>NC_057386.1:109030695-109330695 GCF_019320065.1 Cervus canadensis
CTGCCGGGAGGCAGTGAGGTGGGGGTGAGCACACACCACGCCTGCCTCAACCACAGCCCTGGGGGATTAGGGAGCAGGCATCGCCCCAACTCCCAGGGGAAGAGACAGGGCCCAGAGAGGTCCAGGTCTTGGCCCAGGGTCACACAGCCAGGGAGCCCAGAGCTGGACCTAGACCTGGGGATCAGGCCTCCCCACCCATGGCCCCCCCAACCCCCAAGCTGTGGCTCATCTCCAAAACCCACATTCCTGAGACGACTGCTCGTCCTCCCTGCAGGCCTGCCTGCTCGTTGGCCAGCGTCTCCCTGGGCCTGCCCTGGGCGGAGGTGCCCAGCCCGCTCACCCCACCTCTCCCCGACGGGCACCACACCACAGCCTCACACATCCTCGAGGAATCACTTGGGCAGGGGTCAACCTGCAATCGGGAAAATGGGAGGCAGCCAGCAGTTGGGAGTGAGGAGGCCCCCAGACTGGGAAGCGCTGGGCACGGCTGGGCTGGGCGTGCCCTCTCCAGCCTGCCTGCCGTTGGCCCAGGTCCCCATAGCCAACCCCTCTGCGGTGGGCAGGAGGCGACCCCAAGGGGAGGACACTGCAGGCTGGGAGGAAGGCAGGGAGCATCCGCACACCATCCCGGGCCTCTCTGAGGCTCAGAGAGGTCAAGTGACCCCCCCGAGTCACACCACTTGCTCCTGGGCAGGCAGGTCCATCTCACCCCCCCCCCCAACCACCACCTCCCTTGCTGGCTCCAGAAGGGAAGGCGGGGTCCCCCACAGCGGGCGGGCGGCAGGGCTTTCATCAACCCTGAAAGCTGTGAGCTGGTAGGATAAATATTTACAGAGCCTTCCTGGCCCTGCCAACAGCCGTCCAGGGATAAGCACGTCCTAGGTGACCCCGAGTGCCCCCTGCATATCTGCGGGGTGACAGACAACAGCCCGGCTCAGACCCCGCCTGACCCCGCACAAGCGGCACAGTGGCAGCTCCAGGTGATGGAACGTGATCCTGTGCCCAGCTCTCCTGGCCTCCCTGCAGACGCTCTCTGGCCCGGCAGTGGGCACTGTCGCCTCCCACCCGCCCACTGGACAAGGCTGGGGGTGAGGGCTACCGAGGCGCCGGAGGGCTCACCTAGGGCCATGTGGTTCAAAAGCCCAGATCCCTCCGGTTCCTAAACCCGCGGATTCAGCAGCTCCCCAGGGTGACCCCTAGACTCTGCCCCCAGGCCTAGGGGGCTGGGCAGGGCTGGGGAGGAGGCAGGGCCCCTGGCCCGAGGTACCCACCACCCCTTCCATCCCCAGCGCTGCCAGGGGGCAAGACTGGCCAGGGCAGAGCTGGCGTGGCTGGACAGAGGGGCCCAGGCTGGCCATACCTCCCTCGTCCGGAGCTGTCCCCTGAGAGTCTGCCTGCACCCCCGCCCCCATCCCCGCTAACAACCCCATCCCTGCCCCCCATCCCTGCCCGGTCAGGCTGGAAGCTCAGCGGCATGCCGGAGCGGGCCAGGCACCCAGGGAGCTACGTGCCTGCAGTAGCCCAGGCTGTGAGTGGTCCCCCGAAGCCCCAGCTGTTGGGGAGGGCGCAGCCTTCAGGGCACACGCAGGCTGGCACACACAGGGGTGTCCCCCTGCCACCCGCCCCGCTGGGGCACGCCGGAGCTCTCACGCTCAGGCTGCCTCCCGGCTCCACGGCCTCCCGATCCCGCCACTCACAGGTCCCAGGCGGTGGCATCTGTCTCCGCCAGGCTCAGACCCCTCGCGCCCTCCTGCCTGGAGGCGTGCTCACCGAGGCCACACACCTGGCGGCTGACGCCAGCTGGAGACCCACGGGTCTTTGTCCCTATGGTGTGTCGGGAGCCCTAGAGCCACTCCCGCTGTCCCTCCCCTACAACACACACACACCCCCAGGATCGCGGCCGGGGTGGGGGGGGGAGGCGCGGAGGGGGCAGGTCCCAGAGCTGGGCGGGTGGTGGCGGCGTGCGTCTAGCGTCCCGCTCACCAGCCAGTCCAAGCAATCCCGGCGCCGGCTCCACTTGCATACCTCCGGGGACGGGAAGCTCACTATCCATCACGCCCCCGGGGCACCCAGACAGCGTTTCAGGGTAACGGGCCACTCCCGGACGCCCCCGTGGGTCCAGCTCTGCCGGCCGGCGCCCCTCGGCGTGGAGGGCGGGGCGGGGCCGGGGGCTGCCGGGCGGCGGGCGGTGGGCACTCACCGGCGGCCGCGGGGCCCGGGCCAGCAGCAGCGGCAGCGGCAGGAGCAGCAGCAGCAGCAGCGGGAGCAGGAGGGCGCGCGGGGCCGCGCCGCGGAGCCCGGCGGCCCGAGCCATCCGCCCCGGGGCTGCAGGGCCTGCTGGGCCGCCGCCGGCCGCCGCCCCTTATAGCCTCCGCCCCGCCCCCGCCCCGGCCCCGCCCCCGCTTTTGTTCTGCACTCGCCCCGCGCCGGCGGCCAGGGAGTGGGGGTGGCCCGGCCCGCAGATCCGGTCCTTCCCGCGGTGTGCCGGGCTGCGGTCTCGGAGGCCCGGAGGGACTGGGGGGGCGGGGGGCGGTGTTGGCGGGTGACCCTGGCCGGGGAGGGGGGGGGTGCCGTTGCTCCGGGCCTCAGTTTCCCCAGCGCGATGGGCCGTCTGAGAGGAGTCGAGTTTCCCTGCTTGCCCCCGCCTCCTGACAGGCCCAACTTGGGAAGGTGCATCCCGAGCAGGGACATCCAGCTGTGTCCCGGGGGACCCTGAGCCACGGGAGGCGGCTGGCCAGGACGTCAGCTTGGCAGAATCCGCCAGTTCACAGAGGAGGAGACTGAGGCCCCAGGAGGGAGGAGCCAGATGAGGCTTCTTCCAAACCACCGGGCAGGATGAGGGGTCAGGAGGCCTTCTTCGCAGGTCAGCTGTTGGAAGGAGGTGGTCAGAAGGCAGTGTCTGTGCGGGGCGCTGGGGACCCCACGCCGCCCCTTGGCCTGACGAGCAGGCTCCTCAGAGGCCCTCAGGGCCAGCCTCCTGAGGCGAGGACGTGTCTGTGAGAGTCAGAGGGAGGGGTCGTGACCACACTGGGAAAGGGTCATACAGCCCTTGCGGTGACCCAGAGCGCAGGCAGTCTGCTTGACCCCCGGGGAGCCGGGACACGGTGACACCCGTCCCGGCGGGCCGGCCCCTGAGCCGCCGCAGGGTGAGGCTGTGCCTGAAAAGGGAGGAGACGGGCAGCGAGGGGAGGGCCACCGCGGACTCAACCCCCTCCTCCCCCTCCAGTCCCCGGAGCCGCAGCGGCCTCTCCAGGGAGGCTCCACAGAGACCCCTAGAGGGCGAGAAGAGGGACGACTGCTGTGATTTTTCACTCCCTAGGCCGTTTGCCATCTTTTTCTTCCTTTTTAAAATTTTTTGGCAGGGCTGCAACGCATGTGGGCTTTTAGTTCCCTGACCCGGGATCGAACCCATGCCCCCTGCATTGGAAGCATGGACTCTTCACCACCAGACCACCAGGGAAGTCCTGCCATTTGTTTCTTCAGAGTGATTTACTTTTTTAAAAATGGAAATGCCTACTTCAGCCTCATCTTAGCAATATTGGTCAAGAAATCATGGATTTAATGAACTGATGATACATTTTTTTTTCTTTCTGATACACATCAAAATGCATAAAGTAAAAATGTTTAACTACCTTAAGTGGTCTCGAGTGCCTCCAGGGATGCGTGGCCTTGTTTTGGGGACCTGCAATCCACCAGTCATGGGAGTTTTTAGTAACAACCTTTCCACGTTTCCACAGTGGAAAGCCACAGTTATAGCAAGCTGTGCTGGTCCCAGAGGGCTTCCTGCAGGAAGGGGACCCTGATCAGCCCAGGAGGGGCCTGTTTGGCAAACAAGAGCAGGTCAGCAGGGGCTGCAGGAGCAAAGTGGTGGAAGCTGGCCCAGGCCTGGCATGTCTGCGAGAAGAGAGTGGCCACCTTTACATGCTCCCCTCTCCTGAAGGCAAACGGCCACCCCATTGCAGAGAGGAGAAAACTGAAGCCCAGGCCCAGATGGGGCTCAGGGGAGGACCCTGCCTCCCGGGCTGGCTGAAAGGACTGTGTGGTCGGGACGCAGTCGTGACATCACCCAGCCTGCCAGACACTGTCGGTGCCCCTGTTCCCTGCTTGCCTGCCATCCCCTCCTCACAGAGGGGCCTCCTCTCCCCACCTGAGCCCCCCACCCCATGCTTCTGCTCTTGACTTCATCTGCCCTGCAGTCCCAGTGCCAGGAGGCCTCCCTTGGGGGTAGGGAACAGTGATGTGGGGATAGGAAAGTCGGGAGCCCACCCCGCCAAGGGAACTGATATGACCACTCAGAACTCATTCAGAAAAAATGAAAACCGTGAAAACCTGCCGTTCCTGAACGGCTGGGAAGCATCCTGAATCTCGATGACCCTGCCCTGGACTTGGAACCAAGTGGTAATATTCGAGGCCACAGAATTCATACTCGCACCAATGCCCCTAGGCCCGCAGGGGACGGCCTTTGGAAAGGACACGCCGGGTAAACATGGTCGGGGTCTAGCACTGCATCCAACCAGTCCTTCCTAAAGGAGATCAGTCCTGAGTGTTCACTGGAAGGACTGATGCTGAGGCTGAAACTCCAATACTCTGGCCACCTGATGCGAAAAACTCACTCATTGGAAAAGACCCTGATGCTGGGAAAGATTGAAGGCAGGACAAGAAGGGGACGACAGAGGATGAGATGGTTGGATGGCATCACCGACTAAATGGATATGAGTTTGAGTAAACTCCAGGAGCTGGTGATGGACAGGGAAGCCTGGGGTGCTGCAGTCCGTGGGGTCGCAAAGAGTTGGACCTGACTGAGCAGCTGAACTGAACTGAACCGAGGTGGGGGGGGGGGCGGTACTGGACGCCTCCTGGTGGGTGCTCTGTGAGCAGTCCTGCGAGGCTTGCTCGGGGCAGACAGGGGTGCGTGCTTTGTATCCGCCCCAGTCCACCCGCGACCCTGGGGCCACTCAGGAGCCAGCGAGCCAGGCCCCACGGGAGGGGCAGAAGCAGGGCTCGGCCGATCGCCAGACCGCCCGTGGTTCGGCTCGCCGCGTTTCGACGCGGCCTTTGAAGGACCGTCCCGTGGCCCCAGCGTGCGCCCTCCGCGCCCTGCCACAGCGGCTCCGTTTCCCCAGGGCGCACACAGCTCGGACAGGCGGCCAGGAGGGCGTAGACTCACCGACCCCCGGAGCTGCAGAGGGAGAAGCCGGGGACCCGCGGGGGTGCCGCGTGACCGGGCCCAGGGCCTCCCGAAGGGGGCGTGTCCCCGCGGCCCCGCCCAGGCCCCGCCCCGCCGGCGGGGACCGGCGCCACCGCCTCCGTCCCGGAGCCACAGCCTGCGCCGCCGTCGCCGTCTCCGACTCGGCTCGTCCGGCCCCGTCGCCGCCGCCGCCACCATGCCCCGGGGGAGCCGTAGCGTGGCCTCGCGGCCAGCTAGGTAGGAGCCGGCGCGGGCGCCGGGCAGCGGGCGCGGGTGCGGGCTAAGGGCGGCCCGGCAAGGACGCGACAGCGTGACCTTGGTGACGGCCGCGCCATCTTGGCGGGGGCGGGGCGGGGGGCCGCCGCTGCGCGTCTAGGACTGTGGTTGCCCGGCCGGGGGTCCGACTAGGAATGACCCCACTTCTCCCCGCATCCCGCAGCCGCCCCGCCGCGCCCTCTGCCGCCCACCCGCCTGCGCACCCGCCGCCCTCGGCCGCGGCCGCGGCCCCCGCCCCGTCGGGCCAGCCCGGCCTGATGGCGCAGATGGCGACCACCGCCGCCGGAGTGGCCGTGGGCTCGGCTGTGGGCCACGTCGTGGGCAGCGCCCTGACCGGAGCCTTCAGTGGGGGGAGCTCAGAGCCCGCCCAGCCTGCAGCCCAGCAGGTGAGCAAGGGCTCAGAGGAAAATGAGGCCCGACACAGCGCAGGGTGATGCGCCAGTCCAGAGACGCCCCAAGAAGGGTCCTACTGGTCACTCGGCTGTTGGCCTCGGGTCACTCACAGGCAGGCTCTCCCAACTCATCCCCTGTGGCTAAGGTCCCTAGAACCCCGTAGACAGACACCAACCAGCCCTTTAAAGATGGGGAAACCGAGGCCCTTAGGGGTCACAGACGGCCCAAAGTTGCCCAACCCTAGTAGAAGGGAGGGCTGTTGGAGCTCCTGAGTGCCCGCTCTCCTCCCACCCCCCACCCCCCAGGAGGCCCCTTCCTGCGCCCAGGGGTGACTGGTAGTCAGTGAGTTTGGGCCTGCTGACCTGTCCCCCACTGGGCACCCCACCAGTCCTGAGCCACATTTGGGCTTAGTGATGGGGTCAGGGATCACGAGAATCAGCGTGGCTGAGCCAGGAAGGTGTTAGAACCTGTTGGCCTGGAGCTCAAAGCAGCAGTGCCCTGGGCTTTTCTAGACCCATGTCCCACCTCCCGCCCCACCTGCTCTGGTTTCCGCACCACCGCAGCAGCGGCAGGGCCTTCCAGAGGGCTGTGGGCTCACCCTGTTTCAGGGATGGAGCCGCTGAGACCTGGGGCACACTACCCGCTAGGGACCCCTGAGGCATCAGAGCCGGGGGTCTGCGGAGGGGCAGCCGCCACCCCCAGCTTCGGAGTCCTCTCCCGGGTGCCCACCCCGAGCTGACCCAGCTGCCTTCTGTGCTGTGCCCCAGGCCCCGGCACGTGCCGCCCCGCAGCCCCTGCAGACGGGGCCCTGTGCCTATGAGATCAGGCAGTTCCTGGACTGCTCCACCACCCAGAGCGACCTGACCCTGTGCGAGGGCTTCAGCGAGGCCCTGAAGCAGTGCAAGTACAACCACGGTGAGCGCCCGCTGCCTGACCTGCGCCGGGGCGGGAGGGGCAGTTCACTGCTCCTGCTCCTCCTGGGTGCTCCCATTCCTCCTGGGTGCTCCCACTCATCCTGTGTGCTCCTGGTCCTCCTGGGTGCTCCTGCACTTCCCGGGTTCTCCCGCTCCTCCTGGGTGCTCCTGCTCCTCCTGGGTGCTCCTCTTCCTGGGTGCTCCCGCTCCTCCTGGGTGCTCCTCCTCCCGGGTGCTCCAACTCCTCCTGGGTGCTCCTGCTCCTCCTGGGTGCTCCCACTCCTCCCAGGTGCTCCTGTACCTTCGGCCTGACCTCCTCTCTCTACAGGTCTGAGCTCCCTGCCCTAAGAGACCAGAGCAGATTGGGTGGCCAGCCCTGCACCCACCTTCACCCCCCTCCCACCAACAGCCGGACCACGACGTCAGATTGTACCCACAGAGCTGGGACCTGGAGTGAGGAGGGGGTCCCTCACCCCACAGATGATCCGAGATGAAAATGTGCAATTAAAAGCCTTTATTTTAGCCGAGCCTGCTGTGTCCCCTCTCGTTGGACTGTCTGCAGGGGGCAGGGTGGTGGGAGATGGAAGTCCTGCTGCAGGGTGGGGTGCCGCCCCTTCAGCTGCTGTCCCGGGTGCGGAGGTCGCCCTTGTCATCCTGCGTAATCCTATAGGCAGCGCTGACTGGACGGTGAGGCATTAACTGCTGACCTCAAGCCTCAAGGGCGTCCGACTCTGGCCGGCTGGAGACCCCGGAGGAGCATGCCGCCTCATCTCAGGGACCCCTGCCCCTCCACCCTTCTTGTCCCTGGGGGCCCCACGGTGGCCTCACGCTCTGCCGGTGACCTTGCCCCTCTTGCTGATGCAATTTCCCCGTAATTGAAAATTTAGCGGGAGAAATGCTTCGGGCCTTTGCACCTGACCACACGAGCATAGGTCACGGCCAGCCCCCTTGGATCTCAGTCCAGCTCGGCCACTTGGCTGTGATGTGCCAGGTCACGGGGCCTGCCAGCAGAGGAGCAGGCCCTTCAAATGCCATCACGCACTCGGAGCTGCTGCCTCCGCTGAGTTCGTTCAGTCTCTGCACGGAGCACCCACTGTGTACCAGGCCCTATCCCACGTCCTCCGGTCACCGAGCCCCCAGCGGGCTGATGGGGGCCTGTCCTCGGGGACAGTGTGTCTCCAAAGGAGGCTGACATTGCGGTCCACCTCTCAGCACACACATCTGTCCGTCCCCTGGGAAGGGGGTCCCATTTCTGGGTGTGAGCAGCCCCCCTGGGGTCTGTGTCTCCTCCTTACCTGGCTCCAGGCCCTGGCTCCTGGGTCCAGGACAGCAGGGAGCCCACCCTTCGGGGCCGAGAAGGAGGGCCTTGCTCCTGGTGGCCACGCTGAGTGCCCAGGCGCCGCCTCCGGCCGTCGCCCTGGGGGGGCAGGCCCGACCGCCAGCGCAGCTCCTCTGTGAGGCCCAGGATGCCCTGCTTGAGTGCGTGGGCGGGCAGGCGTCCCCACCCCCAGGCTCTCCTGTGACACTCACCAGCCATCTCTGGACACCACCCATCCAGGTTCTCCAGGAGGGACTCATAGCGCGTGGGGTCCCCTCCCTCCCCCTCTGTGGAGGGAGGGAGTCTGATCACTGGCTGGCTGGTGGTCCGCAGCCCCCCACCCCAACTCTGGACGTGTTTACCCCCCGGCCTGGGCTCAGGACAGGGCACTGGATGGGAAGGACAGGGCTGGGTCCTGGCCAGGCTGGGGGCTCTGCAGGGCATGGGTGCCCCGTGGATGCTGTCTCTCCTCTTACATTCCAACGTCACTGCAGGGGGGCGCGAATCTTGGACCCCACTTACTGATGATCTGCACCAGAACATAGGTTCCCCGCTCCTGCATGGGGGGCGCCGGGGAAGGCCCCTCCTCCAGCCCCTCCACAAGGTTGACCAGGTGCCCGTCCTCAGCCAGCAGGGCGATGGTCGCTGAGAGGGTGGAGAGGGAGGCAGGGCAGGGATGGTACTTCCCCTGCCAGGGTGGGGGGCCCTCAGCTGGCCCTCCAGCACCCCTCGCTGCCCCCTCACCGTCAGGGGGCACCTTGCACCTCTGCCTCAGGTGGGCGGTGAGGGTCCCGAGGCTGCACCAGATGTTCACCAGCTCCCAGCAGCCAGCTGCGGGAGAGGGGCGGAGGTGGGTGCATGGCACCCGCCCTTCCCCCCAGACCGGACGCTCTGCCTCCCTCCTGCCTACAGGGTCAGGAATGTACCCCACTCCATCTCCCCAGACGTCTGAACAACTCTTGCCTCCACCATGCAGCCCCCGCCCCCATCCCGCACCAGCCCACCCCCCGAAGGCCAGGTGCCCCCCACCCCCGAGAGCTGCAGGACCCCTGGCCAGCGAAGAGATGGGGCAGTTGGAACACACACTCCCCAGCGGCACCACAGCAGCTGTGTGGCCCGGAGGAGCCTGCCTGCCTCGCCCAGGACCCAGCCTGGGCGGGGCTTTCCCTCAAGCGACTCCCCCCAGACTCATCCCATGGGCACCCCCTTCCCCACACTGCCTCCTCGTTCTCCCCCCTCCACAAGGCAGAGGGAACGTACCCCCACCCATCTGCCAGCACAGGGGACCCCCTGTGACTTACCTCCGAACATCACCGTGATAAACATGGCCGTGGTGGGGACAGACCCCTCGGACCCCAACTTCCCACCTGGGGAAGGAGCTGGGGTGGAGCCAGACTGCAGGGTGGGCCCTGGGGAGATGCACGGGTAGGGGGGTGATGGTGGGTGGGCTCAAGCGGAGCTCCTTGCTCAGCCCAGGGGGTCTCTGCAGCTAATCCAGGGTCCTCGGCCTTCTCCTTCTCCTGCTCGCTGGATCAGAGAAGACTGAGGTTCCCTCCCCCGCCCCCTCAGCCAGCTTCCAAGCTGGTCTCCATGACAGTGGGAGCTGCCTAGAGGTCTGAGCAGGAAATGCCTTCCCCCCAGTATCTGAGTAACGGGGTTTTCGGGGGGGCCCGGGCATTCCCAGTGCAGGGCTCTAGCAGAGGTTGGAGCCTCGGGCCCAGGGGTGTCCAGAGACCACTGCCCACGCCCCCCGCCTCCACCACCCACAAGGAGAGACAGAGCTCCCAGGCGGGGAGTGGGGGAAGTTCCTGGAGGTGGGGGCATCCCCAACCTTGCAGGCCCCCTTCCCAGGCGCACTCCCGGCCTCCTCCTCTTCTGTCCCCTGTTGTTATTGAGGTATGATTGGCATACCGTTCACAGCCACCCTTCGATGTGTTCTCCACAGTCAGGATACAGAACATGTCCCTCATACCCCCGCAAACTCCCAGCCAGGCTGTCACACAGAGGGAGGCGGCCGACGGGGCAGAGCCTTGCACTCCCTGCGTGTGGGATCCACAGGGGTCGTCACCGTGTCGGTGGGTCCTTCCTTTCATCCCAGGAGGGTCCCCCTGCCTGGAGGGGCCCCGGTCTGTGGATCTGCTCACCGCCTGCTCTTTGGGTCGTTTCCCGTGTGGGGTGATGATGAGGAAGGCCAGTACAGACACTCGCCTGCAGGTCTCTGGGTGAACAGGCATTTATTTCTCTTTCTCGGGGGCAAATCCTGGGAGGGGGGTGCCGGGCTGTCCGGGGAGAGTATGTTTCCGTTTGTAAGAAGCTGCCAGCGTTCTCCAGCGTGCTGCACCGTGTCACGGCCCCTCAGCGTCTGCCTGTGGCCGGGCCTCTGGACTCAGGAGACCTCCTTCTCAGCGGGCCTGCCCGCCAGGTGGTCAGGCCGTCTGTGCCCTTCTGGGGGCAGAGCTCAGTGCAGGAGAAGAGAGGAGGCCCAGATCCCAGCGCAGCCCGCCAGCATCACTCTGCTTCCCTCGGCGTTCACAAAGGACGAGAAGCGCTGGCCTCAGCCCCGCCGCAGGCAGGTTCGGGGGAGGACGCGCTTCAACCACAGCAGGCGCACAGAGGCGGCCTGCGGGCAGCGTTCCCAGACTCACAGGCCAGCGCTTTCTCCCCAGGGGACCTGTGGCACGGTCGGGAGCGGCTGCGGCCAGATGCCCGCCTGCGCCCTCGGCTCCAGCCACCACCCCTCTGTTCGCCCAGGGGCTTCTGTCTTTCGAGCTGCTGGGTGGGGGGGTCTTTTGTCTTTTGTCTGCAGCGTCACAGAGGTGCCATAGAGAGGGGCCCACAGTGGGAGCTTTGTAACGGGACGGAGGGCTGTTACAGGTCAGGGAGGCACTTGGGGGAGCCTTCTGGGGCAACGGAGATTTTATAAAATTTGGTCTGGGTACAGGCTGCAGGGATGTGTGTGTGTGTGTGTGTGTGACCCTCGAGCCACACGTGTGAGGTCTGTGCACGTGACCGTACGCATGAGACCTCGGTGGAAAGCAGCCACCTGCTCTGACTGCACCTGTGGATTTCCGGCTCCTGCTCTCAGGAGGCCCCACAGGCCCGCTCGCTGACGTTTGGGGAGATGGCACCGCCCTCCCCCCGTCAGGGGGCTGACGATTTGCATGCCGTGTCGGGGTCCAGCGGCCTCCCTCGCGTGGAGGTCCTGAAGCACCTGGAGCACCGCCTGCACAACAGCGGACTCCCGCCTGCCTCCCTGCCTCCGGCCATGGCCTGCCCGCCTCTGGCCCTCCTTCTGCTGGGGGCCCTCCTGGCAGGTGAGCCCTCCCCAGGCCTGGCTCACCTGGGGGGTGTGTGTGGAAGGCAGCACGGGGCTCTAGAAGACCCCTGCGGGGAAGTAAATCGCAGTGGGCAAGGGGGATGGTTTCCAAAGGGGCTGTGAGGGGGAGAGACCTGGCCTCAGTTTCCCCACTGGTGAGTGACCAGATGGCTAGGGTCCCTTTGGACTCTGACTCTGGGGGGGGCAGTGGCGGGTCTCAGAGACCGGTCACCTATTCAGTTTTTCAGAGGGGAAGCTGGTGTGGCCTAGTCACCGCCCCGCAGGGCCTCAGGGACAAGCTACCCCTGAGAAGGTCTCCAGCAGTCAGTGGCTGGAGACTGAGCTGATGGATATAGTAACGGCCCAGAAGGCTTCTTGGGGGTGATCAGCCTGTAGCCGGGTTTCGGACAAGCCAGTGTGACCTAAGTGATGGGGGTCTGCAGGGCAATGGTGAGGGTGGGTAGCAGGAGGACCCAGAGGCCACCAGCCCACCCTCTGAATTCTGGACCCTTAGCTGCACGTGGCTCCTTGGGAAGACGGGGCTTAAGGGTTGCCCGCTCTGTGGCCCACCCAGTGCTGATTCCACAGTAAGAACTGTGAGCTTTTTGGAGCAGATTCTCCTGGGGAGTCTGACCCAGGCTTTGTGGGGCAGGGGCCGGAGGGAAGGGGCCCAGGCCAGACCTGAGTGTGTGTCTCTCAGCCTTCCAGCCAGCCCTGACCAAGCCAGAAGCACTGCAGGTCTTCCCAGGCCAAGTGGCCCAACTGTCCTGCACAATCAGCCCCCGTTACGCCATCATCGGGGACCTCGGCGTGTCCTGGTATCAGCAGCGAGCAGGCAGCGCCCCCCGCCTGCTCCTCTACTACCGCTCAGAGGAGGACCAACACCGGGCCCCTGGCATCCCGGACCGCTTCTCCGCAGCTGCGGATGCAGCCCACAACACCTGCATCCTGACCATCAGCCCCGTGCAGCCCGAAGATGATGCCGATTATTACTGCTTTGTGGGCGACTTATTCTAGGGGTGTGGGATGAGTGTTTTCTGTCTGCCTCCCACTTCTGCTCCTGACCTTGGGACCTTCTCTCTGAGCCTCGGTTTTCCTCCTCTGTGAAATGGGTTAATAATATTCACCATGTCAACAATAACTGCTCTGAGGGTCCTGAGATCACTGCGTCCGGGGGTGTGGGGGTAGGGATGATCCTGGGGATTACTGCAGAAGAGGAAGCACCTGAGAACCTTGGCGTGGGGCCCAGCCTCCCCACCAGCCCCCAGGGGCTCAGACTGGTGGCTCTTGCCTTCCTGTGACAGGAGGAGCTGAGTGAGAGAAAAAGGAACCAGCCTTTGCTAGTCCTCGCTCTGCATGGCTGGTTGGGGTCCAACACTCAACAGGGGGCGACAGGACTGGGTCTTCAGGAGCTTCTCCCTGCTCCTGGGTAGGGCAAAGAGGCAGGTGTGAGTGTGTGCATGGGGTATGGGCACTCAGGGGCACCTGAGGGCGCTGAAGGCAGGTGGGAAGAGGGCAGGGGCGGCATGGGCAGCAGCCCTCCTGGGGTGGAGGGGCAGTCTTGCCACCAGAAGCAGAATTTAGCCGTGGGAGCGGGGGTGGGGAGTTGAGGAACACAGCTCTCTTCTCTCCTGGTTCCTCTAACAGGCGCCACCTGAACAGGGGGACCACCCCTCAGATGCACGAGAGGGTCCCGCCCAGGCGTCCAGCCATCTCCTGGGCTCTCATCGGTCTTTGAGGGGATGAGGTGGGCAGGCGGGTCCCAGGCTCCCCACGAAGGGGGCGGGTGGAAAATCCCAACAGGGGTGATGGGCACGCCTGCCCTTCTCCCGGGGACCCCAGCGCCCCCCTCGGCCTCCGGCCGGCCCCACCCGCAGGACAGGTGCCTGGTCGACGTCCTCCCAGCCGGCCGGGACGCGCTTGGGGACCGCCCGGAGAGCCGCGCGCCCACGGGACTGGCCTCCCTGACCCCGAGTCCTGCGTTCAGGGGCCCGGCGTGCAGGCGGCGGGACGACTGAGACGCGGGCCTCCGCGCGGCCTAGAGCGGCCCCGGAAGTGCCGCGGGCGGGGGCGGAGCCTCGGGCTCGCGTCAGCAGCCGCCGCCGAGCGAGGCCACTGGCGCGGGGCTGGAGGCGCTGAGGTGCGGCCCCGCCCCGCCAGGGAGAGCGGCCCCGCCCCGGCCCGGGAAAGCGGCCACCTGTCCCTCTGGGGGCACAGGTGTGGGCGGCCCCCGGCGCTGGGAGCAGGTGCGGGGCCGCGGCCACTCTCGAGCCTCCAGCCCGGAGGACGGGCCCCGGGGGCCGGCCCGGTGCCCAGGCCCTGGGAGCCCCGGAGGAAGGAGTGACAGAGGCTGGAGGAGCCGGGAAGGCCCGAGAGAGGTGGGAAGCACGGGGTACCAGACCTTGGGTATTTCGGCCTCAGAGCATCGGTGAAAACATTGCTGGGCACAGATAAAAGGGTCGCCAACTTTTTCAACACGGCGGAGACTTTAGCAGGGAGCTGGCACCTAGGGGGAATGGAAAAACCAGGACTTAGCAGGTGGGTGGAGGTCACAACTCCCCAGATCCTGAGGAAGAGGGGTCAGCGGGGGGGGAAAATTAGCGGGGAGAGGAGCTTTCAGAAACCAAGGGAATGAAAGGGGGCTTGGGAGTGGGGAGGTCGGTTATCCAGCGCCCCTGTGAGGAAGCGAAGGCTGGGCCCTGTATTGTCACATCTTCCAGCTCTTCGCGAGGAAACCTACAGAGTTGTAAATAGTGTCAACTGAGTCAAACAAATAAGGAAAAGCGTGCCTCTTTGAGAGCCAGGCACAACGCGTCTGTGACAGGGTCTCCAGGCTGCCCATTTGCAGTCTCTGAAACAGAGGGTTTTTTGAAAAGGAGGTCTTGGGGCATCTGCCAGAATTGGGGGAGGGGGGTGGCTCGGGAAGTGAAGACCCAGAAGAGAGGGCTTGGCCGGCTGCAAGGCGGTCACTGGACGCTGGAGCTGAAGCGCCAGCCGAAAATGGAAACTTGAAACCTGTCTCCGTGCCAGCCACAGGTCGTATGATTTTCCTTGGCGACGTTCAGCATCTTAGGAGGAGCTGGCAGGGGAGGCGGGTAGTTCGTGGCGGGTTGCAGCAGGGCAGGAAGGTGAGGAACGTGAGGCTGGTCAGAGAGCTGGTTGGAGTGACACCCATAGGTGGACCCGCTAGAGAAGGCCTAAGTAGAGAAGGTCTAAGCTTAACGGGGAAGGGGTGGGCCAGGGTGGAAATGGGGTGTGAGGTTTGAGGAGCGGGAGCAGTGGAGATGGGGGTCGCGAAGAGGAATGGGAGTGAGCGTAGACGTCTGGAGGATGCTGTGGTTCTGTGCTTTTTTCCACACCTGGCTGAAAATTCACTGAAAACAAAACAAATCAACCTATGCTCTGTGACAGCCTAGAGGGGTGGGAGGGAGGTTCAAGAGGGAGGGGACGCATGTGTACCTATGGCTGATGCATGTTGATGTATGGCAGAAAGCAAGACGATATTGTAATTATCCTCCAGTTAAAGATAAAATAAAAAATCCCAAACACAACATTGTAAATCAGCTAGACTCCAATAAACATTTTATTAAAAAGATTCCAACTAGGAATGAGTTCCGCCGTGACTATCCTGATTAATTTCCTGTGTCTTCTTGAGGCCATTCCTCTCTGAACTTCCGTGTTAGGGTAAGCATACCTTTGTATGGAGTCCTGAGGAGTAAATGAGACATGCTTGTAGAAGGCCTAGCAGTGCCTTGCACACTGTAGGTGCTCAATAACCTCAGGTTGTCATCATTCTGGTGCCTCAAGAGTCTCCTTGGAGCTTGCACAGTTTCTGAGTGGGGTCCTGTGGGGCTCCCTTGGGGCTCCACAGTGGGGTCGGGGTGCTGAGTGGGGGTGTCCTTCTCTTGTCCCTATGAAAACACCCCCTTCTCTGCTTTTGCTTGTTGTATTAATTTATATCTCCTAGATTGTTATTCAGGCAGTCGGTTGTGTCCAACTCTTCGACCCCATGGGCTGCAGCACACCAGGCCTTCTGCCTTCACCATCTCCTGAAGCTTGCTCAAACTCATGTCCATTGAGTTGGTGATGCCGTCCAACCATTTCATCCTCTGTCATCCCCTTCTCCTTTTGACCTCAATCTTTCCCAGCATCGGGGTCTTTTCCAATGAGTCATCTCTTTGAATTAGGTGGCCAAAGTATTGAAGCTTCAGCTTCAGTATCAGTCCTTCCAATGAATATTCAGGGTTGATTTCTTTTAGGATTGAGTGGTTGATCTCCTTGCAGTCCAAGGGACTCTCAAGAGTCTTCAGCACCACAGTTCGAAAGCATCAATTCTTCGGCACTCAGCCTTCTTTATGATCCAGCTCTCACATCCGTACATGACTACTGGAAAAAACATAGCTCAGAGTTAATTGACTTATTTGAATACAAAGTTCTTTGGCAAAAAAAAATAAAAGTGTGGCAAGCAGTACTAACACAAAAGCAAATGGCTTTTCCTCTGTTGAGTCATTTATTTATTCAGTGTATGTGTGCATGTAGAGATGGAGCGGTTGTGTTGGGAGCTGGGGCTTCCAATTCAGAGGAACCCCAGACTTGCCCTCCGGGAGCTCACAGGCAGTGCTGCGGAGGGTCCTGCCAGGACGCCTGCCCTGCGGATGCCCCGTGTGTGATGGACCCATGGCCTGAGCCCGCGGTCACTCGGGTCATGTGCCCGAGACTGTCAGGGTCTGAGGGTGCAGAGAAGAGGGCGTGTTTGGACTGAGTCTGGAAAAATGAGCACGTGGCCACGTGAGAAGCCTGTGGTGGGGGGACCAGTCAGGCGGAGGAAAGAGCGGCTCATACGAGTTGTGGAGCTGGACACATAAAGGTGTGTGGGAGCAGGGGACGGGGCCACAGGGCCGGGCGTGGAGGGTGTGGGCTGCTGCAGGCTCCTGAGAAGGGGCACGCCACCATCAGGACTGGGTGTAGGCGTTTTACCCTGGTGTCCACGTAGAGAACAGATGTGGGAGGGAGGGGGGAAGCTGGAGATGGGCATCCATCGGGGTCAGCCTGGAGAGAGGCAGAGACCCCTTCAGTGAAGCCTCAGGACATGGACGGGGCAGGTGTTGGGAAGATCTGACCCCTGGGTTCCGGCTGGGGCTCCGGGCTGGAGGGGTGCAGCCCACCCACAGGAGGCAAACGAGTGCTCTCTCCCAGCAAGACCCCAGCCCCCGTGTCCTCCGGGGACCGGACTCCTACCCCTTTTCCAGAATGGCTCCCTTTCGTGTCCTCGCCCATCTTTCCGGCACCCTGAACCTTTAGAGTCTGGACACCAGCATGCGGCATTCTCTGTCTGTCTCTCTGCCTCCCTTGTACTTGTTTCTGGTAAGTCTTTGACTCACCAAGGACCATCTTCGAGGGCAAGGTTGTGTCTTTGGTTCTGTCTCCTTTGGGCTCCGGCACCTACTCGGTGCTTGACCTCCTGACTTGACCGTGTCTCTTGTTTTCTTTTCAGAAGCCGAGAGCAGTTGTGTGTGTCCCAGACAGATCCAGCCACTGGGATGACTGGACCCTCCGTGGAGATCCCCCTGGCCGCCAAGCTGGGTGAGGCTTTCGTGTTTGCAGATGGGCTGGACATGCAGACAGACCTGTTCCCAGAGGAGGACCTGGGGGCCCCTTTTCTTCAGGGGAGGGCTCTGGAGCAGATGGCCGTCATCTACAAGGAGATACCTCTCGGGGAGCAAGGCGGGGAGCAGGATGATTTCCGGGGGGACTTCGATCTGTGCTCGAGCCCCGTTCTGCCTCAGAGCGTCCCCCCAGGAGACAGGGCCCAGGATGATGAGCCGTTCTGCCCGGCCTTCCTCCAGAAATCAGACCCGACTGTATACCGGATCACGGGCAGCGGGGAAGCCGCTGATCTGCCCGCTGGGGAGGCGGCGGGCAGGGGGGACTCAGGGCCCGAGGGGCCGCCCAGGACCGCGCAGCCCGCCAAGCCGTACGCGTGTCGGGAGTGCGGCAAGGCCTTCAGCCAGAGCTCGCACCTGCTCCGGCACCTGGTGATCCACACCGGGGAGAAGCCCTACGAGTGCGGCGAGTGCGGCAGGGCCTTCAGCCAGAGCTCGCACCTGCTCCGGCACCAGGCCATCCACACCGGGGAGAAGCCCTACGCCTGCCGCGAGTGCGGCAGGGCCTTCCGCCAGAGCTCGGCGCTGGCGCAGCACGGGAAGACGCACAGCGGGAGGCGGCCCTACGCCTGCCGCGAGTGCGGCAAGGACTTCAGCCGCAGCTCCAGCCTCCGCAAGCACGAGCGCATCCACAGCGGGGAGAAGCCCTACGCGTGCCAGGAGTGCGGCAAGGCCTTCAACCAGAGCTCGGGCCTCAGCCAGCACCGCAAGACCCACTCGCTGCAGAGGCCGCACGCCTGCGAGCTGTGCGGGAAGGCCTTCTGCCACCGCTCGCACCTGCTGCGGCACCAGCGCGTCCACACGGGCAAGAAGCCGTACGCCTGCGAGGACTGCGGCAAGGCCTTCAGCCAGAGCTCCAACCTCATCGAGCACCGCAAGACGCACACGGGCGAGAAGCCCTACCGCTGCCAGAAGTGCGGCAAGGCCTTCAGCCAGAGCTCGTCACTCATCGAGCACCAGCGCATCCACACGGGCGAGAAGCCCTACGAGTGCGGCCAGTGCGGCAAGGCCTTCTGCCACAGCTCGGCGCTCATCCAGCACCAGCGCATCCACACGGGCCGCAAGCCCTACGTGTGCAACGAGTGCGGCAAGGCCTTCCGCCACCGCTCGGCGCTCATCGAGCACTACAAGACGCACACGCGCGAGCGGCCCTACGAGTGCAACCGCTGCGGCAAGGCCTTCCGGGGCAGCTCGCACCTCCTCCGCCACCAGAAGGTCCACGCGGCCGACAAGCTCTAGGGTCCCGCCCGGGGCGAGGGCATGCCGGCCCTGGCGCCCCCGGCCCAGCGGGCGGACTTGGGGGGCCGGCCGCACGGCCGGATCTCGGCGCCGGGGCGGAGCTGGGTCTCCGCAGGCCGCCTCGTCCTCTGCTGTGACCTCGGGGGTTTGGTTTTGCCCTCCATTCGCTTTTTACAAAATGCAGAGGAATAAACGTCAGAGGGAGAAAGCGGGGTTAGGCCCCCTGGAGACGTCCGGCGAGCTCTAACCTCAGGCACTTGCAGAAGTGAAGCTGGCTCGCGGTCCAAACAGACCAGGAGAGACAAGTCCAAAGCCCAGGGTCGCCTTGGCCACTGCAGGGCCGCTCGGGGATGGGGCGGAGGGGGCACAGGAGGGCTCGTTCTGGGCTTGGGGTGACGGCGAGGCCCCTGCGCCTCTCAGCCCTCTGCCTGGGTTGGCTGAGGGCAGGCCTGGCTGTAGGCCCTCCGGGGGAGGTGGAGGCGCGGCCAGGCCGATGATGCCTGCCTGGCTTAGCCAGGCATAGGCCCCTGCCACCAGGAGTAGCCCTCTGCCAGACCCGGGGTCCAGGCTGGGGCACCAGCAGGGCCTCTGTTCTGCGGGCTGGGCAGCCTATGCTCTGTCCTCCGGGGATGAAGGGATCTGGTCCGAAAGGTCTGGGTTCAGGCTCCAGCTCTGGCCCCTCCTGCCTTGATGACCTGGAGGAAGCCCCAGGGCTCCGTTTCCCTCTGGGAGAGGTGGGGACGTTGGGAATGCCACATTCCCTGGGGCGGGGGCGGGTGTGCAGGGCTCCCATTCAAACTGCAACCGGGCCCGCATGAGCTTTGTCAGCTGGCAGCTGAGGTCGGAGACCCAGGGCGGCCCCGCCCCCGCCCCCCACAGGGGAGACACCGGCCTGTCTGGTTCCCGAGGTGGCAGGGCGCTCCGCCTCCCTGGGTGTGCTGCCCGGGTTACGGCACCCTGCACAGCGGCGCTCTCGGGATCCCCGGGCCAGTTCAGCGGGGCGTCCCCAGGGCGGGGCTCTGAGGGTGCCGTGTTTCCAGAGCTCCCCCTCCTCCCACCCGTAGCAGGCAGGGGGGCCGGCTCCCAGGCAGCCAGGCCCAGCGGGGCTTGAAGATGGCCATTTCCAGTTCAGCCCCCTGCCCTCGGCCTGGAATGGGCTCGGGCAGGGCGGTGTCTGGCTGCCCCGGAAGCGTTTGTCCCAGGCTTCCGGGTGTCGGCGGGGGGGTCTCTGGTACTGGTGCAGGCTCCCCTAGCACCAGTCGCGGAGGAGGTGGGCTGAGCTGTTTTTGAAGTTTTGCACATCTGCGGCCGCAGTCCCACGAGCCTTAAGGGTCACGCTGCTTATTTCAGCAGATGGGGTTCGGCTCGGCGGCTAGGATGGTCCTGAATAAAAATGGGAAAGCCAGAGCTGCTCCTCCATCAGTGGGCTTGGCAGCCGGGGACGTTGAGGACAGGTCTGCTGGTCTGGGGAGACCGGCTCTGTGCAGCCCCTCTCTGCTGTCCGTGGGGCAGTAAACCGGCCCCTGTGTGCGCCCGTCTGAATGGCAGCCCGACTGGAGGATCGCCCGGTCACTCCTGAGAGCCAAGAGAGAATGGCGACACCCCCGCTCTGTGCTGGGGGACAGGGCCCCCCAAGATCTACCTCCTTGCCCCGCCCCCGGCACCCCATTAAGCCTCAGCCTTGGCCAGGACTGTCCTTACTGGGCAGGGCAGTCATCCACTTCCAACCTTTGCCGTCTCTGCCACGCGCCGTGCTCCCAGCCAAATTGTTTTATTTTTTTTCCAAGCATCACTTTGCACACATCACCACTCTCCTTAAAACCACCCTTCCCAGGTCTCCTGCACGTAAACCTCCCCGTTTCAGCCCCAGCAAGCCTCCTGACCCCCCGCCACTCCCTCCCACCGGCCCTCAGCTATTTCATGCTCCTCTCACGTTTCAAATCGTGCACTTTCTTTCTTCCCCCAACCCCGTCTCCTTTCTTTTCTGACAATTTATGTAACACGGTGGGTAAGACTCCTTTCCTGAAGGGTTGACAGACTCGCACAAAACCATGGTCAGACCAGGCAAGTACTTCTTTTTCAGAAGTGTGAGCAGAACCTAGTTCTTCAGTTCACGTTCTTTCCTTGGTTTCTTATGTGTTTTTAAATCCTTTTACTTAGGCTTTTAGTGCGATGTTATAAGAGACCATCCTGGTGGTATTTGAGTTGTCCTTGAGTTTCGTTGTTTGATTTTGTTTTATTGTCTTAGATTTTTTCTTTTAGCAGATGTTGTTGACTGTTGTAAAGCTCCAGTTCTTGGTTGTGTTTACTAATCGAATTGTTTTGTCAAAGTACACATATTCTGCTCTTTTCTTTATCTTTCTTGTTACTTAATACTTTACATTTCTAAGATGAATTATTTAGGTAGTTAATAACTTTTAATATTTCTAGTAAACGTGGGTACTTTGGTCTGTTTGTTTTCTTGTATTTAGAGCTTTTTCTGCTCTATAATGTTGACGTGTTTGGTGTTTTTTTTTTTTCTCTTAGGAATTTCCCTTTGACTCAATTATTATGATTTTAATTAGTATTTTTAATACTAATTTAAAAATTGGTATTTTTTAAATTAATCCTAATCCCAGTGATGACTGCTTAAGTCATTGCTGTTACTTCTTATTGTACGTGGTGGTGTCAGTATTTCTAAGTGTCCACAGAAATTCTCTGAGCCTGAATATATTATCAGTTTTTATACAGCATTTGTGTACTCTCAAGAAATGTGTTTTTACTCCATCAGTTCAGTTCGTTACATCAATCTTTATATTATTTTATTCCAGTCCGCACTTGCTCTAACTTGTCTTTCCTTCACGGTCTGAGGATGCCTGGCAGCCTGTGAGCATGCCGGGGTTCAGGGGTTGTGGGCCCAGGGACCGAGCAAAGCCGTGTGGGTATGTGCACAGATGGACTATTCTTGGAGGAAGTCGATAGCCCTTGAAGGGCCTTGTGACCCCACAGTAGTTAAGAACACTCATTTACCTGGTCAAATCGTAGTCTGATTTTGTGTGTTTTTTCTTAATGTATTTCTATTTTGCCTTAGTTTCTATTTCTGTTTTATGTGTGCTGTTTATGCTTTGTTAGTCATGCCGTTATCTTGATAGACAGGGTATACATGATCAAGTGATTACCGCATTTGGAGCAGATGTCTATTTAACAGAGATGAACTGAAAACCTGTGCCTTTGCATGTCCTCTTTGCCTCTCTTAATGCTTCTAGCTTCCACTTCTCTTTTCCAAACATCATAATGGAAACCTCTGCTTTTTTTTTTTTTTAATTTGCATTTGCATGAGAGTTTATTTAGCTCTGCATTTTATTTTTAAAATTTGTGTATATATTTTTGCTATATATCTGTAACTTATAAACAGCAAATTATTGGATTTTGTTTTCTGATTCTTTCTATAATTCTTTTTACATAAGAAGTTCTCCTATTATTAACATTACTGTTTAGAGTGAGGCATGATTTATTTCCATCTTAGTATGTATTGGCTCGGTTAACCCCAAAAGGTCATGCCTATCCCCCCCGCCCCAGCCCATCTCTGTGAGTTATTTTCCGAGTGTGGAGCGTCCCGTCTAGGTCGACGAGCGATCCACCATCGGGCACACCTGCCCCCTCCTGGTCTGGTCAGTGCCGGGCTCTGTCCTGAGTCCACTCCTGACATCACAGCCTGGTGCTTCAGCGACCTCGGCTGTGACCCGGGGGCTGTGATGTCACTGCCCAGCCCCGTGGGGCTTGGGGGACTAAAGAATGCACACCTGCCTGGCAGACCGCGGGCACAGGTGACTATCACACTGTTAGCGTTTTGAAATATTCCTTTGATTTTCTACCCTTACTCCCATAGTTCATTCAGCATAACCTAGATTGTTACGTGGTGCTTTATTACACTTTAGAAAAGTTTCAGCAAATACCGCGAGATGCAGCAAAGAACTAGACATCGCAGATCAGACCCCTGCGTGAGGGAGCCCACAGTCAGGTGGGAGATGGGGACCCTCTCCCACCTCCTGTCTGTCCCAGGACGGTCCCCTCACCCGCCCCCTCTCCCCTGGCCCTCCTGTGGGGGGGGCCGGCCACCGTCACGGCTGCAGAGGCTGAAGAAGGGGTCGTCCTGGCCACTCCTGTGGCAGGAGGGAAGCGAGGGCAGGAGTTTACAGCGGGTGCAGTGGTCTCAGATCAGCTCTGCCCGCCACCGCGGGGTCGGGGGGGACAGTTCAGTGGGAGGCAGGAGCCCCCACCTACGGCTGCTGGGACTTCTCAGAGGCGACAAGGGGGTTCAGTCACCTCGGCCCAGGTGGAAACCACACAACCTCTCGCGCAGAGGTTTGCTGGGATCACAGGTATCTGGATGTGTGTGCCATGGACTGATGTACCACCTTCGGGGGGTAAGGGGTGGGGAAAGGTAGCCCCTTTCTTTTGGGGGGCCCCCCTTAGTGTCCGATAACCAGGAAACCAAGTCAGAAGGTTGGTCTGGGGGTGCTGAGCGGGGTGTCTCCCACACCACAGGGCACACGTTCGCCCAGCCTCCAGGACTCCGGTGGGGCTGAGCGCTGGAGACTCACCCATGTTTACTACCCCGCCCCCCCCCACAAGGCTGTCCCAGAGCAGCTGCCTGTGACCTCACAGCTGGTCCTTCCCCTGTGGTCTAACCCCATGTGGGTGGCCCGGCCTGGGGTCCCCACCAACCTCCTGCTGTTCCCTGGGCCGCTGGTTGTCTGCAGGTGCGGGGCCCTAGCCCGTCAGAGCCCAGAGGACCGGAGTGGAGAGGGGAGGTGAGCCCCGGAGTCTCGAGGGGCCAGAGGCAAAATACTGGGCTGTGTCCCCCGGGAAGGCAGTTTCCTCAGGAAACCTTCAATAGAGGCCACCTCAGAGGATCAGCCTCATCTGTTGTGGAGGCGCGAATTTCTCCCTTTAGTGAATGGTGATTGGGTTCTACCTGGCCCCGGGACTTCTGTTTGAATTATAATCTTTCCCCCTCTGCCCTCCAGGGATCTGGAAAACAGGGGCGTGGGCTAGGGGGAAACTTTTCTAGAAAATTCACCATTGCAGGGACCCAGAGACAAACTTTTGGTGGTCAGCAATCTGTGGGGGATTCGGCGGTGAGGGGGTTCCGAGTGCTACATGTAATGGTTTTACTCTTGTTGGGGAACCTTCCCCCCGCCCCCTACAAACAGCAGGCCAAGATACTGAGATGCCAGGTTCGCGGCAAAGCGCGGGTTCATCCACAAGGCAACCAGGCAAGGAGCCCAGAGAGCGCTCTGGAATCTGCCTCCTCGCGGGCACCGGGCTGGGTGCTCAGGGCATGAAGACCAAGCAGCAGGTGGTGTGGGGCGCGGGGAGCCCGGGGAAAGGGACGGACAAGGCGCCGGGACCGCGGTCAGCGAGGTGGACCCGAGCCCCGCCTCTGCGCTCACCGCGCGAGCTGGGGGCGGAGCTTCCAGGGAGCGGACTCGCGACCACGCCCAGTGGGAGGGTCAGCGGTCCATCCAGTCCTAACAGCTCAGGTCTAGCTAGACGCCGCTGAGTCCGGCTTCCTAGAGAACAACCCTGGCGTATTTTATGGTTCTGGCTTCGTGATTGGAGGACGTGTGAGTCTTTTAAAAGACTCGATTAAATCTAATCAAGGCCCTTGATTAATGCGGGCAGGTGGAATGGATTTGACTAATCATGACCCGCAGTTTCAGCATCTCAGGGGCCGCCCTCACGCCCACCTACCCTACCAAAGGTGGGGTACTAGACCGTCGTCTAGTACACTAGAGGTGTACTAGACCGTCGGCCAGGGCTGCTGAGCGGACCCGGGGCCATCCTCACACCGTCACTGGCCCCTGTGCTCAATAAAAGGAAGGAAAACGGGAAAAGCGCTTTCTGGCCGCGGTGGCCTTGCCCGTTCCTCCATCACCATCTGCTGGCAGAGCCCGGCATGGCACTCGCTGCACAGAAACCTCGGTGTCCGTTTGGGTGCCCCATCCTTGACCCCGAGATAGCACCCTTCTCCTAAAATGAGAAACACATGCTCCCAAGAGTCATTATCAGTTCAATTCAGTTCAGTTGCTCAGTCGTGTCCAACTATTTGAGACCCCACGAACCGCAGCACGCCAGGACTCCCTGTCCATCACCAACTCCCGGAGTCTACTCAAACACATGTCCATCGAGTCAGTGATGCCATCCAGCCATCTCATCCTCTATCGTCCCCTTCTCCTCCTGCCCCCAATCCCTCACAGCATCAGGCTCTTTTACAATGAGTCAACTCTTCGCATGAGGTGGCCAAAGTATTGGAGTTTCAGCTTCAGCATCAGTCCTTCCAATGAACACCCAGGACTGATCTGCTTTAGGATGGACTGATTGGATCTCCTTGCAGTCCAAGGGACTCTCAAGAGTCTTCTCCAACACCACAGTTCAAAAGCATCAATTTTTTCGACGCTCAGCTTTCTTCACCGTCCAACTCTCACATCCATACATGACTACTGGAAAAACCATAGCCTTGACTAGATGGACCTTTGTTGACAAAGTAACGTCTCTGCTTTTTAATATGCTATCTAGGTTGGTCATAACTTTCCTTCCAAGCAGTAAGCGTCTTTTAATTTCATGGCTGCAGTCACCATCTGCAGTGATTTTGGAGCCCCCCAAAATAAAGTCTGACACTGTTTCCACTGTTTTCCTGTCTATTTGCCATGAAGTGATGGGACCAGATGCCATGATCTTAGTTTTCTGAATGTTGAGCTTTAAGCCAACTTTTTCACTCTCCTCTTTCACTTTCATCAAGAGGCTTTTTAGTTCCTCTTCACTTTCTGCCATAAGGGTGGTGACATCTGCATATCTGAGATTATTAATATTTCTCCTGGCAATCATTATAATCACAGCCAGTTGTGTTAATTCATCCTCAGATCCACTCACAGTTCCACTGAACATTCTGCTAATCTCTGACAACTACATAAAGCAATACTGAGAAGAAAAGAACGTGGTTGATAAATACAAATGCATACACAAGGAGCAAAGAAAAGTGTCCTCGCAGTTCTCTTTTGTTCACCTCTCATGAGTAGGATGGCAGATAAAACACAGAATGCCCAGTGAATAATTTTTTGGTGTAAGTATGTCCCTAATACTGCATAATCTTCAAATCTAATCTACCTTATTATTTTTTTTAACATTGTTTGCTGATCATTCATCAGTTCATGCACCAAAGCCTTTGTTTCTTGACTCCTAACTTTCTGAGCCCTCTGGGGTGAGAAGCACCCCTAGCCTTCAGAGCCCATCACACAGTCGCCTTGGGACCAGACCCTTCTCTGCCCATCACAGCTGACCGGAAGAGCCAGCCCATGGCCAGCGCTCGCGCCCCCTGGCGGACAGACTCTGTGCGGCAACCCCGGGAGCCCGGGTGCGACCCCGCGGTCTCTGGCGCCCTCTAGTGTGGAAAAATCTCAGCCTGGTGTTCTGAGTCATTGGGCGGTGTTTATTAGTGATGATGCTCGCGTGACGATGATGGTCCCTTACCAGGAGGCACGTTTGGGGCGTGTCGGCTCAGGGGCCGAGCTATTAGCCTGCTTCGCGCCCACAGGCATCGCGTCCCTCTGGGCCGGGTCAATTGTGGGTTGTCCGGACATGGGCTCCTCGAGTCTCTGGCCCCGTGTCCCTCCCACGTCAGTGTCCCTCCTGGTTGTGGACTTGTGCAGCGGTCTCCGCAGATGTAGGCGCGACCCTAAAGGATGTAGTGGGGCCTCTCAGCACCGTCCCCCTTCCAGGTTTGCGGGTCAGCAGTGACGTGACCGGGAAGAGGGGCTGCTTTGGGGTCCCTTCAGGGATCTGGGAAATGGAGGCCTGGGCTAGACCAAAGTTTTCTAGAAGATTCACCACTGCAGGGAGTAAAAAACAGACCTATGGTGGTCAGCAATCTGTGGGGGATTCGGCGGTGAGGGGCTTCCGAGTGCTACATGTAATGGTTTTACTCTTGTTAGGGAACCTTCCCCCCGCCCCCTACAAACAGCAGGCCAAGATACTGAGATGCCAGGTTCGCGGCAAAGAGCGGGTTCATCCACAAGGCAACCAGGCAAGGAGCCCAGAGAGCGCTCTGGAATCTGCCTCCCCGCGGGCACCGGGCTGCGTGCTCAGGACATGAAGACCAAGCAGCAGGCGGTGTGGGGCGCGGGGAGCCCGGGGAAAGGGACGGACAAGGCGCCGGGACCGCGGTCGGCGCGGTGGACCCGAGCCCCGCCTCTGCGCTCACCGCGCGAGCTGGGGGCGGAGCTTCCAGGGAGCGGACTCGGGACCACGCCCAGTGGGAGGGTCAGCGGTCCATCCAGTCCTAACAGCTCAGCTCTAGCTAGACGCCGCTGAGTCCGGCTTTCTAGAGAACAACCCGGGGGGGTATTTTATGGTTCTGGCTTCGTGCTTGGAGGACGTGCGAGTCTTAAAAGGCCCTTGATTAGTGCGGGCAGGCGGAATGGATTTGACTAATCATGACCCGCAGTTTCAGCATCTCAGGGGCCGCCCTCACCCCCACCTATCCTCCCAAAGGTGGGGGCCTCGGTGCTGAGATCTGGGGTGACACATAAAGTCAGGTGAAGTCTTGGGACAGGGGGACGATTCCAGGTCCTAGGGTGCCGGAAAAACCTACCTGGCCCCCGGCTAGACAGCGTGGAGGGCGTGGCCCGGGCTGGCGCACAGAAGTGGCCCTCAACTGGCCAGAAGGTGCGGGAGCCCAGGGCTGGTCTACTGCAGAGGGGTCGCCTGGTGGACAGAGTGGGGCCTGAGTACCTGCTGAACTGGCCCGTCAGGGCTGCTGAGCAGACGCGGGGCCACCCCCGCACCATCGCTGGCTGCTGCGCTGGATAGGAGGGAGGGAAACCGGGAAAGCAAAGGCGCTTTCTGGCCTCTTTTGTCTTTCGCGTTCCTCTAGCACCGTCTGCCGGCAGAACTCGGCATTGCACCCGCAAGCCAAACCTCGGTTGGATGCCCCCATCCTTGTCTCGGAGATCTCACCCGCTCAGCAGTTCCTCTGGGGAGAATGTCAGGAAGATGTCACCTTGACCCGGAGCTCGGTAGAGAGGGTGCCCTGTGTTCTTCCCGCAACTGCTTGGAGTGGAGGTGCCTCACGTTGGGCTGGGGACGGGAGGAAGGAAACAGGTCACGATTGAGATGCTCTAGACAGACTGTCCCTGCTCTTGCCAAATTTCAGTAGATTTTCTTTAATAAATATTTCATTTTTTGTATGCCCTTAGGTCTGTTTCCAGACACTTTAAATATATTGAAAGACTTTGAATATTTGTATAAAAATATTATTTCATAGAATTATATGAAGCAACAGTTAGAACTGGACATGGAACAACAGACTGGTTCCAAATAGGAAAAGGAGTACGTCAAGGCTGTATATTGTCACCCTGCTTATTTAACTTATATGCAGAGTACATCATGAGAAATGCTGGGCTGGATGAAGCACAAGTTGGAATCAAGATTTCCAGGAGAAATATCAATAACCTCAGATATGCAGATGACACCACCGTTATGGGAGAAAGTGAAGAAGAACTAAAGAGCCTCTTGATGAAAGTGAAAGAGGAGAGTGAGAAAGTTGGCTTAAAGCGCAACATTCAGAAAACTAAGATCATGGCATCTGGTCCCATCACTTCATGGCAAATAGATGGGGAATCAGTGGAAACAGTGGCTGACTTTATTTTTTCTGGGCTCCAAAATCACTGCAGATGGTGACTGCAGCCATGAAATTAAAAGATGCTTACTCCTTGGAAGGAAAGTTATGACCCACCTAGAGAGCATATTAAAAAGCAGAGACATTACTTTGTCAACAGAGGTCCGTCTAGTCAAGGCTATGGTTTTTCCAGTAGTCATGTATGAATGTGAGTGTTGGACTATAAAGAAAGCTGAGTGCCAAAGAATTGATGCTTTTGAACTGTGGTGTTGGAGAAGACTCTTGAGAGTCCCTTGGACTGCAAGGAGATCCAACCAGCGCATCCTAAAGGGAATCAGTCCTGGGTGTTCATTGGAAGGACTGATGTTGAAGCTGAAACTACAATACTTTGGCCACCTGATGTGAAGAGCTGACTCATTTGAAAAGACCCTGATGCTGGGAAAGATTGAGGGCAGGAGGAGAAGGGGACGACAGAGGATGAGATGGCTGGATGGCCTCACCGACTCAATGGACATGGGTTTGGGTGGACAGGGAGTCCTGGCGTGCTGCGATTCATGGGGTCGCAAAGAGTCGGACACAACTGAGCAACTGAACTGATACATAAATTTAAAATTAATATATAAAACATAAACATGTAGAATGATAAGCATATAATACATTTATATTATAAATGAAAATTATAAGCAAGTATATGTTATTATATTTATAATACTTTATATTTATAAGCAGGTATATATTATTATAAGCATAATTATCAATAGAAGTAACTTTGGGCTTTCCTGGTGGCTCGGACAGTAAAGAATCTGCCTGCAGTGCAGGAGACCTGGGTTCAATCCCTGGGTCAGGAAGATCCCCTGGAGAAGGAAATGGGAACCCACTCCAACACGTTTTTTTTTTTTTTCCCTCCAACACGTTTGCCTGGAGAATTCCATGGACAGAGGAGCCTGGCAGGTTACAGTTCATGGGGTCGCAAAGAGTTGGATATGACAGAGTGATTAACACATATATAAATAAATTTACTTATATATATATTTATAAACATATTCAGATATTATAAATAATTATAAACATGTGATAAATGTATTTAAATATTGTTATAAACATATAAATTTAAACAATAATTTTCATCCCTTTGGCTGGGGGATGTTTTTGTGGACGTCTTCGTGCTACTGTTCCTGAAGTGGAACTCTCTCCCTCCCAAACTGGTTTTTGAAATGACTGGGAGAGAAATGAAATATATAAGCATTGGGAAGATAGCAACAAAATTGTCATTCTTCACAGAGGATATGTTTACGTATGTGGCAAGTCCCACAGAATGTAGATAAATTAATATAATCTATTAAAAAATAGTGTAGGAAATTTACCAGGTGCGATTTCAAATATAAAAACGTACTGGGTCTCTCAGTTCAGTTCAGTCGCTCAATCACGTCCGACTCTCTGCAGCCCCATGGACTGCAGCACACCAGGCCTCCCTGTCCATCACCAACTCCCGGAGTTTACCCAAACTCATGTCCATTGAGTTGGTGACGCCATCCAATCATCTCATCCTCTGTCATCCTCTTCTCCTCCCGCCCTCAATCTTTCCCAGCATCAGGGTCTTTTCCAATGAGTCAGCTCTTCGCATCAGGTGGACAAAGTATTGGAGTTTCAGCTTCAGCACCAGTCTTTCCAATGAATATTCAGGACTGATTTCCTTTAGGATGGACTGGTTGGATCTCCTTGCAGTCCAAGGGACTCTCAAGAGTCTTCTCCAACACCACAGTATAATAGCAAATGAATAGAGAATAACATTCAAGAGGATATATTTTTACCAATTGCATAAAAAATATCAGCTTGTAGAGAATCGACTTGTTCCCAGGGGAGAGGGTGGGTAGGGGAGGAATGGAATGGGAGTTTGGGATTAGCAGAAGCAAGCTGTTATATATAGGATGGATAAAAAGGATAAACAACAAGGTCCTACTGTATGGCACAGGGAACTATATTCAATAGCTTATGAGAAACTATAATTGACAAGACAGAAAAAGTACATATCTGAGATATGTACATACGTATCTGAGTCACTTTGCTGTACAGAAGAAATTAATAGAACATTGCAAATAGATATTTCAATAAAATCCACCCCCCCCCCCAAATATATAAGTTTCCTGGAGATGGAGCTGGCAACCCACTCCAGTATCCTTGCCTGGGGGATTCCATGGATAGAGGAGCCTGGTGGACTACAGTCCATGGGATTGCAAAGAGTTGGACATAACCCAGCGACTAACATTTCCACTTTCAAATGTGTAAGTTTACTAAGGATGAATCTATAGAGATGCCCAAGTCATTTGTTTATGAGGAAAGCTCCACAGAGAGCTTCACTGAGAATTATTAAACCTATTAAAGGGAGAGAGAGCGGGATATCCATGGACTGAAAGATTCAATGTGGTCAAGTTGCCAGTTTCCCCCAAACTGATTGGTAAATTACTCCTGGAGCTGGTTCAAGGCGCAAAATTCCATTTACCTTTTTTTTAAGAGGCAGAAGCCAAGGAGCCGATCCTAGTTGAGAAAAGCTCAGGTCCGCCTGCGGGAGAACAGCCTTCCTCTTCCCGGTCACCTGGGCAGTTTCCAGGCCACGACCAGAAGGACTTGGTTCCCAGTGCCGCCCACCCAGAATTCCCCCTCTGTCCCAAGGACTCAGAAGCTGGGCGTCCTGCCCGCAGCCGAGGAGGCAGCCTGGAGGGGCCCCCGGGGGCAGAGCCATCCCGGCTGCAGCCCGGAGCCGGGCCCAGGAGCGGCTCCCTGTGGCCTCGGGCCGCCCCGCAGTGCCGCGCCCCGCCGCGCCCCGCCGCGCCGCGCCCCCTCGACCTGTGCGCTCCCGCCCGGCTCCGGCGAGGGCGTGCCCTCCTTGGCCGCAAGGCGTCGCTGTTCCCCCGCTGGAAGTGCTGAGGGACCCAGACCGGTGAGCCGGGGGAAGGGTCCCAGACGGAGGGGCTCAGGGGCCTCCGAGCGACACCCTGGGACGCTGAGGCCTGGAGCCCGGGGTCACCCCAGGCAGGGGCAGTGGGGGGCCCGGCGGCGGGGTCAGGGACCTCCCCCCGTTCTCATTTAACACCGCGGGGGGTGCGCTGGGGACAGTGTCCAGGGGCCACAGTCCGAGCAGGGGTGCAATGCAGGCCCGGGCTCGGCCTGCTCCGGGGCCGTGAGTCCAGCTGCTTTGAAGAGGCGGCAGCAGGTCGCAGTGACCCTCACAGAGACACCCCACTCTGCGGCTCCAGGTGGGCCTGTGCCCCCCAGAAGCGCTGACCTGTGCACCGGGGAGGCACAGGGCTCCCCCAGCCATGTCTGTGATGGAAGGGCCCGAACCGCCCCGTGTCCGTCCTCGCAGGTCGGCCGCACACGCCGTGTGTCCACACGCTGAGCCGTCTGGCTCCCCTTGCTTGACATACACCCAAGACATGCGTGTGCAGGAAGTTAGAAGGGGCAGGTGTGACATGATGCCATCCAGCTTCATCTGAGGACCTGGACAAACCTCAAGGGGCTCAGCCTGCTCTGCGAGCCCCTGAGGGCTGGCCCCCTCCCTGGACCCCTGCCTTGAATTCGGCCACGCAGACCGCCTTGCTGTTCCTGCAGCTTGTCAGACACGCCTGACCCCAGGGCCTTTGCACTTGCTGTCCCTTCTGCCAGGACTGCTCCTCCCCAGGCCCTTGCTGGGGTTCCCCTCCTTCATTTGGGGGTCGCCTCTCTTGCTGTTGTTTAGTCGCTCAGTTGTGGCCAATCTTTGCGACCCCACGGACTGCAGCTCGCCAGGCTTCCCTGTCCTTCACTGTCTCCTGGAGTTTGCTCAAACTCATGTCTGTTGAGTCAATGATGCCATCCAGCCATCTCATCCGGGCTGCCCACTTCTCCTGCTCTCAATCTTTCCCAGTATCAGGGTCTTTTCAAATGAGTCAGCTCTCTGCATCAGGGGGCCAAAGTATTGGAGCTTCAGCATCAGCCCTTCCAATGAACACCCAGGACTGATCTCCTTTAGGATGGACTGGTTTGATCTCCTTCCTGTCCAAAGGACTCTCCAGAGTCTTTTCCAGCACCACAGTTGGAGAGCATCAATTTTTCAGTGCTCAGCTTTCTTTATATCCCAACTCTCATATCTGTAATGACTATTGGAAAACCAATAGCTTTGATTAGATGGACCTTCATTGGCTCTGCTTTTTAATACACTTCTAGGTTTGTCATAGCTTTCCTTCCAAAGAGCAAACATCTTTTAATTTCCTGGCTGCAGTAACTGTCCACAGTGATTTTGGAGCCCAAGAAAATAAAATCTGCCACTGTTTCCACTTTTCCCCCTTCTATTTGCTATGAAGTGAGGGCACCGGATGCCGTGATCTTAGTTTAAACCAGCAATTGTCACCCCAACCGCTTCCTTTCCTAAAGAGCTCGTCACACCTCCCGTTAGAATGTGATGTGTTGCTTGTCTGCCTGCTTCACCTCCTGGGACTTTGCTGCAGGTCTTGGTCTCTGAGGCCCCTGCTGTGTCCCCAGGGCCCAGAGCAGAGCTGGGCTTCGAGTCTGATCAGGGACTATGTGTGTGGAGTGGATGGTGCTTGCTTCTTCTGGGGAGAGAGAGACCTGGGCCAGAGGGACAAGGGGACCTGGTGTGACCGGTTTTCCTTCCCTCGGGAGAGGATCTGAGCGAGTGGACACAGGTTAGCGTGTCTTGCTTCGTGTGGCAGGTGTGTCCTGTCTGTGTCCGTCATCTTGGCGTTTTGGGGTTTCTGTGAACCCAGCCCCCTCCCCTCCTGACACCCCATCCCATCAGCACAGAGGAGACTGGGCTTGGGGACTCTCTGGTCCTGAGATTCCTCTCCACATGTGACTCCTCCCTCCTGGGGGGGCCACGCACCGTGTGTGGGGAGGGTGGGGGCACAGGACCCCCAGATTTTCTGTCCCAGAAGGCCCAGCCTCTGGGCTCTGGCAGGGCCTTGGGAGCTGGAATGAGCTGGAATCTGGGCCGGGGGGGCTTCCCTGGTGGTAAAGAACCCGCCTGCCCATGAAGGAGGCATAAGAGGTGCAGGTTTGATCCTTGGGTCGGGAAGATCCCCTGGAGGAGAGCATGGCAACCCACTCAAGTATTCTTGCTTGGAGAATCCCCAAGGACAAGGACCCTGGTGGGCTACAGTCCCTGGGTGGCAAGGAATCGGACATGACTGAAGCGACTTAGCATGCACGCACGCGGGGTCAGGGGTCAGGGCCGCGTTGCTTACCTGCTCTGTGACCTTGGCCAGGTCACACCCCCCACCCTGTGAAAGGAGAGAGCGGTCTTCCCAGACTCCGGGTCTTTACAGACGTGCTTGCAACCTTTGTGATCACAGTGGCAGCTAGAGGGCGGTGTCCCCCAGGGCCTATGTGTGTGCACGTATGTGAGCTTGTGTGCATATGTGTGTGCATTCGTGGGGGTGGGCTCGGTGCGGGGACGCGGGTACGTGGTCAGGAATGCAGCCGGGACACCTCCACGTGGCCCACGAGTACCGTCAGGTGAGGGTCGTGGCTCCCTTGTGTGGGTGACCCCCCCCAAATGTGGTACATAGTGACCGCCTGGCCGGGCTGCTGAGCTCAGCCATCTTGCCCTCGGGTCAGCTCCCGACAGGCCCAGCTCTAGGCCCCATGTGTGGACCGAGGCCGCCAGGCTGGGGGGAGCCGGGCTGGGGCCCGGCCTGTGAGAAGGGACCTTGGTCTCGGGGGGCTCACTGTGCTCCCGGAGGCCTGGCGGGCCCCTCTTCTCTGGCATCGCACACCCTCACCTTCGTGGTGGGTGAACACTGGACGCCATGCCTGTGGCCCCCGTGGGAGCTGCCTGCTCGGGGGGCTGGAGCCTCAGCTACAGGACTGCCACACTGGGGCTGCCGGTGGGACCCCACAGGCCCAGATGAGGAAGACGGGAGCGAGCCCTGCAGGAACCCAGCCAGGCCTGGCCAACTGGCCGGACAGGAGCCTGGCCAGAGGCCTGCACAGGGGGCTCTGGGCCCTGTGGCCTTGACTGCAGAGCCCGAGGGCTCCTCAGCTTAGAATGGCCAAGCCTGAGTCTTGGGGGGTGCAGGTCAGGGGGCTTGACCCTGTCTGAGTTGAGGGGGCTCAGGGCCAAGGACGTGTGACCATGATGGGTGGGGGACAGCCCTGGACCTTGAGTCCGGCAGCTGGGCTCACAGTGTGACCCCGGTGAGTCCCTTGCACCCTGTGGGCCTCTGTTTCTCCTGTGAAAGCTGGGTGGGTGGTTAAGACCCCCTTCCTGGTTCCTCGGTAAGCCCCAGCCCCCCGACTGACTTCCGAGTCAGCCAAACAGAGTAGCCAGGACCCCTGGAGAACCTGCTGAGCCCAGACTCTGAGATCAGGGCCCGGGGGGTGGGGGGCCAGGTCCCGCTCCTGGAGGTCCTGGGGCTGGGGGCCTCCCCTCCAAGCACCCCTCCCCATGAAGGCCAGACTGGGGTCCCCAGCCTCAGAAGCTGAGGAGCCAGAGGGGCCCGAACCCCTTCCTTCGGCCCTGACCCTGCGGACCGCACAGAGCCCGGCCCACAGCCCGCTGACCTCGGGGTGCCTTCACAGCCCCCGACCCCCAGCACTCATGGCCTCCCCAGCAACACCCTACACACACACTCCCAGAGCAGCCGGGGGCCGAGGTCACAGCCTTACCGGGGCTCCCTGCTGCCAGGAGACAGAGCAACCAGAGGTGGAGGGGAGTGGTCGGGGACACCTGGAGGAGAGGGCTTCGGCCTGGTTCAGGCCTGGCGGGTGCTCCTAAGACCTGGGAAGAGGCCTCGGGGCCCCTCTCTGCCCCCCACCTCGGAGCAGAGCAGGAGTCAGGTGGGACAGGTTGGGGGGCAGCATCCGGGCCCCCACCGTCCACACCGTGCGGTCCCTTCCCTTGGACCCGGGGGTCCTCCTGGGCTCTGCGGGGCAGGCGGCGGGGGTGTGCTGTCTTCCCGGAAGTAGGTCTGTAACTTGCTCTCAAGGCCTCAGACGGGCGCAACCTTCCGTCCCTGCCGGGAGGGCCAACCCCAAGTCTGTGGCGGGATTCCTGCCTGGGGACGGAGGCCGGGGCGTCTGCTGTGTGGGACGCTGGGGCCGGAGGGACCCAGCTGGTGTGAGAGCCGCAGGTTCCCGAGTGTGACAGCCGGCTCACCACACCCTGTGGGTGTGTGGTTCAGTGACAAAGGACAGTGTCTACCCACCGTCTCTCCCCTCGCTCCGTGTCTCATCATCTGCCTATCCATCATCTGCCTGTGTATCTGTCATCTGTCTACGTATCTGTCTGTCTCCTGTCTATCATCGACCTATCCCCCATCTCCCTACCGTCTCTCATCCTTCTGATGTCCGCGTGGAATGTGAGGTCCAGCCTGGAAGGACACACGCCAGGTACACCCGCGTGATCTCCAGGCTGTGCTGGAAACTTTTCTTCTTTATACTTTTCCCCTGTTTTATTTGTGAAGAACCTGTATACGTCTTTTTATAATCAGGGAGGTATTAAGCTGCCTCCATTTTTGAAAACAGAACCGATAGAAGCAATGGGCAGTGACAGGCCCTGGAGAAGCCCCTCCCTTGCCCCCAGAGTCGGTGGCCCTGCTCTGGGGGGGCAGGTCTGCTCAGTGGTGACTGGCCGGGTACGCAGCTTTGGGGCAGGGGGCCTCCCGTCCACAGTGAATGCAGCGCTGGGCCGTGTGGGTGGGCGTCAGACGCAGTGTTGAGAGAAGGAAGACACAGTCTAAACTTAAAAAAATTTTTTTTTCTTTCATATTGGAGCATAGTGGGTTAGCAACGTGTTAGTTTCAGGTGTGGGGAGTCGTTGGAAGGACTGATGCTGAAGCTGAAGCTCCAATACTTTGGCCACCTGATGCGAAGAGCTGACTCATTGGAAAAGACCCTGATGCTGGGAAAGATTGAGGGTGGGAGGAGAAGGGGACGACAGAGGATGAGATGGTTGGATGGCATTACTGACTCGATGGACATGAGTTTGAGTAAACTCTGGGAGTTGGTGATGGACAGGGAGGCCTGGCGTGCTGCAGTCCACAGGGTCACAGAGTCGGACATGACCGAGTGACTGAACTGAAGTTTCAGGCGTATAGCAAAGTGATTCAGTTATGCATATACAAGTATCTATTCTTTTTTTCAAATTCTTTCCCCATTTAGATTATTACAGAATATTGAGCAAAGTTTCCTGAAACACAGTCTAACTTAATCTATATAAAGTTCAAAATCAGACGAAGTTGAAACACAGTTGGTTTAAGGGCAAATACAGAAGACGTAAAACTCTAAGGAAAAGTAAAGAAACTGTGAACTTGGGGTTCCTGAGGGCCTGGCTGCGTTCTGAGCCTGTGAAGTTAACTCATGGGAAATCCACATCACCTAGAACTCACCATTTACAAAAAATTCTTTTTGGTCACTCCATATGGCATGTGGGACCTTAGTTCCCCAACCAGGGGTCAAACCCACGGCCCCTGCAATGGAAGCTTAGTCTCAACCACTGGCCCACCAGGGGAGTCCCTAGACTTTACCATTTTGAAATGAGCGTTCACAACGTGCTGCAAGCATCACCACCGTCATTCTTACTTTTTAAACTTTACAGATACCTTTAATTTATTTATGATGTGGTTTTTATAGTTTACAATTAAAATAGGATTAAAATAGAAGGCAACTCATCAAAATATGAGGGGCGGCTCTCCTGGGTGAAATACCTGGGGCGCATGTTTTCTTCCTGTTGTTTGTTTCTCTGTACTTCTCCCGTTGTTTACGGTTAACAGTTGTTATTTTAAAACCAAAGACCAGGGTCCATAAAGGCTATTTTAGGAGGAACTCAGAAAACAAACAAGGTGATTCTCCCTGACATGGGGCTCACACCAGAGTCCTTGCAGCTCAGCTCCATCCTGTTGCCCCCAGCTGGGTCTGGAGTTCGGGGGGTCTTGGAGGGCCCTGCCAGGATGGCCCTGAGACAGGACGCAGGTCTGTCATGGGCTTGGCAGTTCCCTTCCTGGATTATTTTCTCCAAATCACACGCGTGTTTGATAAGCTCAATTTCCCTCTGTTTGGGCCTCTCGTTGGGTTGGTTTTTGTTAGCACAGCTCACGAACCAGAGAGCTGCAGGTCCCCTGGGAGAGTGGGCGAGATGTTTTGCCACCAGTCACTGCCTCTTCCTCTCTCAACTTGAAGCTAAGTCGATTCAGTCGTGTCCGACTATGTGTGAGCCCTTGGACTGTAGCCTGCCAGGCTCCTCTGTCCGTCAGACTTTCCAGGCAAGAATCCTGGAGTGGGTTGCCATTTCCTTCTCCAGGGGAATCTTCCTGACCCACGGATCAAACCCACATCTCTTATGTCTCCTAAAACCAGCCGGCGGGCTCTTTACCACGAGTGCCACCTGGGAAGTCCCTTTCAACTTTTAAGTTACTGGTAAAGTCCTCTTGTAACAACCTTGAGAGACAGATTTAAAAAGGAAGTTGAAATCCTCACAACCCTACTGCTGAATCAGACAGGGTCTCCTGTGGTCTTCCTGCTGTTCCCTTGTCCTGGGGCGAGGGTGGCCCCGCTCCCGGGCGGGGAGGGTACCACGCTGGACTCGGGCGGGGGTGGCCCTGCTCCCGGGCGGGGAGGGTACCACGCTGGACTGAGTGCCTGTGTCCTTGACTCTCTCCTGACCCACCGAGTCCTCCTGGGGGAGCTTTGAATCTCTGTTTTTCCTTAATGAGGGTCTGGGATTAGATCAGTGAGGTGAGGGACGTCCCTGACAGCCCAGTGGTTAAGACTTTGCCTTCTAACGCAGGGGCTGTGGGTTCAGTCCCTGGTTGGGGAGATAAGGTCACACAAGCCTTGCAGCCAAAAAACACCAGAACATAAACCAGAGCAATATTGTAACAAATTCAATGACAACTTTAAAAATGGTCCCCATCAAAAAAAAAAAAAATCTTTAAAAAAAGATCAATGCGGTTAGGCCTCCACAAGCCATGGCCTGTTTTCTGCTCAAAGCTCTGGATCTGTCCCCCCACAAAACACATCTTCACAGACACACTTCAGGGGTTCTCGAACCCCTGGGTTATTGTCCAGGAACACCTCCAGGTCTCCAGGGCTCCTTGCTGCCGAGAGGCGGGATGGGGCCTCTTCTTTGGGACCCCGGATCCATCCCTGCGCCCTTGGTGGGCGCTGCACAGAATGCCTTCCCGAACCATCCCCCTGAATCCCCCCACAGCCCCGAGGGGTCATCATGTCCACCTCCCAGAGGAGGACAGTCATCTGCCTGAGGTCACATACTTGGAAAGGGTGGAGCCAGGACTGGAGCCCAGGTCTGTCTGGGCTCCAAGCTCAGGCTCTTCCTGCCGCAGCTGTGATCCAAGCCTGAGGGACGTCAGCTCAGCTCCCTTGAAGGTGCTCGCAGCGCTGAGTGTGCCTGAGCAGTCTCTCGGGTCTCTAAAGCATCTCCACGCATGTGTGTCCTTCCCAGCAGACTGTGAGGTGGGCAGGGCAGGGGCTGCGGTCCTCTTGGCCTGCAAGGGGACAAGGCTTCGAGGCACTAAGGAAGTGGCCAAGGTCACACCAAGTCAGGATCAGAGCTGGGTTTGGAACCTGAGTGTTGGGTTCCATCCCATTCCACAGAGCGGCCAGGCGCTAAGGTTCTGTGTTCCTCATGATTAGGACCTACCCACATACTCAACTATCAACTCACCCATCTGACTACTAACCTGCTCATGAGTCCCCCAGTCCAATCCCTCATCTACCCATCCATCCACTCATCCAACCATTGACCCATCCACCCTCACATCCGTCATCCATCCATCTAACCACACACCTACCCACCAGTCATTCACCTATCTCTCCATCCATTCACCCACTCATCCAGCCATTGACACATCCACCCCCATGTCCATCAACCATCCATCCATCCAGCCAGCCATTGACCCATCCACCCTCACATCCTTCATCCATCCATCCATCTGCTCATCCAGTCATTGACCCATCCACCCTCACATCCATCATCCGTCCATCCACCCATCTAACCACACATCTACCCATCCACCTACATATCCATCAATCATTCACCTACTATCCCATCCATTCACCTACCCACCCAACTATCCACTCATCCACTCACCCACTCAACTACCCACACAACCATGCACCCACCAACCCATCCACTCATCTACCTGCCCGTCATATCTTCCTTCCTTCCTTCCCACCCCCATTCAAACACTTTACCGAGAGCCGTAAAGTGGTCAGGCACTGGGCTGGGGGTGAGATGCCCAGGGAGGGGGCTGCACCTCCTGGTGGTGAGGGTGGAGGAGCGGGAGCTGAGGCAGGAGACAGGCAGGCTGGAGAGATGGCTGTTGAGTTCCTGCCCATTTGGACTCGCAGTCACAGTGCCAGACTCACTGAATGGGGTTAAATACTCATATTTTTCTGGGGAGAAAGTGTAGAATGAACAATTGAGGTATGCTCATGTCGTTTACAGGACTGCAGCTGGCAGTGAATTTGTATGTGTGGTGTTAGTTGCTCAGTTGTGTCCGACTCTTTATGACTTCATGGACTGTAACCCACCAGGCTCCTCCGACCATGGAATTCTCCAGGCAAGAATACTGGAGTGGGTAGTCATTCTCTTCTCCAGGGGATCTTCCTGACCCAAGGATCGAACCCGAGTCTCCCACATTGCAGGCAGGTTCTTACCTGTCTGAGCCACCAGGGAAGCCTCTTAAAGTGGAGGATCTAAATAGAGTGTTTAGGAGTATAAGAAAAAGAAAGGACGTCTATACAAGATCCTTCAGCTCCTGTGACTATGATTAGAATTAACAAGCTCTATGTGAGTGTGTTTCTAATGATCACTGCTAACCTGTTTTATCATTTGTTGAGCCTTTTCTGCATTCCTCAGGATGGAGCTGTGAGGTGGCCTCTAATATTGCCAACATCGACCAGATCAGACCCAGGGAGAGAGAGAATTGCTGAGATACCTTGGCACCTCCGTGGCAGAGAAGTTTGTCAGCCCAGGTCTTCCCACCTACACGGACTGTGCGTTCATCTGCCACGTAATTCTTCCTGTCCGAAGAACTGGTTAAACACTCTTGAAGTTTATTCTGGTCTGTTTCAAAAAGTACCTCTTTCCTTCTTAAGTTCTGCCAATCCTGGACTTTGTCCCAGGCCAGTCTACTTTATTTGTGGGAAGGTTTTTTTTTTTCTCTCTTTTTAACTCTTTACAGAAATTGCTTACACTTTTTGTTTGCAGTCGCTCACTCTTATGTTTTTAGCTGTATTAAAAGGGGTTGCTTTTCTCCATCCTCTTTGCTCGCTGCATGCTGGTAGGTATTCAGCACCCCTGCAATACCTTCTGTCTGTTCCTAGGCAGCCTTTCTGCCTGAGTGTGGAGCTGGAATTGTGAGAGAGTTTCGTGGATTTAGACATGACCTAAGACTTAGAGGTAAGACTCCATCTAAGCGTTGTAATGACTTCTTTCCAAATAACCACCCCCACCACCCTGGACCACCGATCAAGAGAGACAATTCTCCCTCTTATCATGAATGTGGTCAGTCCCAAACCCTGCACCAGGCCTGTCGTGGATGTAGCAGGTAAGCAATAAATATTTGTTGAATGTTAAGTGAACTGAAATAACACAAGTGGAAAAAAAAACACTTAAAAACATGTGTTTTTTATAATTACCCAGTAAACATATCATCATTGTAGGAAAAAATCAGAAAAGTGTCAAGTGCCAAGTGAAAACCACCATTCCTGGTGCGTCCACCCCCCCCCCCCCCCCGGGTAACCCCAGGTAAGAGGTGTGGACACGGATGGGCATGTAGATACAGAGACACACGCTCACATATGCCGGGTCTTGTCTTATGACCTCTTGGGGATTATTTTCACGATGCCATTCAAACCTTCTACCACACCATTTTTAGAGGGTCGTTCATTGTAGATCAGTTCACTGCTTTGTTATCTGATGATGAAAGTGTCACGTTCTTTGAGAAACGAGAAGGTACAGGGGAGCATAAAGAAGAAAATAAACACCTGATCTTGCTACTAGGGAGAACTCAATGTGTATGCTTCCAGCCTTTTCTCTGTAACAGTTGTGGCCTTTTCACAAAGGTGGGCTCAGACAAGACTGCCTCCCGTCCCGTCCTTGTCCCGTCCCCTACAGTGGAATCCACCCACGGAATGTCTCCAAAGCCCTTTGGGGCTGTGGACGTTAGGCTGTGTGGATGTATTGTTGGTGGGGACCCAGGGCTGGGCACCGCGTTGTCCCCGTGTCCTGGGCCGGTGAGGAGCTCCCAGGAGCAGGCCTGCTGGGCCACCGGGGAGTGCGTCCCCAGGCCACGGACAAGGGGATACATTTCCTGCTGAAGGGCTGGACTGCATCTCCCTGGGGCCCCTCGGAGTCACGGGCAGTAGGGAGGCCTCTGCTCACCCCCTCGCCCGCCCATGGCTCACTCTGAGGCCAGGAGGGCGCGGGGCTGGGATGCCGGGGCCGGAGCCCCTCCTGGCTGTGCTGACTGACTCGGTGACCGTGCCGTCCCCTCCCTGGGGCGCTGCTGACTGCGGGGGCCACCGCCGGCCAGTTCTGAGATTCCCCTGGGGTCTGGCCCTCCAGGATCCCAAGACCCAAGATGGCAAGGATGTTGAGGAGGCAGCTAGGGGGCGGCATCAGGCCCAGGCCAGGGCTGGGCACAGGTGGGGGGGCGGGGCTCTGCGCCCCCCCACCCGCGAGCTGCACAAACATCTGACGTCAGCCCTGAAACTGGCCCGTCCCGCGGTGCGGGCCGCACCTGGCCCTGTTTGTCCGCCGTCCCACGCCCCGCTGACCGCGGCACGGTTTCTCTTCCTCTTACGGCGCCCTGCTAACACCCGGCGTTCTGGTTTCAGCCAGTGTGGGGTTAACTTTAGCTTGGGGATTCCCAGGGGTGGCCAGCTGCAGGCAGGGCCCCCACCCCGCCCGCTCCCCTCCCTGCTCCCACCCCCGGGCTCACTGCCCCTGCAGGCCCAGGGCCTGGCCGCCCAGCTCCGTGATCCAGGAATCTAACAGTCTTCCTGCTGCTTCTGGCCAGCAAGTCCCCCCACCCGCTTCTCCTGGAGCAGAGGGGAAGGCTGAGGCCCAGAGAGCGGAAGCGTTTTGCCCAGGGCCACACAGCACGGCAGAGGCCGGCCCTGGACAAGGAGCCCAGGAGGGGACAGAGTGCCTGGCGTGGGTGAGGGTCACTGGGGTCCAAGCATGTCACAGGCATCGTCTCCTTTAATCCCCAAGCCCCGCTGTGGGGAGACTCGCTAACCGTGCCCCCGCCCCTTGCACAGAAGGAGCGAGGGAACTGAACTTACACCAGAAGGCAAGTGGCCCCAGGTCAAGGCTGAGGAAGGCTGTGGGTGGGGACATCCCTCTGCCACTCTGGGGTCTGGGCTCCTCCAGGCCCTTGGCCACCAGCTCCCGGCTCCTCCCAGCGGTAGGGTAGGGGGTGGCCAGGGGGTCCACCCTTGGGCCTCCCCTCTGCCCCCCAGGGCTGGGATGATGGAGACGGGGGTCACCCACGTGATGTCCAGGGTCTGGCAGAGGGCAGCCCTCATGGATCCCCTGTGTGGCCTCGGTTTCCCACCCCGCAGAGGGGAGGCCCCAGGCCGGGAGGGGGGACCCCAGGGGCTGGCTCTGACCCGCTTGCCGGGATGTTCGTCATCTGGGCCTCAGTTTCCCTCCCTGTGAGTTGGAGTGATGAGCCCGCAGGGAGCCTCCTGGAAGGCATGAGTGGCTCTGCCCGGGAGCATGTGTCCCACATTTCAGAGGTGGTTTGGGATGGGGCCGCTCAGTAGCCTCAGGGCGCAGCTGCCTTCTGGACCCACAGGTCTGGTCAGGGCTCGGCCTTCGGGTCCTTTGAGCCCTGTCCCTGCCCCTCTGCTGGGTTCCCAGGCCTGGGACACCTGGGGCCTCTGTGCTCTCTGTGTATAGCACAGAGCTGTCCACCCTGGAGAACCCCTGCCCCTGCCCTCCAGGGCCTCCTTGGGCCCCCTCCCAGCACCCTCTGCTTGTCCCTCTCTGCCCTGGCATCCTGTCTCTGTCTGAGTCTCCTTCCTCCCCAGGACAGGGCCCGGCCACATGGCACTGAACGCAGGATTTCTGGGTGCTGAGCAGGATGGCAGGCCAGCAGCGTGGGAGACGGGAGCCTGGAGTCTCCGAGGGGGAAGGGTGCTGCGGCGGGGGCCTGTGTGTGCCAGTCGAGGGGTGCTCAGCCCCTACCTCTGTTTGCCTTCACTCATGCCAACCCCCCAGGAGGCCCTCCTTCCCTCCGCCCCTCAGCCTGGGAGTCCAGCTCCTGGGCCCTGTTTTGGGGTGCCTGAAGCTGTTGCTGCTCCCAGACCCCCTGATCTGATCCCCGAGGACCCCAGAATCCCTTGGCTCTCATCTTCCCCACTAATGTTTCCTGACGGAGGGAAGGAGCATTACTTGACGGCGCCGTCGGCTCCGGGCTGGGCAGGGGCGAGGCTCCCTGACTTAGCTTCACCCCCAGGACCTGAGCTGGGCCCACAGGGGAGGGCAGGGTGGTGGGAGTGGACAGTGGTTGATGAGCCGGCCGACCGCGGCTGGAGCGGGCGAGGGCCACACTCCCCAGGCTCGCGGGTGGGGGCACCTGTCAGCCGGACACTGTGCCTCCCTGTGTCAGCTGACGTGGTGTTATGGCTGTGGACTTGCAGGCCTGGCCCCTGGCTTCCTGGGGCTGGGGGACCCCCTGGCAGCTCCCCTGAGAACGAGCTGGTGAAGTCCCACCCAGTGGAGGGATTTTTCTGTGTGTGTGTTTGGGGGTGGACTCAGGAGACTGTGCTGGGTATTCGTTCCCCACCATTTACTCCCGTCAGGACAGAGCCCTGAAATGTCCCGGGACCTCTCTGATTGGAGCCGGACGGGGAGGCGAGGAGGGGAGGGGGCACCAGGGAGGCCTGTAACTGGGGGTGGGGTGGGCAGTCTGCTCACCCGCAGCCAGGGGAGCAGCTGGTCTCCCCATGCTGGCCTGTCTGTCCCACCTCCTGCCCCCCGCTTTGCCCTCAGCATCTCGGCCGAGCACGGTGCGGGGCAGGGCGGGGGGCACCCTGTGTGCGCAGCCCCCCTCCTCCCGTGGTGAAGCAGGCACCTTCCAGGTCTGACTTTGGCCTTGACTGTGCCGGTCCTGACTGGCCTGGGGTGAGCAGCTGAGAGCCGCACGCAGGCCGGGCCCCCAGGGAGGCCTCAGGGAGGCCTTCGGATGGATGGAGGGAAGGGTGATGGTTGGATGGATGGATGGACAGATGGGTGGATGAGTGACTGGCCAATCTGAGGTCCTGTCCCCTGGAGAAGGACCCTGTGAGGCCTCATGGGGAACAGCAGTGCTTCAAGTCACTGTGTTGTGGCTCCAGACGCACCAGTGCTCCCAGGGTCCCCGTTTCTCTCCCTCTCCTCACACTTGGCTCAGTCTCTCCCCGCAAAGAGTCCCCAGTGAGGGGCGGCAGGGGAGGTGTGGCCCGCGGTGCCCCCGGCCAGCCTGGGCTCCTCTGTGTCCCGCCACAGCCTCAGCTCTGAGCCTGGCACTTAGAGGGGCTCCTGGGGCCCCCAGAGGGGTCATGACCTCCAGGATCCCAGACACAGGCTCCTGGGACAGAAGATGCCGCTTCTGACGGCCGACGGACTGGGACGGCTAGGCCTGGACACAGGGGCCTGGGCGGCCTGGGTGCTGGGATGCGGGCCCTTCTCCAGCTGGGCTGGTGGAAGCTTCCAGAACTGGAGCCACCCCTCCCCCTACCCTGGGGAGAGGGAGGCAGCTGCTGCCAGGGCTGGGCTGGTCGGTCGGGGTTTCCTGGCTATTTCAGGTGTCAGGGCCTCTTGGTTTCGCCAGGCCAGCTGCGTGGGGGTGAGGGTGCGGGGCCCGCGGGGAACCTCGGGGGTGCTGGCCTGAGGCCGCTGGGCCCAAACAGCCCAACACCACTGGCGACAACTGTCAACCCCTGAGACCCGCAAACGTCCATTTTCCACCTGACCGTCCCTCCCGGGCCCCCAGGGAGCGAGGTTCCACTGTCACCAGCCCAGCTGCACAGAGGGCACGCTGGCCCCCAGCCCCCAACCCTGAATCAGGGCTGTCCCAGCCCCTGGCTGCCTCCAGGCTCAGCTGTGGCCCCTTGTGAAGACTGGCGGGGCGCCCGGCCACCCCCCAGCCGTTTCTCCAGGGCACCACTCGGCCCCCGCCGGCTGTCCCCTGGCCCCTGGCCCCGGTTGGGAGCCCCCAACAGGGCTGCCTTGCTGTTGCCGAGGTCCCTGCACACAGTGTGCCCTCAGGAATGCCCTGCTGAGCGGGGCCTTTGCTCTGGGCCCTGGTCCCCCCGGGCCTCACCCACTCATCCTGGTCCCCCCGGGCCTCACCCACTCATCCTGCTCCCCCCGGGTCTCACCCACTTGCCCTGGTCCACACTAGTGCTGGGCTGGAGTCTCTGTGAGCAGAGATGTTGCGGGTGGCTCACAGCTGAGGTCTGGGGTCCCACCTCCCCTCAGAGAGACACTCTTGGCCGGCCCACGGCAGCCTTTCTGTCCTCAGGGAGCCCACCGGGGGTCTGGCCCAGGTTCTCCCTCCTCCCCCGACGTGTCCCTAGGAGGCTGGGCACTGGGCGGGCAGGAGTTGCCCCTCCTGGTGAGACCCGAGAGGGAGTGCAGGGGCTGGTGGCCAGCACAGTCCCGGGCACAGGGGTGCTCAGTGGACACCAGCCCTGATGCCCCTGGGGGGAAAGAGGTCCCCAGGCCAGGAGCTGGGGAGCAGCAGGGACCTGGGGGGCATGATGTGGCCTCAGGAAAAGAGTGTCACCATGAGGGGCCAGCCTGTGGAAGCATGCGTCGGTGCCCTGGTGGGTCTTGCTGACCGTCAGCTGCGCTTTCCCGGGAGTGGGCACCTGGCCTCTGATGGACCCAGCCCTGCCCCCCTGGCCCTGATCTGCAGCCGCCCTGAGATTCTCCCTGAGCCCTGCCAGGATCCCTGGGGACAAGAGCAGGTTTCCACACAGGCAGATCTGTCACTGAGCGGGCACCCAGGCCTCTCACGGGCTGGGATGGGGTGGGCTCGCTCCAGGGGCTCCAGTCGAGGCCCATGGGGGCCGGGAACCCCACGGCGGCCACCTGAGTGTGGCCCCAGGTGAGCTCTCGATGGGGCTGCACAGGGTCTGCCCGGCTGACCCGGGGCCTGGTCCTGGTCTTGGGCCCCACATTTTAACCCCTGAGAAGGAGTGTCAGTCAGTCATTCAGCAAATGGTTGACCTGAGCTCGGACACCCCAAGTTCATTATCCACACTGGGATGTTTCCAGGATTGGAAGTCGCCCAGTCATGTCCGACTCTTTGGGACCCCATGGAGTATATATACAGTCTTTGGAATTCTCCAGGCCAGAATACTGGAGTGGGTAGCTTTTCCCTCCTCCAGGGGATCTTCCCAACCCAGGGATCGAACCCAGGTCTTCCGCATTGCAGGCGGATTCTTTACCAACTGAGCCACCAGGGAAGCCCAATAATACTGGAGTGGGTAGCCTTTCCCTTCTCCAGGGGAATCTTCCCAGCCTAGGGATTGAACCCAGGTCTCCTGCAATGAAGGCAGATTCTTTCCCAGCTGAGCCACCAGGGAAGCCCACCCCACCCACCCCCCTGCTGTTAAAAATCATACCAGCTTTGTATACACAGTCTGAACTCAGGGAGACTGACTCTTCCAGTTCCATTTTTCTTTCTCAAGATTGCTTTGGCTCTTTAGGGTCTTTCTTGTTTCCCTGCAATTTATAAAACTTTTTGTTTCAATTCTAATTCTGTGAAAAATGCCATTGGGAATTTGATAGGGGTTGTACTGAATCTGTAGATTGCTTTGAGTAGTGTAGTCATCATTACACTATTGATTCTTCTAATCCAAGAGCATGGTACCTCTCTCTATCTATGTCATCTTTGATTTCTTTCATCAATATTTTATAGTTTTCAGTACAGGTCTTTTGCCTCCTTAGGTAGACTTAATCCTGGGTATTATTCTTTTTGATGCAATGGTAAATGGGCTGGTTTCCTTAATTTCTCTTTCAGATCTTTCATTGTCAGTGTATAGGAATGCAGGAGATTTCTGTATATTAACTTTGTATCCTGTAACAGATTCATTGATGAGCTCTAATAGTTTTCTGATAGCGTCTCTAGGATTTTCTGTGTATAAGTGTCATCTCATCTGCAAACAGTGACAATTTTACTTCTTTTCCAACCTGGATTCCTTTTATTTCCTTCTCTTCTCTGATTGCCATGGCTAGGACTTTCAGAGCTGTGTTGAGTAAAAATGGAGTGAGTGGACATCCTTGTCTTGTTTCTGATCTTACAGGAAATGCTTTCAGTTTTTCACCATTGAGCATGTTTGCTGTGGGTTTGCCACTTATGTGCAGAATCTAAAAAAGTGGTATAAATGAACTTGTTTACAAAACAGAAATAGAGTCGCAGATGTAGAAAACAAACTTATGGCTACCAAGTGGTGGGTGGGGGGGTGGCGGTGATAAATTTTGAGACCGGGGCTGACGTGCGCACTGCTATATATAAAATAGATAACTAATAAGGACTTTCTATACTGTTCATGGGGTTCTCAAGGCAAGAATACCGAAGTGGTTTGCAATTCCCTTCTCTAGTGGATGCTGGGAAAGATTGAAGGCGGGAGGAGAAAGGGATGACAGAGGATGAGATGGTTGGATGGCATCACCGACTCAATGGACATGAGTTTGCGTAAACTCTGGGAGTTGGTGATGGACAGGGAGGCCTGGTGTGCTGCGATTCATGGGGTCGCAAAGAGTCAGACACGACTGAGTGATTGAACTGAATAAGGACCTACTGCATAGCACAGGAAACTCTACCTGATACTCTGTAATGAGCTATATGGAAACAGAATCTTAAAAAGAGCTGGATGCACATGTATGCGTAACTGATTCACTTTGCGGTACAGCAGAAACAAACTCAGCACTGCGAATCAACTACACTCCAACACAAATTAATTTTACCAGATCATGGACTTGCCAAGACATGGGCATGAGCTGGGAATGTGTGGGAAATCCAGGAGGCAATTCTCCTCAGCGGATCCCCCACTGGGCCGGATGTTCTGGGGGAGGCCATCACTGGGAGACTCCTGGCCAAACAGGATTAGCTTTGCTGTGATCCCAGGTGACCCACTGACTTTTCAGAAAAACGGGTCCAAAGACAGGCTCTGCCGGAACCCACTACCCTTTGTCACATCACTGCATTTGTGTCCCCGAGACCCACGTGCAATCCCTCTAGGTGACCTCACAGAAGCAGGGGATCCCTGGCCACCCCAGGGCGGGTGCGACCCCTCGAAGCCTCTCAAAGGCTCCTGCCCAGCAGTGTGTTGGAGCAGCCTGGCCCGTGGGGGCTGGTGGGTGATGCTCCCGTGTGTGCCGCCAGAGGCCCTGGAGACCTGGCCAGTTCCTCCCACGCGTCCCGCTCAGGAGCTGCAGGGAGGAGGCTGATGATGCCCCGTCACGGCCACAGACGGGCCGGGGACCCTGGACCTGACCAGCCGGTGGACAGTGCCCTCTGAGAGATGCGGACTTCATCTCTCTGCGCCCTGTGTCACTGACCCAGAGGGCACGGCTGCTCTAATTTCAAAGCGGCTGGAAACCTGGGTTGAGACCTTTGTGCTGGGTGTGAGGGTCTGTGTTTCCCATCAGACACGGGGACCCTGCCCCTCCCCACGGCTGCTGGGCGTTGTGAGCACTACGGGGTGAAGGAGACGGTGTGCCCGGCCCAGGTTTGGCCAGGCTGCGCTCTCTCATCAACCGTTCGGGCCTCGCAGGGGGTTGGGCAGTCGGGAGAGGCACCCAGCTCAGCTCAGTAGAAACCCCTGGGCCTCCCCCAGGGTCCCAGCAGTCCCCTCCCCTTTCCTCCCCCAGGGTCCCAGCAGTCCCCTCCCCTTTCCTCCCCCAGGGCCCCACAGTCCCCACCCTTCCCCTCCCCTCCCCCCCAGCCCGAGGCTATTCTAGGCTCTGCTTCTCGGCTGTGGAGGAAGTCACAACCCCCCTCCCCCACCCACCTCAGTCGCCTCCCCCAGCCTTGGCCTCAGCGAGCAAGCCCGGGACCACGGGTGCTGCCCAGCGTGGCTCAGTGAGCCAGGGCAGGGCCAGGCCAAGCCCCCTCTTCTGACCTGACCCTCTTCTCTGTTCCTCCAGGGGCCACGAGCAGGGACCGCTCATCCCAGTGCTCTGGGGCCTCCAGTCTGCAGAGGCGGCGCCTCTGAGCTGAGCAGGGCAAGCCTGGTGTGTCCCTCATGGTCAACGTGCCCTCTGTCAACTGGGACAATATGAGGACTGCAGCCCAGGAGACGGCCCCTCAGAGAGTTCTGAGAAACTGCCTCGAAGAGGCGGGGGGAGAAAGGTCAGCATATGTGTGATTTCGGCTAAGGGGAAAGACATGCAACCAAGCACATATCTTTCCAGAAGATTTCTACCAGTCTTGTGACGGCTTTGCTAGGCACAAGGAACAATCATCACCACGAAGAATTTTAGTGCTTTTCTAGATATGGGAACGTACGAGAATTGGGCTCATAAAATCAGCTCCTGAGAACGTCTTAACTGTCTGAAGACCTATCCTGCCAGTTCCCCCACCCTGCTCCCAGCACAGAGGCCTCATTTCTGCTCTTCACCCTGAACGCCTTTCATCTGGTGTCGACGGTCAGCAGCTGCAGCCGCACTTGGTTTAATCCTTGTAGAAGTCGGTGGCAGGTGCCCTTGGCAAGTGCTAGTTTGTAGCTGACACCTCTGAAGTGGGCAGTGGCAGCCCTGATGGACTTGGAGCCTCCTTGAGGGGTGAGATGGGGGCAGAGGTCAAAGGGGAAAGGAGAGAGGTTAGAAGCTGCTGTGGCTTTGAAGCAGAGGGGAAGAGTTGAGCCGAGGACTGGGCTCATCTAGATGCTGGAAGTTCTCGGGTCACGGTTCACGATTGCTGAAGCCTGGCTTGAAGGATTCTGAGCATAGCTTCCCTAGCATTTGTGCAACTGTATGATAGTTTGAATAGTCTTTGGCATTGCCCTTCTTTGGGATTGGACACTGACACTGATCAATCCAATGAAAACTGACCATTTCCAGTCCTGTGGCCACTGCTGAGTTTTTCAAATTTGCTGACATATTGAATGCAGCAATATGGGCTTCCCTTGCGGCTCAGCTGGTAAAGAACCCGCCTGCAGTGCGGGAGACCTGGGTTTGATCCCTGGGTTGGGAAGATCCCCTGGAGAAGAGAAAGGCTACCCAACTCCACTATTCTGGCCTTGAGAATTCCATGGGGTCCATGGGGTTGCAAAGAGTCAGACACGACTGAGCGACTTCCACTTCTTGAATGCAGCATTTTAAAAGCATCCTCTGTGAGGATTTTAAATAGCTCAGCTGGAATTCTGTCACCTCCACTAGCTTTGTTCATAGTAATGCTTCCTACGACTTCTAGCTAGCCTTCGGCAGCATGTGAACCGAGAACTTCCAGATGTACAAGCTGGATTTAGAAAAGGCAGAGGAACCAGAGGTCAAATTGCCAACATCCATTGGATCATAGAGAAAGCAAGGGAATTCCAAAATACAGCCTTGGACATCACTTAATACTTATACTTCATTAACTACACTAAAGCCTTTGACTGTGTGGGTCACAACAAACTGTAGAATATTCTTAAAGAGATGGGAGTACTGGGCCATCTTACCTGCCTTCTGAGAAACCTGTATGCAGGTCAAGAAGCAACAGTTAGAACTGGACATGGCACAATGGACTGGCTCCAAATGGGAAAGTAGTACATCAAGGCTGTATATTGTCACCCTGCTTATTTAACTTATATGCAGGGTACATCCTGTGAAGTTCTGGGCTGAATGAATCACAAGCTAGAATTAAGATTAATGGGAGAAATATCAATAACCTCAGATATGCAGATGATACCTCTTTAATGGCAGAAAATGTAGAGAAACTAAACAGCCTCTTCATGAGGATGAACAAAGAGAGTGAAAAAGCTGGCTTAAAACTTAATATTTAAAAATCTAAGATCATGGCATCCAGTCCCATCACTTCATGGCAAATAGAAGGGGAAAAAGTAAAAGATTTTTTTGGCGGGGGGCAGGGAGCTCCAAAATCACTGTGGCCAGTGACTGAAGCCATGAAATTAAAAGACGCTTGCTCCGTGAAAGGAAAGCTATAACAAACCTAGACAGTGTATTAAAAAGCAGAGACATCACTTTGCTGACAAAGATCCATGTAGTCAACGCCATGGTTTTTCCAGTAGTCATATACAGATGTGAGAGTTGGACCATAAAGAAGGCTGAGCACCAAAGAATAGATGCTTTTGAACTGTGGTGCTGGAGAAAACTCTTGAGAGTCCCTTGGACTGCACAGAGATCAAGCTAGTCCATCCTAAAGGAAATCAAGCCTGAATATTCATTGGAAGGACTGATGCTGAAGCTGAAGCTCCAGTCCTTTGGCCACCTGATGGGAAGAGCGGACTGATTGGAAAAGACCCTGATGCTGGGAAAATTTGAGGGCAGGAGGAGAATGGGGTGGCAGAGGATGAGATGGTGAGATAGCATCACTGGCTCAATGGCCATTAATTTGAGCAAACTGCAAGAGATGGTGAAGGACAGGGGGGCCTGTCCTGCTGCAGCTTACGGGGTTGCAAAGAGTCATACATGACTTAGCAACAAACAACAGAGGATGGAAAAGACCCCCGGGAGGATCTCGGCCCTGAGATACCTTGAATTTAGCCTGTAGGACTCATTTTGTACTTTTGCACCCTGACCTGTAAGAATAAATGTGTATTGCTTAAGGCCTCTGTGTTTGGGTGATTCATTCTAGCCACTAATGCAGGAGCCAAGGGACAGAGTTACCAAGGGACAGCCTGAGTCCTGACCGCGGCCTACATTTCTAACCCCAAGTGCAGCGGCAGGGGGCCACTGCCCAGGGTCCCAGCATGAAGGGCTTGTTTGGGGCTCATCACACCCCTCGTCATCAGAGCCCCTGGAGCCCCCAGACCCTGGGGGCCTCACGGAGGGAGAGGGTCCTGGTGTCGTGATGGAAGGGAGCAAGTGGCCAGGGGACAAGCCCCGGGGAGGCGGCAGGTACCTTCCTGGGCCTCAGTCCTGGGAGCGCAGCCCTCTCCTCTTTGCTCCCACCTGGCAGAGCTGGGCGGTGAGTTGGGGGACAGCTCAGGGGTCCTGGGACACGCAGGGATCTCAGGCAGGGGTGGGAGAGGCCTTGGGTGTGCAGGGTGGTGGGTTTTTGTTCCAAGGGTCCACCCTGGGTCCAGAGGCAGGAGCTTACCTGGGGCATCTCCCAGGGGCCAAATCCAGGGACCGTTACTATGTAGCCGTCGCCTGCCCCCAGACGGTACCCAAGGCAGGAACACGGCGGGCTCCCTGTGCAGGGGCAGCCGTGCCCGCTTGTGGTCATCACCCCGTCCTGAGGCTGCCGGACCATCACCTGTGTGTGTGTGTCAGAGCCCGGCTCCCAGCGATGCTGAGGTCTCCGGTAAAACACGACCCTGCTTTTAACTCTGATACAAGCTGCCTGACTTTGGCACAGAGACGCCAGTTTCCCTCTAGCAAAGGCTTTGTTGTGAATCTCGGAGCTCCCGAGGCACATCTTGCCTCCTTCCTGAGGAGCTCAGAGCTCATCTCTGTTATGGGCTCAAGCCTCCTCCAGGTGGGTCTTTCCTGTGACCGTTTTCCTTCCTGGCTTCCTTCCAGCCTCTTGCACCCCTGAACCTGTCGTCGGGGGGAGAACCGAGACGCACCCTAGATTTAAGAGCCTCTGAAGCTGACAGTGCTGGAGTGGCCTGGCCCTGTGGGTGGTCCAGCCCTCGGGGGTGACGAGGAAGACATGAGGGTGGGCAGGAGATGAACTGGGCAGCGAGGGAGGGGGGCGTTCCAGGGCAGGACCAGGGCATGGAAGAGACGACAGAGTGGTGGCGGGGTGGCCGTCTAGAGGGTCTGGACCAGGGCAGGGAGGGAGGGCTCATCCACGGCACCAGTCATGGGCCGCTGTGTCCGGGACGGTGGCGGGGTGGGCAAGGCCCTGAGCTGGAGGGGGAGAAGGCGGGTGGGGGGTGGGTCCCGACCAGTCTCCCAAAGACGACCCCCCCCGCCCGCCTGACACTGTAAGCTGCTCCCCTTGGGGCATTTTCCTCCTTGGTGCCTGGGGTTCCCCACCCCAGTTCCAGAATCCTGGAGAGGGTGTCGATTAAATACAGGACAAGGAAAAACATGAGCAGAGAGCAGGGTTTCTGAATGACAACGAAGACGTTTTATTGCAAGTCGACTGGGTGCAGGGACAGGGCTGGGGTGGGCCCGTGGACCCTCCTGGATCCTGTTGGGACCCAAGCCCTAATCTCGGGGGCTCCGGCCCCTTCTGCCCCCCACTGTCACTGACTCTTCAGGGTCACACGCCCTGTCCTGGCTGCATAACTCGTCCCCCGGCCTGTGCGCCCTGCAGCTGCTGGCATCAGCGGCCGTGACCTCTCACCCTTCCTGGGGCATCGGCCTGCAGTGACCACCGCCACCCCCAGACCCCACCTACTCCCAGTATCCCCACACAGCACGGCCATCTGCCCTGGGTCCTCCCTTTTGCCTCACAGTTTCAGACGGTGAAGCGTCCAGGGAAGCAGCTCAGACATTGTCTGGAGGCTGCGGGGAGCCAGGGGAGAGGCCCCGGGCTGCTGGCGGTGGACACGCCTGCCGTCCCATATTGTCCGCCCCATCTGGATGTTCTCTGGGCTTTGCTGGGTAACTGTCCCTCAAGGAAACATGAAGAAGCCCAGAAGGAACAGGCTAAAAGGGGGAGGGTTACAGGCCTAGGGCGACTGAGACCTCAGCCCCAGATGAGTAAGAAAAACACAGAAATCTACCCAGTTGTCACTCCTGACCCCAGGAAGCTGGAAAAGGGGAGACTCACCCTGGATGGCCGGCTGGGTCCCTCCACCGAGCACACACACAGTGACACAGCCTCGAACATAAACCCTGCTCTCAGCCCCGCCACCCCCGGCCCAGGCCCGCCTGCAGCTGCACATGAGCCCCACGCCCGCCCTCCTTGTCAAGGGGGCTGGTCGGCCCTCCCGGTGGGCGAGGGGAGCGGCCCCTCCCGTCCTGTGAGTTCACCCCTGGGAAATGGGGCTCCGGCCATCTCCAGGCGGGGGAGGGGCAGGAGGGACGGCTGGGTGTCCCACTGGGTCCCGGGGAACTTCTTCTCCTGGAGGAGGCGGGGGCTCCTCGCGAGCAGCTTTGGGGGTCTCCCCGGTGGGAGGGTGAGGAGGTGGTTTACAGCCCGGAGGGAACGGAGCTGTAGTCTCCGCAGGGTGAGGCCAGGGCGGATTCTGGAAGCACCTCTGTCCTAGAGACACGTCCAAGCAACATGGCCGTGTTTGCAGCGACTCGTGTGTGTGTGTCTAACGGTGCTCACGTGTGCTCACGGTCTATCCGGGTCTCAGGTCCCATTCTGAGCTCCCAAGAAAGCGCCCAAGGTCAGAGATGAACCCACCACGACCTCCCTAACCTGATTCTCGGCTTGAGCTCATGGAACACGTTGACTGAAATGAGCACCTGGGCCTGAGATGGTGCTGAGTTCTAAGGGGTGACTGAGTTCTAAGGGGTCGCAGAGAGCAGAGCTGGGCTGGTCAGAGACCTCGCAGGCAGCTGGGACCTTCCTAAAACACGCAAGCGGGAGGAGGGCAACCTGGGGGCACTGTGAGATGAGTGACCAGGGTTGGGGGCTTGCCGGTCCCCTGGAGAATGTGACAGGGAGGCCTGGGGGAGGGGCAGAGGGCAGTGGCCCTGGAGAGGTGGAGTCGGGGGAAGTCTCGGCTGTGACGACTGGGAATCACCGGGGTGGGGTTTCAGCCAAAACACGCATGACATTAGGGGAGTCATCATCTAAGTGGACAGAGGGCTGCCTGAGCAGGAGCAGTTTCCAGACGTGATTGTTGAGGACTCAGGGGAGGGAGCCGAGATACTGCCCTGGGGCCATGGCAACCAAAGAGTGTGTGACCTGGACCATCAGAGCCGGACGTGGTCCATGCAGAGGAGGAAGCATGGAGGCTGATGGAGAGGGTGGACAGACTTCCACTCCTGCAGTGGCCCCGTCCCCTGTTCTAGAATATTCTCTGGGGAATTCTGGGTGACGGTGAAATCATCCCTCCCCAAACCCCCAAGCCTCCACCCTCTCTCCTGATTCCCAAATGCTAAGAGGATTTGTTTCCTTTGAGGATGACTGAGTTCAGGACACCAAATGTATCAACAAAAATGAGCAGAGAGCATTCATTTCTGAATGACAATGAGGACATTTTATTGAGAGCTGATTGTGTGTAGGAGGAAGGGCTGGGGGAACCAAGGTGGGAGGGTAGAACCTGCTGGGGTGGGGGCCTGGGGCCCTAAGAGCACTCTGAGGGCTTCACTGTCTTCGCCACGGTGCTCCCCTCGTGCGTGACCTCGCAGCTGTAACTGCCTTTAGATTTCCATTCGCTGCCCGTCAGGGTCAGGTAGCTGCTGGCTGCGTACTTGCTGTTGCTCTGTTTGGAGGCCTGGGTGGTCTCCACGTTCCGGGTGATAGTGCTGCCGTCTGCCTTCCAGGCCACGGTCACACTACCCGGGTAGAAGTCGCTGATGAGACACACCAGGGTGGCCTTGTTGGCGTTGAGCTCCTCCGTGGAGGGTGGGAACAGAGTGACCGAGGGTGCGGACTTGGGCTGACCTGCAAGTGGAGGAGGGGATGAAGGTCACAATCTCAGGTCTGCTTCCATCATGGGAGCCCCTGAGTCTGTGTCACAGTGGGACACAGGATCCTTTGAGAGCCCAGCAGGACCCCGAGTCCAGGCACCAGGGAAGGCGGGTGGGGTTTTCTCAGGCACCTCCCCATCTTCCTGGGAAACCTGAGCCGGGACCCCTGCCAGCGCTGTCCTGAGACCCCCCTGGATCTTGGTTTCCCACACAGACATCTGACCCTCATTCTCCTTGCCTGCCCCTTTCTGACATTTGATGGCAGTCTGCCTGCGGCTGTCTGTCTGTCTGTCTGTCCCCTGAGTAGATGATATGACCTCTCTGGCCTCCTGTCAGGTCAATTTTTGACCTGACATGTCTGTTTGCGCCTTTGCCCGGAGGGGTCCGTTGGTCTCCAAGCCTGTGTCCCTTGGAGCCTCTGTGCTGGGTCGAGGAGGAGCCAGTCTGCCTGTCCTCGGTGCCCCATCCGCAGATCAGAGTTCAGGTTCCTCTCTGGTTCTTCTTGGGTCTGGAGGTTTCCTACCCTGGTACCTGTCTCTCTGCTTCCTCAGGGACTCCTGCTTCTGAGGAGTGTGTCCTGCAGACTCAGGTGTCTGCGCCCCCTGCGCCCTGACCTCCCATCTCCGTCCCCAGTTCTGAGTCCAGCACCTTCTCCTCTGCTATCTTTCCTCTTGCAGTTTCCCCGGGTCCCTGGCTGGCCCAGGATCTGCACGGCAGCCCCACGGAGGCCTGGGGGAGCCCCTCCACCTCTGCGGGGTCCGCGACCCGGATACCTAGACCCACAGTCCCCAGACCTCCCTGACCCTCTGACTCCGGCCCCCAGCCCTGAGGGTTCTGGGTCCCTCTGATGTCTCCCCATGGTCCCTCATCTATAGTCTTGTTCCCTTTTCCCCGTGAGATGGGGACCCCAAGTGACCCTCAGAGACAAAGCTGGGTCAACATAGAGCCCAGACTGGTGGTTGGGGGGACAAAGGAGAGCGAAGTCCGGGAGCCAGCTCGGCCCGGCAGACAGACAGACAAGTCAGTAGGTCAGCCTGCTCATTCCCCTGCCTCTGGGGTCAGAGGGGGAGGTCTGGTGGTGACCTCAGTGACAAGTAGGACAAGTCTGGGGTCAGGGGAAGTGAAGAGGTTAGGGCCCCAGGGGTGGGTCCTGGTTAAAGACTTGACCACAGGGCCGACGCCAGACACAGAAAAGAGCAAAGTGACAGAAAAGTGTCCAAACCTTGGGGAAAGAAGAAGGAGAGAAGGGAGGAGGGAGACTCACCCAGGACGGTCAGCTTGGTCCCGCTGCCGAAAACACCACACAGTGACACAGGCTCACACAAAAACCCTCCCTGGGAGGCCCCCGCCCCGCCCCAGCCCCCCACCTGCAGCTGTGCTGGAGGAAGTGGGGTCCCCGCCCCAGGCTGGTGTCTGCCCACAGAGGGGCTTCAGCACCCCTCCCCCCGCAGCAGATGACAGGACAGGGGACCCCGAGAGGGCAGCAGGCTCCTTGGACAGGCTGGTTCCCTAAGCAGGTTTGCGTGTTGGATGCAGTCTTCCCACCAGGCGGCCAGGGGTTGGAATGGAATAATGGGGGCGGGCATTCACCGCCCCAAGAGCAAAGTACCCCAGAGGAGAAAGCTGCTTCTCTTCTCTGTGGAGTTGGCAGCAGCCTGACCCCTGGTGAGAGCACAGGCTGAGGGCAGGGACATCCCCATCCCCCCACGGATCTGGCTGGAATGGATTTGCCACGACCGTCTTCCGACTGACCCTAACTGGGGCTCCAGGGGCTCACCCCTGGTTCCCCGGGGTTCTCCTGGCTTCAAACGGGCATCTCTAGTGAGACTTGGGCTGGTTCCCGTCCAAGTCCGGCCTCCGTCTGCAGGGAGGACCGGACAGTGTCCTGGCCAGCCGTCAGGGTCTCATCTGATTTTTGGATGTGTCTGGGAGCATCTTACTCCGAACAGAGGTGTGAGCAAGCCCCTCACTGTGGTGAAATATCAAGCTGAAATATCAACTTGTTAAAGAGAATCAGGCTGCTGGGCTACATGGTCCATCCCAGGCTTGAGTCGGGCCAGGCACCAGATGGGCCTGGAACACACGGTCCCCACAGAACGCAGGAAGCTATGAGGTCTCCTGGGCCCGAGCGGGAGGCTGCCCTGGACAAAGGTGGGAATGCGAGCACCAAGAGAATATAACCAGGGTGGATTCAAACATCGCCTGCATGTACCCTAGACTTTCCCGTGACATGATTAACTGTTCGCCTTCAGAAGATGGCAGAGACCACTCATCATTTTGTAAAAGTGCTCCACTAAAGGATAGAAGTAAGATCCGAAAGTTACTCTGGGGAAGTGAAGAGCATCTGAAGGGCCTCCCTTTGTGAACCAATTACTGCTTTCACTCCTGGAGAAGGAAATGGCAACCCACTCCAGTAGCTTTGCCTGGAAAATCCCATGGGTAGAGGAGCCTGGTAGGCTATAGTCGATGGAGTCGCAAAGAGTCAGACACGACTGAGTAACTGCACTTTCTTTCACTTACTGCTTTCACTAGAGCAAGGGGGACAGAACTGCAATTGCCCCTGGCTTCCCACCTGAGGGACCTGGGATTCGATCGTCCAAGGAAGATAACTTGGCTAAATTACCTACAATCCCGAAAGGGCACTGTGGAGGGAAGTGGCCAACTGTCCTAGGATTGCCTCTGGCCAAAATATCCCCCAGAACCCTGCTAACCCTTTCTAGCTGGAACCACTTTGCAGGCACATAAAGTAGTGAGAACTTCCCAGATACAGTTTTCGACGGAGGGGCTGGGGGCTGCACCCTGACCCTGGGGGGGTCTTGCAGCCCCTTCTAGCTAGAAAAAGCCAGAGCGATCTGGGAGAGACTGAAGGACCCACCAGTCCCTAGACACGCCCACCAATCCAAGTGTTGAGGCGTTCCAACCCTCCTGGAGAGGACAAAACCACCAGGCCCTAGAAACACCCACCAATCAGAGTGTCAAGGCGTCCCAACCCTCCTGGAAGAACACAAAAAACACCAAATCAAACAGCGCCCCAAACACAACCAAGTAACCAAGAGGCACATGGAAAGATGCTCAACATCACTAATTATTAGAGACATGCAAATCAAAACTACAGTGAGGTACCACCTCCAACTGGTCAGAATGGCCATCATCAAAATATCTGTGAAGAGTGAATGCTGGAGACGTCGTGAAGAAAAAGGAACACTCTTGTATTGCTTGCGGGAATGTCGATTGGTGCAGCCACGAGGGAGAAGAGTATGAAGGTTCCTTAAAATCCCAAAACAGAACTACCATATACAATCCAGCAATCCCACCACTGGGCATATACCCTGAGAAAACCACAGTTCAAAGGGACATATGTACCCCTGTGTTCATCGCAGCACTGTTTACAATAGCCGGGACACGGAAACATCTTAAATGTCCGTCGACAGATGAATGGATAAAGAAGATGTGGTACATACGTGCAAAGGAATATGAGTCACCCATAAGGAAGAATGAAGCAATGCCATTTGTAGAGACACGGATGGACCCAGAGCTTGTCATACTGAGTGAAGTCAGACAGCAAGAGAGAAATAGCACATGATACGGCTTAAGTGTGGAATCTAAGAAAATGGTTCAGGTGAACTGATTTACAAAGCAGAAATGAAGTGACAGATGTAGAAAATAAAATTATGGTTACCAAGGGGGATAGAAGGGGAGGGATAAACTGGGAGATTGAGACTGACGTGCACATGCTGCTCTTATAAAGTCTACGTATAAAATAGATGGCTGATGAGAACCTACGACACAGCACAGAGAACACTAGTCAGCACTCTGTGATGACCTGTATGGAAGAAGAATCGAAAGAAGTGTGGATACACATATACATACACACACACATATATATATGATTCACTTTGTTGTAGTAGAAACTAATACGACACTGTAAGTCAACCATAGTTCAATAAAAATGAATGAAAACAGGGTTTTCTTGGTGGTCCAGTGGTTAAGAATCCACCTGCCGATGCAGGAGATGTGGGTTTGATCTTCCCTGATCTGAGAAGATCCCACGGGCCTTGGAGATCCTAAGTCCTCACACCACAACTATTGAGCCGGGGCTCTAGAGCGTGTGCTCTGCAACGGTGGAAGCCACTGAAATGAGAAGCCTGCACGCTGCAAGTACAGAACAGGCCGTTCTCACTGCAACTAGAGAAAAAACTTGAGAAGCAGTGAAGACCCAGCAACATCAAAAATAAATAAGATAAAATAAAGGAAGACTTTAAAAACTAATCAACATTAACATGAAAAGTTACCAGAAAAAAGAAAGACATTAAAAAAAAAACAAATGAAAACAAAACATAACTAAGTAAATATACTATGACAATTGTGAGTCATTTCATGACTAGGTATTTTTTGGTCTTAAGGAATTATGGACGATTTCTGTTTGGGTTTGCTCATGATAATTTAGTTACAGTTTAGGTTCTTTCTTTCCAGGCCACGAGGGACATATTTTCAGATGAGATGACATGGTGGGGGATGGGCTTCGGAGGCTCCCACTGGGGAGGAGGGATTCCGTTGTGGTGAGGAGTTGGCGGCACCCCTGAACTGATGATCTGGGATCCACGCGACAAGAACCTGGGGGTATTATTACTCCTCTGCCTTCTCATATCATGTTCTCAGTTCTTCATGACGAAAATGTACGACAAGATCCAGGGGAGTTGGTCCTGGGCGGCCACAGCTCCCTGGGGGGGACATGGCGGCATTGTACCCAGCAGGGCCACTGAGATGAGGGCCACCTGGGTGGTCCCCTTCTCCCCTGGGGTCTTCGTTTTCCCATCATGGAGATGGGATCAGGCAGCAACTATGGGACACTGCGGCCCTGGCTTCTCCTACCTCCTCGTCTGTGATTTTGGGTTGGGGTACCAGGGATGAAGACCTGGGGGGGGGCGGTTCTCCCCTCTGCGTCAGGGAGGCCGCAGAGTCCTCTGTCCATGTAGACTTCATCCCTGGGCTGACCCAGCTGTCTGTAGCTCCGGGGAGGGCGGCTCCCTCGCCCTGAAGCTGGAGGCACAGATGGGCTGCAAGGCCGGGGCCCTGAGAATGGCAGAGCCAGGGGGGCGGCGGCTCTGAGCAGATGACCCCTTGCCCCAGGCCCTGAGCTGATGTGTCCAGCTGCAGGTGCGCTCAGGGGAGCCGCTAGGTTATGGCGGGGAGGGCGCCCTGGGCAGGGATCGGGGGCGCCGACTCCTCCGAGAGCCCGACCTTGTTAGAGCCCTCCAGCCACACTCCAAGCCTGTCAAGAGCTGGGTTCATCTGCCTGACTCTCTTACTGAATCCCAATGGACTCTCTCCATGTGACAGTCACTGGATGGCCTCTTTATCCCCAGAAGGTGTCCTTTTCAGCTGACCCGGCTCTCCTGACCACCTCCCCCCCCACCCCCGCCATACAGGAAGATGGCACCTGGTCCCTGCAGATTCCCCCCAGAACTAATTCCATCCCTGACCTGGCTTCAGATGCCTACAGTCCTCCTGCAGGAGGCCCCAGTTCCCTACTAGGGCCCCAAGCCTGCCCTTGTGTGTCTCAGGCTCACCTGGAACCCTCCTCATTTCTCTCCGATCCTCACCCCCAACCCCAGAGCCATCCCCTGTTCCTTTCACAGGCCCTTGTCCCTTCCCAGGGGGACGGGGTGTGGGGGGGAAGCCTGCACCCCAGGAGCCTGCACCGCCTGACAATGTCCTGCTCTGGGTCACCGCTCCCCTGGCACTCAGAGCTCCCTGGTCCCTGGGGCTGGGTTGGGGTGATGATAAGTAGATGGACTCTCGCGTCATACCTGTCCCTTCCCTAAGGAACTGACCCTTAACCCCGACACTCGGCCAGACCCAGAAAGCACTTCAGAAATGTCGGCTGATAAATGACAAGGTCTTTATTCAGGAGAAGCAGGAAGAGGGAGGGAGGAGAGCCCCCTGGTCCGAGCCGACCTGGGCGGGGGCTCCGGGGTCCACGGAGAGCTGGGGGAGGGGGTGAGGGCGAGAGGGCCCTAAGAGCACTCTGGGGGCTTCACTGTCTTCTTCACGGTGCTCCCCTCGTGCGTGACCTCGCAGCTGTAACTGCCTTTAGATTTCCACTCGCTGCCCGTCAGGGTCAGGTAGCTGCTGGCCGCATACTTGCTGTTGCTCTGTTTGGAGGCCTGGGTGGTCTCCACGCCCCGGGTGATGGGTGTGCCGTCTGCCTTCCAGGCCACGGTCACACTACCCGGGTAGAAGTCGCTGATGAGACACACCAGGGTGGCCTTGTTAGTGCTGAGCTCGTCCTTGGAGGGCGGGAACAGAGTGACCGAGGGTGCGGACTTGGGCTGACCTGCAAGTGGGGGAGGGGATGAAGGTCACAATTGCAGGTCTGCTTCCATCATGAGAGCCCCTGAGTCTGTGTCACAGTGGGACACAGGATCCTTTGAGAGCACAGTAGGACCCCGAGTCCAGGCACCACCGTGAGCCAGAGGGTCTGTGCCAGGGAAGGCGGGTGGGGTTTCCTCAGGCACCTCCCCATCTTCCTGGGGAACCTGAGCCGGGACCCCTGCCAGCACTGTCCTGAGAAGCCCTGGGTCTTGGTTTCCCACACAGACATCTGACCCTCACTCTCCTTGCCTGCCCCTTTCTGACGATTGATGGGGGCCTGCCTGCGGCTGTCTGTCTGTCCCCTGAGTAGATGACATGACCTCTCTCACCTCCTGTGGGGTCAATCCGGGGACATTTCTGACCTGACATGTCTTCTCCGGGGACTTCTGAACCTATGCCTCAAGGGGTCTGTTTCACCCACATCTGTCTCCCTGGACCCTGCCTGTGGGCCAGGATCTTTGGCGATCTAGAGCCTGTCTCCTCTTCTGAGGTCTCTCTTATCCTAGTCTTTTTGGCTCTCCGTCCCCTGCCCTATAAACTGGACACATCACTAGAGCTTTTGTGCCATAGATTTTGCCTTTTTTTGAGCAAGGAAGTGTGTCCCGGGGACTTGGGAATCCACGGTGTCCTCATCTTGACCTCCCATCTCCGTCCCCAGTTCTGAGTTCAGCACCTTCTCCTTCCCTGTCTTCCCTCTCGCAGTTTCCCCGGGTTCCTGGCCGGCCCAGGATCTACACGGCAGCCCCACGGAGGCCTGGGGGAGCCCCTCCATCTCTGCGGGGTCTGCGACCCGGATCCCTAGACCCAGAGTCCCCAGACCTCCCTGGCCTTCTGACCTCGGTCCTCAATCCTGGCCCTGAGGGAATGCCTCCCCATCTCTTTCAGCTACCTTTTCCCCTCTTCCCTTTGAGATGGGGACCCCGAGTGACCCTTAGAGACAAAGTGGGTCCAATAAGAGCCCAGACTGGGGTTGGGGCGGGGACAGAGGAAAGCGAGTCTAGGAAGCCAGCTTGGCCCCAGGCAGACAGACAGAGGAGTCTGTAAGTCATCTTGCCTGTTCCCTGGCCTCTGGGGTTAGAGGTGAGGGTCTGGTGGTGACCACAGAGATAAACAGGGCAGTCTGAAGGGGAGAGGGAGAGGTCAGAGCCCGAAGAGCAGGGTCCTGGCGGAAGGCTTGACCACAGGCTGACCCCAAGACCCAGCAAAGAGGAAAACAGCAGAAAGTGGCCCAAACCTCGAGAAGAGCCGGGGGTTGAGGGGGAAGAGGAGACTCACCCAGGACGGTCAGCTTGGTCCCTCCACCGAAAATCCAGCACAGTGACACAGGCTCGAACAAAAACCTCTCCCTGGGAGGCCCCCGCCCCGGCCCCAGCCCTCCACCTGCAGCTGTGCTGGAGGACGTGGGTCACCGCCCCAGGCCGGTGTCTGCTCACAGAGGGGCTTCAGCACCCCTCCTCTGCAGCAGATAACAGGACAGGGGACCCCGAGAGGACAGCAGTGGGCACCCTGGAAGCAGGTCTCCCAGAGGAAGGTGGTGTCCGACCTGCGGTCCCCGGGTGCTGTCTCCTGGGATTTACCGAGTGTGTGGAGGCATCTTTGGGTCCATGAGGTTCCTTGGAAATGGACACCTCTTCTCTGCATGTTTGGACAACCCTCCTTCCTTGGCGAGACCACGAGGTGAGGGCAGAGGGTGTCCCCTCCCTGCCACAACCCTTAGCCCCTTCCAGGTCGAGGCAGTTGACCAGCGTTCGGAGATGTTGGAATCCTCCTAGGTGCCTGAGCATCACGTCAAGAGTGTCCCTGGGATATCCTAGTTTGGGACTGTCTTGAGTGGGGGCGGGGCTGGTCCCGTAGGAGACGACAGCCTGGCCTCCAGGCGTGGGGCATCCCTGTCACTCTCAGATCTGGTCTCACGTTGGGGGGTGTGCTGGGGGGGATTCTTGCCCTGCCTCATTCACAGCGAGACAGGAGCTGCGTGTCCTCCCTGAGGCAATGCCAGCTGCCAAGAAAGGAAACCCAGATCCTGGCCAATTCCGGTTATTGGAACGAAAATGCACAGCAAGAGTTAGATATGTCGTCACCCAGAAAATGAGAGCCTCAAGGGTCCATCACATGGGACCCAGGAGCCCCCTGCAGAGGCTCCCAGTGGACACATGTCCATCTTTTGGAGCCCAAATGCCATCCTCAGAAAAAAGCCGGCAGTGTGTTCACACAACCAGATTCGTTTATGTCCTGGATTATTCGCCACGGGAGGACGGCAGACTCCAGAGCATCGTGCTGTAAGGGGACCCCAAGAAGATTTGGGTCATAACAGAACTTCTTCTGTTTTGCTGGATATGAAACACACAGCAGCCCATTCAGGGACATGGGAGCCCCCCGAGGGAAAGAGTCCAGATCTGAAATCTCGCCGTGATGCATTCCTTCTCTTGGATGGACAGGGTCACTGAGCACCAACTGCTAATGACACTCAAAGGTGGTCTCCCTGCCTGGGGCCTTTGACGGAGAGTATTTAACTGCCCTGGAAAGCAATTTTGCCAAAGTCCACCCTGAACTTGTTAACCCTGTGGAGCCAGAACCGCTTTGCAGGCCCATGAAGCAGACAGAACCACTCAGGTACAGTAGGGGATACGGGAGGCTGTACCCCAATCCTGGGGGGTCCAGATAGCAGCTGATCTCCTGAGACCCCTCCTTGCCAGGAAAAGCCAGAGACTAAGCCACATCCACCAAGCATGGTGTCAAACCTTGCTCAATCCTCATGTAAACAACAAGAAAAACCACAAAATCAAGCACCACCAAAAATACAACGAATTCAATTCACAGTTGACAATGTGAGACGTTTGCTGAGAACTCTGTCATTTGATATTAACAATTTACTCATGATATCTGATCAGGTTTGATAATACATTGTAGCTCTCTTTGAGGTCCTTGTACCTCAGGACACAATCGCAATATTTCAGAGGAACAGTTTCCAATATCTGGAATTTGCTTCCAAAGGTGATCTAAGAGAGGAATTATTGTGTGGTTGTATCGTCAGTAAATGGAAGACTTTGGGGAATTCGCTGATGAGAGCATGGGGCTGTCTTTCATTCACCTGTATCCTTATTTTTTGTGTTCAATTTTCTACAATAAAAACTTACAAGAAAGTAAATGGGATATTGCTCTTGGCAAAGCAGCAAGGGATGGGGTGGTGGCATTATACCCAGCGGGCCAGTGAGATGAGAGTTTGGTGGCCCCCTCTCCACCGGAGCCTCCACACTCAGCTTTGTGAATGGAGTCCCAGATGCCCTGGGACAGGACCCCGAAGTTTCTATCTGGAGTCGAGTCTGTGTTTGGGGTAGGAATGTCTGGGATGAGGCTCCCAGGGGACCCCTGTCCTCTGTCCTCTGTGTCCCCAGAGTCCCCTGTATTGCAGGTTGTGTCCTGGGCTGTCCTTGTCCCCCATCGGCTGTGGTCAAGGCAGCAACCAGTCCCTGGCGAGCCAGAGGGCCCAAGAGGCCTGGGGACGCAGGACTGCCAGAGCCATGGGGAGCCGTGGAGATGGAAGGGGGAGGTCCCCTGGGCAGGGATCTGGGGGCGCTGACCCCTCAGGAGGCCTGACCTCTGGAACCCTCAGGTCACACCCGCAGCCTGCCCTGAGCTGGGTCTACCCAGCCTGACTCTCTTCCTGAATTGTGATGGACTCTCTCTCCTTGGCACGTTGACTGGGATCCCCTTTGTGGACCCAGATGATGCCTTCTGCCCTGGACCCAACACGCTTTGAATCCCCACCTCGATCAGGGTGACAGCACCAGCTCCATCTTGAACCCAACCATCAACAACTCCCTCCCCAACTTGACCTCAGATGCCCACGCACCGGGATGGAGGTCCAGCCCCCCACGAGGGTGGCCTTGAGCTACCCCGACCAAGCCTATCAGGACGGACACTGAGCTTCCCAGTGCCTCGGCCTCACCCCAGCTCCCGGCACGAGTGAGCGGGACCAGCACCATCTCAGAGAGTGCGCCAGGCGCCCTGAGGGGAAGGGAGAGTGACTGTGATTGGCCGATTGCTAGGTCATGTGATATTGACCTGTTTCTCTGCTGCAGACCTTATCAGTGTCTTTACTTAGTTAATGCAGAAGGAAATGGCAACCCACTCCAGTATTTTTCCAGTATCTTGCCTGAAAAATCCCATGGATGGAGGAGCCTGGAGGGCTACGGTCCATGGGGTGGCAAAGAGTCAGACACGACCAAGTGACTTCACTTGACTCAGTTTATGTGCGCTGTGAACATTGGACACTAGGGCTTCTGTGATGCATCCTCCCTCAGGCTTTCTGTGGTTGCTTGGTGATGGGCCAAGCATGGACCCCTCACCTGGTAACTGCTCTCCCCTCTGGGTCCCCTGATGAAATAGGAAAGGTCAACCTCTGCTCCTGAGACTATGGCTTCGGAGTCTCCTTCCCCCATAATCCTGCCTCTGGTCCACTGCTGCCTCCTGGGACCCCTTTGGTTTTTTCCGTGATCCTCCCAGAGCCATCCCCTGTCCCTTTCACAGGCCCTTGTCCCTTCCCAGGGGGACGGGGTGTGGGGGGGCAAGCCTGCACCCCAGGAGCCTGCACCGCCTGACAGTGTCCTGCTCTGGGTCACCGCTCCCCTGGCACTCAGAGCTCCCTGGTCCCTGGGGCTGGGTTGGGGTGATGACGAGTAGATGGACTCTCACGTCATACCTGTCCCTTCCCTAAGGAACTGACCCTTAACCCCGACACTCGGCCAGACCCAGAAAGCACTTCAGAAATGTCGGCTGATAAATGACAAGGTCTTTATTCAGGAGAAGCAGGAAGAGGGAGGGAGGAGGGCCCCCTGGTCCGAGCCGACCTGGGCGGGGGCTCCGGGGTCCACGGAGAGCTGGGGAGGGGGTGAGGGCGAGAGGGCCCTAAGAGCACTCTGAGGGCTTCACTGTCTTCTTCACGGTGCTCCCCTCGTGCGTGACCTCGCAGCTGTAACTGCCTTTAGATTTCCAGTCGTTGCCTGTCAGGGTCAGGTAGCTGCTGGCCGCATACTTGCTGTTACTCTGTTTGGAGGCCTGGGTGGTCTCCACGCCCCGGGTGACGGGGGTGCCGTCTGCCTTCCAGGCCACGGTCACACTACCCGGGTAGAAGTCGCTGATGAGACACACCAGGGTGGCCTTGTTGGTGTTGAGCTCATCCTTGGAGGGTGGGAACAGAGTGACCGAGGGTGCGGACTTGGGCTGACCTGTGTGGACAGAGGAGGGGGTGTCAGACGCCGGGGAGGTTCTGACCTTGTCCCCCCAGTACAACCTCTGTGACTTGTCCCCACGGTGGCCCTGCTTGCCTTCTTGTGCCCGCCCCCTCCCTTGCACTCAGCCCCTCAGAAGCCGGGGCACGCCCCTCTCCCAAGCGACCGGCCAAGCGTGGCCTCAGAGTCCCTGGTGGTGGCCAGGGCCGCTCTCCTCCGTCCACCTGGCCCCTGGAGTCTGTGTTTGCTCTTGGCCCTGACGTTTTGAGCCCTCAGTCCCTGCCAGACCCCTCCGTGACTTTCCGCTTCTGCAGCCCAGGTGCTTCCTCCGTGAACCGTGGTCCCCCAGCCTACTGGCCAGGACTGTCCTGATGGGAGATGTGGGGACAGCCGCACCAGAGCCGTGTGCCCAGGGGGCCCGGGCCTTCCTCTCCTCCTCGGGCACCGGCTAGCCCCAGCCCAGCCTCAGCTCTCCCGGCCAAAGCCCGGGGTTCCTGCTGAGGCCCTGCCCGTCTCCCCGTCCGTCCTGCCTGAGTGCAGGGCCCCTCGCCTCGCCTGCCTTCAGGGGATGGTGCCCCCACACAGCACCTCCGACGACCCCGATTTTATGGGGGTCAGAGCCCCGTTCATCATCTCCTAAGTCTAACGCCCGCCTCGAGGCCAGCGGAGGCCGACCCTCGGACAGGTGTGACCCCTGGGCCCCGGGGGATCAGGGCTCCCGGACGGAGGAGTTCCTGCCCCAGGGGACCCGCTCCTTCCTGGCCACTGTCCCAAGAGCCTCTAGTCAGCTCGCCCCGTCTCAGCTGTGTCCACCCGGCCCCTCAGCCCAGGGCGGGCGAGACCCCTCTCTCTCTGCCCTCCTGGGGCCTCCCTCAGGCTGCCCCCTGTGTCCCTGGAGCCTGGTCACAGTCCCCGCCGAGCCCCCAAGCTCTTGCCTGGCCCTCCCGGCTGGGGCACGGAGCCCACAGCCTGGAGCCTGGGGCTTGGAGACGCCCCTAGTCAGCACCAGACTCTGGCCCGCACCCCAGCGTCTGACCCGCAAAGGGGAACAAGTCCCTGCATTCCTGGACCAAACCCCAGCCCCAGAGCCCGGATTGGCCCCGTCGGACGGTAGGAGTCTGGAGGCTCCTGCTGGTTACCCCAAGACCAACCGGCCTCCCATCCCCACCCCACGGAGAAAGGTGGGGATCGGCCCTTAAGGCCGGGGGGACAGAGAGGAAGCCGCCCCCAGAGCAAGAGAAGTGACTTTCCCGAGAGAGCAGAGGGCGAGACAGGCCGGGGAAGGGCTGAGAGCCACTTACTCAGGACGGTGAGCCGGGTCCCGCCGCCGAAGACAAAACACAGTGACTGAGCCTCGGACCAAAACCCGCCGGGCCAGCACCTGGGGCCTGCCCCCCGGGGGGCTGCGCCAAGCGGGAACCTGCTTGGCGTGACGGGCACAGGGCTGCAGCCGCTGGGGCTGTGTCCGCGGGCTGAGGGGAGGTGTGGAGCCAGCCCTCCGGAGGCCGGGGCACGCCTGGGTGGGCTCATGTCCTGGAGGTGTCCCCCTGCCCAGCCCCCTGGCCGAGGCAGCAGCCTCACACGCCTTGGAGTCACCAAGCGTGTCCCCCTCACTCGGAGGCCGTCCTGGCCACCACTGACTCCTCAGCGCTGACGGAGACGCCGCGTCTGTGCGGCGCGGCAGAGGAGTACCGGGCTGGCTCGGACCTGCCCTGCCGCTCCTGGCCTCACTGTCAGGCCGCTGGGTGTTCCTTCTGCACCATTTCTCACAGTCCAGCCAGGCAGCTCCCTTCCTGGGTCTGTGGACACCAGAATATTCCTAAGGCCCCAAGTGGGGAACCCCTACCCTGTCTCCTCCACCCACGGAGACGCAGTTCAGTTCATTCTCTTTGATGAAGCCTTTCCTGCTGTCCCAGATCACTGACTTTCTATACATCTGTTTCTCCATCCATCTGTCATCCAACATCATCCATCCATCCATCATCCATTCATCCATTATCATCCATCATCCATCCATCCATTATCATCCATGTATCTGTCATCCATCATCCATCCATCCATCCATCATTCATCTGTCTGTCCAACAATGGCCATCAAGCACCCGCCTACCAGGCCCTGTTTCACACGCTGGGACGTGGTGGGGGGAGCCCTCTCTCCCACCGCTATCCCTCCCTGAAGCTTCTCAGGTCGAGTCTAACAAGGTCCCTGTCCCGGTCAAGTCTGTGATCCCCCCGCAGCCCCCCAGTGCCCTTCCCCTCTCTCTGCTTCTGACCCACACTGTGCACTCGGACAACCACCCAGGGACCTTGCATCCCTATTCCCTTCCTGACCTCTCTTTTTGGCTCTGGATTTATACACATTCTGCCTCCCGGATGCGTCTCTGCTTGAGTGTCCCACAGACACCTCAGACTCTGCATCCTCCATCTAAACTGCTCCCAGTTCCTTGCAGATTTGGTCCCCTCATTGTTCTCAATGCGGTAGATTTCTCCCCAAGCCAGAGGCCTGGACTCATCCCGTAATGTTGCCCCTCATTGAGTCAGCCTCTGTGTCCTATCATAACAAAAAATACCCCTACAAATCTCAGAAAAACAGAACACCCAGATTGCACTGTAAGAGTTTATGATGACAAGAATCCTCAGGCCTTGCCAAATCTGATATTATCTCCTGACGCAGTTAATCTAAGTAGGAAGGTAACCCCTACTACACTGGGTCCAGCATCCTTTTAATTCAGCAGTGGAACTTTTTGGTCATGGTTGTATCTAAGGTATGCACATACGATTTTTGAAACAAAATTTAACAGAACAGCAATGTAAATTCAGCACTTATTTCTGATTAAAGAAAGCAAATATCCAGCCTTTTACTAAGTTAATTATCTAAGGACACACCCTCAACTTAATGAACAGTATCTCCTGAAACTTACAGCATGCCTCACAATTAAAGGCAAAACCACTTTAGAGGCCAGGGTTCCCACGCTCGCTTTTATTATTTAACATCTTCTACAGATTCAAGCCCACGAGATGAGCTGGGGGGAAGAGTGTGAATGTTAGGAAAGATGAGATAAAATTGGTTTTTGCAGGTGAGGGGCTAGTTTACTTTAAAAAAAAAAAAGCAAGCTCAAGATGAACTGAAGGACTATTAGCTAGTACGAGAGTTAACCTGTGATTGAATACAAGCAGGCGAGGCAAACGTCAGCAGGTTTCCTTCTATGCAGGCGGTAACCGCTGAAAATACGAAATGGGGGAAGCACTGACAATCTCGATAAAAGTTCTGTTGAAAGCCCTAGGGATAACCTTAACACGGAATGTACAAGATCTGTGAGGATAAAACATAGCGCAACCTGGTGAGCGGGCACAGCAGCAAAAGCCTCACATCCCCTCAAGCGAGCCCGTGAGCTCCATGAAGTTACAAGCGCAACATCAAAGGAATAATTTTGAACTTCCCTGGTGGTCCAGTGGCTAAGACTCCAAGCTCCCAAGGCAGGGGGCCTGGGTTCGACCCCCGGTCAGGAAACTAGAACCCACATGCTGCAACTAAGAGTTTGCAAGTCGCGACTAAAGCTCCCGAGTGCCGCAGCTAAGACCCGGCGCAGCCAAATAAATAAATATTTAAAAAAAAAATCAGTGAACCAGTTCTCAAGTCCAACAGTAAGAATAATGGTGGAGTTCAGCTCAGCTCAGTCGCTCAGTCGTGTCCGACACTTTGCGACCCCACAGACTGCAGCACGCCAGGCCTCCCTGTCCACCACCAACTCCCGCAGCTTACTCAAACTCACGTCCATTGAGTCGGTGATGACATCCAACCGTCTCATCTCAATGGTGGCGAATAGACACAAATACTTTGACTGAGAATTATTCTCTAACAGGTACCGAAACACCCTGTAAAGCTACAATAATTAAAACATGGTGGAAGGGATGTGGGAATGGATGGTTAGAACCACAGAGAGGATGTGATAAGTCAGTAATTCAGCATTTGGTGAAAGCTGTGTTTGTATTCAACAAAGACAGGACGACCGGTTCCCCATTTGGAAAATATATAAGGATACATTTCTACCAACACAAAAATAAATTCAAGGCGAAGTAAAAACAAACACCAAAACAATAGAAGTACAGGAATAAAATAAAAAAATCAAAATAGAAATGTCTTTCCTATGCTTGCCGTGGATCACAAACACCATGAAGAAAAACAACCAATCTGACACGTAAAAATTAAAAAGGCTTGATGTTGAAAGACCCAATAAACGAAATTGGAAAACGGATCAGGCAAAAATATTTACCACATACATAATTAATGAGGGGTTACTATCCCAAATGGATGAAGAGTTTCTATAAACCTTAAAATACAACCAAACGAACGAAGAATAAAGCAGACAAAATTACAACTGGTACATTCACAGAAGAAATAAAATCAATCAATAAAAATATGAAAGGAAAATAAATTTCACCAACAAGCAAATAAACAAGCAGCAAACAGTTTTGTTCTCATTTTTGCTCTTCAGACGCGCAAAATAAAAACAAGATCCAAAAAAAAAAAAAAAAAACAAGATCCAAATGTCACATTATTGGCGAGAATGGAGAGGAAAAAGCACTGTCATTCACTGCAGTGAACGGAAGCTAGAACAGTCACTTGGGAGGACCATTAGCGTCACCTATGAAAATTTCAAAGCCTGTTGTCTCTGACCCAGTATCCCATTTTTAGGCATCTTTCTGGGGAGATACAGCATACAAAGTACGGGCACATAGCTACGCACGTTTCCACGTAGCATCTTTTGTAATTTACATTTTTTAGTGGAAGCAACCTAAATATCCACTCATAGGGGAATGATTAAAGACAAGCTGCTTCATCCAGACTTTGAATTCACACAGAGCCATTCAGAGAACTTGGGGGATCCATGTGGGCTGATATAGAAAAATCTCAACAGACTGTTTAGAAAGACAGTTGCAGGCTCATAGGCAGAGTATGAGTCCATTTTGAAAAATAAAGCCCACCACCCATTAGCTGTGTGTGTGTGTTTTTAGGGACATACACGCCTAGGAGGAGGGCCAGAAGTGTACAGACCCACGTGACATTGTCTCTCGCTGGAGAATGGGTTTTACGGTAAGATGTGTGGGGTTGGCGTGCAGAAACTCTCAATTTCTGCTTTATACATTTCTGTGCTCAATCTTTTTTTAAAAGTACACATTATTTTGGTATTAAAAAGCATTTTAAAAGATAAAATTTTATATATATCTTCTTGTGAACATTTTCATAACTATTTTTTATAGTTTATAATTTTATAATTATATTTCATACAATTATAACTTTATAATTTTATAAAATTATAAAGCAAAAATTAAGAATATCTGGTTAGAGACACATTATTGACATATTTCTATATTTTCTGACAAGCTTTTGAAAGTGCACACATGCTTTAAAAACCCACTTTTAGAAATATCATTTTGGAAGTTTGTGTTAAGATGCCTTACTATGGCTGTTCCATGCTGTGTTTCACCACACCCTTTCTGTTGGATATTTAGGTTATTTCCAGTTTTCTCCCATCATTAATAAGTTGAGTTTCTGGCCTGTAAACCTTTGGTCACATCTTTTTTATTGTTCCCCTGCCCCCAGATGAATTCTTAAAAGCGAAATTACACAATTTAAAGAAATATGCTTTCTTTTATGACTTGCAGCATTTTGCCGAAAAGGGTGTACAGTTTAGATTTTTATAGCCGGTTCATGACAGGGCCTGTTCCTCCCCGTCAGCCCTCTGACGATGCCACCGAAAATTCGCCTGCCGATTCCATAGGCCATCTCGGTGCCTGGTCACCGAGGACCGCCCCCCCGCTCTCCATCACCTTTCCACAGCTTCTCCTCCATCCTCTAACCTGACCTCACACCGGTCTCTGATCTGAAGCAATTTTTCCAGAGCACGAACTGGACTCTGAGAGCCCCGCGCTTAAATCCCTCAATAGCTGCCCTGGATCCCGGGATAAAGGATGGGGTGGACAAGACCCCCGTAGCCTGTACCCCACTCTCTCCAGCTCTGGAAGCTCCCTGCAGGCCTGTGCACCCCTCTCTCCTTAGCCTCCCCCATCCCAGGTCAGTGTCCCACACCTGGACATGACCCCTTGGTTCAGGCTTGGCCCCATTAGACACTTAGGAACCTTGCTGAGAAGCTGTCCTCCTTGGGGAAGACCAAGCCGAGCCCTCGCTTCCTTCTCTGGACGCCTTGCAGACTTGCCCCTTCTCTTGGACTGTTTTCTTAAAACACGGGACACTCTGGTGTCTGTCTAGTCCCGGGATTTCTACAATCCTGAGACTTCGCCCGTGTGCTGTGTGACCTTGGGGAGCTTGCCTCACCTCTCTGGACCTCTGTCCCCACCTGTAAGAAGGGGAGGAAGGCAGACCTGCCTTGTGGAGCCGCTGACCCCCAAAATGATGAGTGCCTTCTGGGTACGTCCTGCCCCCGTTGCGCTGTGTCTGCCCTGCTCAGAGGGCCGGGGTGAGGCAAGAGGGACACCAGCCATGGGTGCAAAATCTCAGGGGCGCCAAAAACTCCATGAGGTGAATAATATTTCAATACAATATTAAAAAATAAAAACCAACACAAACAAAGGCACACTAGGCCAAGTGTCAACGCCGTAAGTAGAGCCACTGTCTGCTCAGGCCCCTTCTCTCCAGCTGGCTTTCCCTTCTCGTTCCCTGCCCCTGCAGGCATTCACCCCTGGGTCCCGTCGGAGGGAAGCCCCACTTCCTGCACCACGACTCTCCCGGCCCTTACCTGTCCCACAGGCTCCACGGGCTCTTTCCTGCCGGGGCTTCCACGCGCGGGGCTGTGTTCCGAGGCGTCGCCGTCGGGGGCAGCAGGCCGTGGGTGCCCACCGCCAGGCCCAGCAGGATGAGAGGCCAGGGCTGCCTGGGGACACCGTGCTGACCCCTGAGGGCCTCACGGGCCCCCTGGCCTGGCCTGGACCTCATGTGCCCCCAGGGCCCAGGGCTCCTTGGCCAGAGGCGCTGGTGTGGGCTCCTCCTTGGAGGGGGTTGAAAGTGCCCCCGCTTCCCCTTGCTGGCAGGGGCCGTTCCGGTGCGCCCCGTCCCAGGGGCCCCGTCCTCTGCCAGGGCCTTCTGTCCCTGCCCCCAGCACGGCCCCCTCCCCCAGGGCCGGTACTGGGGGGGCCTCTCCCGGGGGGAGGTCTCTGCCAATGGCTCTGCTGTGGTTCCAGGGCTCAAGGGCTTCTCACTAAAGCCTGCCCACCAGCCCCGCCCCACCCCGGGCCCTGGCTCTGCACACCAGGTCTGTTCCGCTTCTCTGCTCTGCGAGGTTGTCTCGTGGCCCTAGAGAGGCCGTGAAGGGCTGGGGTCCCGGTGCTATCAGGACTCTGGGTGTAGGAAGAACTCCACGCGGCAGGTTGCACGCTCCTGCTCATCGCGGCCAGCACCTACCCTCCGGCTTGCCAGTTGCTTCAGTTCTGTCATTCATTCAGTCGTGTCCGACTCTTTGCGACCCCATGGACCGCAGCACACCAGGCCTCCCTGTCCGTCACCAACACCCAGAGTTTACTCAAACTCATGTCCATTGAGTCGGTGATGCCATCCAACCATCTCATCCTCTGTTGTCTCCTTCTCCTCCCCCGTTAGATCTTTCCCAGCATCAGGGTCTTTTCCAATGAGTCAGTTCTTTGCATCAGGTGGCCAAAGTATTGGAGTTTCAGCTTCAGCATCAGTCCTTCCCATGAATATTCAGGATTGATTTCCTTTAGGATTGACAGATTGGGTCTCCTTGCAGTCCAAGGGACTCTCAAGAGTCTTCTCCAACATCACAGTTCAAAAGCATCAATTCTTCAGCACTCAGCTTTCTTTATGGTCCAACTCTCACATCCATACATGACTACTGGAAAAACCATCACTTTGACTAGATGGACCTTTGTGATCCAGTTGCTTAGGTCCACTTAAGTCCAGCTCTGCAGCCCTCCAAGTTCTCTATTTCAGCAACTCTGGGGAAGGACCCCAAAGGCACTCTTCTGGAAGGGACCTTTCAGACATGTCTGGCCCTCATATTTTGAGGCTGATACTCCTTAACGTTCCTGCTACATTTGGTGAAAATCGGTCCAGCCTGTTCCATGGGATGTGGTATCAGACGCACAGCCTGGGACTTCAGTTCCTTCACATAGATAGCATGCTGGGAGACAGTGTCTGTGGATCTCTGCGTTTCTGCACGTCTCAGGAGCAAGGACACGCATCGCCTTTGTCATGGATTGTCTTTGGATGTTTGTGGAATGAGAAACCCTGGAAGGTAGAGCTGGCATCTCCCTCCGGAGCTGAGCAGACTTGGGCCCCCAGCTTGGCCGTGTGGGTGTGTCCTGGCTCCTTTGCATCACCCCGTCGGGCTCAGAGAACCACTGCTTGGACCACGCTCGTGGCCCGACCGCCGCTCTGGCTGAGTGATAAGCTGGCCTTTGTCTCCGGCCCAGCATCTCGGGTCTGCCCGCATCAGTGCAATTGTGGCAGCCTCACAGTTTAACTGGCAGGCAGGATGACCTCCCAGACCCTCCACAGCTCTCGATAATGACAATAATGACGATGATGAGCGGGGAAGGAGGGGGCGAAGTGGATGGCAGGGATCAGAACCTCACGGTTTGACCAAACTCATAAAGCAGTTTTGGAGAAACCCCAGGCTGCCTGGTCCATGCTGAGGCTGGGCTGCACACACACATCCCTGGCCTTGGACACTGGCCAGCACTGAGCAGTAAGGGGGTGCGGGTGCCCTAACAACTGCCATGTAGCTATGGGGGAGCCCCGAGGGGCCCCAATCCAGTCCAACTTCTCCCCGCCGTGGTGCTTCGCTTACCCCAGCCTGGGACCTGTGCTCCTCACATCTTGGGGGCTGGGTCCTGCCTCCTACCCCCGGGGTCCCAGGCGGAAGCTGCTTCGTCCCAGCCCCCCCATGTGGATGTGACTCTCCCCACTGCCCAGGGCCTGGAGGCTGCAGAGGCCCCCCGGGACAGCCCCAGGTTTCGGGGAGAAAAAGGGACTGTCCCTGAACTCGGCGCGTGACTCCAGCTGCCCCCCTTCCCCCACCCTGCACCTGCCCAGGCCTCGGGGCCCACTCCACCGCAGACCACTTCCTCCTGCGGGGGCTGCGGTCGGAAATCCAAGTCTGGCTAGACCCCGGGGGACCCTCGGGGGAAGGGCAGGGCCTTCCCAGCCCATGCAGCTGCAGCCCTGGCCACGCCACTCAGGCCTGCCTACACCCTGCCGAGCTGAGCACGGCTCAGAGCTGGATTCCAGCTGGCTCAGAGATGTCGGGGTCCAGCTGTCCTGCTGGGTGGACCCCCTTCCCAGGGCCTCTTGCTCCTCTGCACCCCCGCCCCGCCCACCTCCCCTGGACTGGAGGGGTTGTCGTGTCCAGTCACTTCCGTCTGCTCCTGCCCACTCTCCACCCCGCAGGCCCCAGAGACCCCACCTGTGGCCACTGAGGACCCCTGTCTCCCAGGCCCAGGCCGCCCCCAGCTCCCCGCTTTCCTCCTCCCCAAAGTCAAGCCTGGCGGATCCGTCTCTTAAGTGCCTCACTGTTGGGGCTTGGAGCGTTTGAGGTGGAGTGGGGGACAAAGGGTCGTCTGGAGGTGTGACCAGGTTTCTGGAATCAGGGTCTGGCTCTGTGGTTCCTGAGCCCCCTCTGAGGGGTCCCTGGGAACCCTGAAGACCCCGGCTCCTCTGGTGATCCTGGGGGTGCAGAAGTTCCCCCACCCTGAGCTGTCTTTCAGCAAATGGGGAGAGAGTCCTGAGGCTTCTGGAGACGTGACAGACTCCCCCACCTGGCAGTCCCTTCTGCGGATGAGGGAACAGAGGCACAGAGAGGGAGAGTTTCTTTCCTAAGACACACAGCAACTTGATGTAAAGACGGTGTCCTGGGACTTACCAGCACCAGCCGGAAACCTGGGAGGACCAGGCTTTTTGGGACATGGCGGTGGGGTGGGGTCCAGCCTGGAACTTGGGAGCTCTGGGAAATTTCCCTCCCTTAAACAGATGGGGAAACAGTGGAAACAGTGACTGACTTTATTTTTTTGGACTCCAAAATCACTGCAGATGGTGACTGCAGCCATGAAATTAAAAGATGCTTGCTCCTTGGAAGGAAAGTTATGAGCAACCTAGACAGAATATTAAAAAGCAGAGACATTACTTTGTCAACAAAGGTCCGTCTAGTCAAGGCTATGGTTTTTCAAGTGGTCATGTATGGATGTGAGAGTTGGACCATAAAGAAAGCTGAGGGAAAAAGAATTGATGCTTTTGAACTGTGGTGTTGGAGAAGACTCTTGAGAGTCCCTTGGACTGCAAGGAGATCCAACCAGTCCATCCTAAAGGAAATCAGTCCTGAATATTCATGGGAAGGACTGATGTTGAAGCTGAAACTCCAATACTTTGGCCACCTGATGTGAAGAACTGACTCATTGGAAAAGACCGTGATTCTGGGAAAGATTGAAAGCGGGAGGAGCAGGGGACGATAGAGGATGAGATGGTTGAATAGCATCACTGACTTGATGGACATGAGTTTGAGTAAACTCTGGGTGTTGGTGATGGACAGGGAGGCCTGGCGTGCTGCAGTTGGTGGGGTCACAAAGAGTCAGACACGACTGAGCGACTGAACTGAACTGAACGGAGTGGACGGGCCTGGTAGTGGGCAGCAGAAACCCGCTGTAGAGGGAGACACTGCCCAGAAAGTGTGGAGCTCAGACACAGGACAGGAGAGACCTGGGGGTGGGGGGGGGTAGGCGGCTCCAGTGGAGGAGTTGGTGGGGGAGGGGGCAGGGGCTGGCCTCCGTCTTCCTGGCACCCCTGGAACTCCTGGCACCCCGACCAGTCCTAGGGTTGGGGGTACTTAAGATGAGTCACATCAATACATGTCAGAGCCTGACTTCACTTACTATTTCGATGCTTTATTGATCCGGATTGGGGGAGTGGGGCAGGAACTTAATTTCAATTCTAAAACCTATTGCATTAGATATTTCTCTCTCTCTCTTTTTTCTTTTTTAAATTTGGCCATGTCTTGTGACTTGTGGGATCTTCGTTCCCCGACCAGGGACTGAACCGGTGCACCCAGCAGTGAAAGCGCTAACCGCTGGATAGCCAGGGAGGTCCCGGAATATTGTTTTCCTTGATGACTGGGTTTTGGGACACTTCCTGGGCCAGAGGGGGCGAGGCCAGCAGCGCCCGCCTCTCCTGGCCGGGTGGGTTTATATTACTATCTGGTGGGTAGCTCTTATTTTCCAGGTCCTTTCTGAAGGTCTGGACCGACGCCTGGGAGGGGCACACTCCTGTCACGAGGAGACCCTACTTTGGCGGCGGGTGGTTTTGCAGCAGCTGCCGCTCCCGTAACTGTCCCCCCGGCAACTAGCAGCTCGGTGAGTCCTCCTGGGACCCCCGGACGGTGGTTCAGACTGACACATTCTCACATCCTTGTTCTGGTCACGGGAAATGCTTCGCCCGATGATTAACAATGCCAAGGTGATTTATATTTGATTCTTACTTCATTATTCTAAATGCCAAACACCCAAACACCCTGACGTTTATTTCTCACTATCCGTGGCGGCCAACAGTACCTGTTGCTATTTCAAGAATGATAAGTAGTCTGGTGACTTATCTTGCTTTCAGAGAGTTTTTATAAATGTAGGTAAAGGAACATAGACGATCTACATCATTTTAATGTTGATTTCACTAGACAGACACATCCTTTAATTTTCAGTGATTTTATGATATTCCTCAAAATGCACATTAATATGTTTGTATGTACCAACACAATGGGAAGGCTTCTAACAGAACTTGGTCGGAACAGGACGTCTGGCAGGGAGGACTAGCTTTGCTAGTTAGATCACATGGTTAGACTCTTCCATCGACTAAATGATTCAAGTCAGCAGCCTCAAGTTTTGGAGGAAGCATATACTGAAAGCAGCAGTCCTTTTTGGCTCCAGGGACAAGGGTGGGAGATGGTTTCAGGATGGTTCAAGTGAACTACATTTATTGTGCATCTTATTTCTCTTATTATTACAACAGCTCCACCTCAGATCTCAGGCATTAGATCTTAGAGGCTGGGAACCCTTGACTTAGAGCACACGACAAGACGCAAGCATTTTTCTCGTAAGATACCGGATTGGCAAAGATGCATTAAAATGACCCGTGCAGGCCTGCTAAGTCATGTCCGATTCTTTCGACCCTGTTGACTATAGCCTGCCAGGCTTTTCTGTCCCTGAGATTTTCCAGGCAAGAACACTGGAGTGGGTTGCCATTGCCTTCTCCAAGGGATCGTCCCAACCCAGGGATGGAACCCACGTGTCTTGTCTTGTCTGCATTGGCAGGTGGGTTCTTTACCAACTGTGCCACCTGGGAAGCATTGAGATGACAGATATTTAAAATTTCCTCAGTCTTTAAAACTATGTCTTCTTCTACAAGGGGCCTCTTAAGTGAAGATTTAAGCAGGAAGCTCTGCTCAAGCTTTCTTGGTGTTTACCCCTGAAACGGAGAAAGTGAACAAGTGGCCCGGTGACGCCTCTCAGCAGGTGGTTTCTTGAAAAGCTGCCTCTGGGGCGGGGCCAGCTTGCAGGTTTCCCCCAGTGGATGGGACAGTGAACCCTCATCTCAGACGATCCGGAGGTGCATCTGGCCCCCACTCGAATCCTCTTGAAGTCAGGTGGTGTACAATGCTTTGCTTTCTGCAAAATCAAAAGAGTATGAAATGGAGCTGTCAGCTGATAAATCATTCAGAGAAACAATTTCTGACCATCCAGCACGAATCATTTTTGGCACCTAACCAGGAAGGAGTTCATAGCAGGGAGTGACACTCTATTACAAAGCTCCTATTTATGGAACTGAAGGTTCTCCAGGTTTGTTGTAGAAACGAAAGCCAGAACAGCATTGTTGACAATGCTAGACCTACTTCATTCTAGAGGTAAAGAAACAAAGAAGGTGAAGTCGCTCAGTCGTGTCTGACTCTGCAACTCCATGGGTGTCTGCCTCTGCAACTCCATGGGCTGTAGCCTACCAGTCTCCTCCAGGCCAGAATACTGGAGTGGGTAGCTGTTCCCTTCTCCAGGGGATCTTCCCAACCCAGGGATCGAACCCAGGTCTCCCGCATTGAGGGCAGATTCTTTATCAACTGAGCCACAGGCGAAGCCCCTAGAGGTAAAAGTAAATTATGCTAATTGATGGATCCATGAATCAACACTAGTTGATAATTATTTATAAGGATTTCAGGACTTCCCTGGTGGTACCGTGGATAAGAATCTGCCTGCCAGTGTGGATTTGATCCCGTCCAGGCAGAGCGCACCTGCCACAGAGCAACAAAGCCCATGTGCCTCAACTACTGAGCCCGAGTGCCTAGGGGCTGTGCTTCCGACAAGAGACGACTCCAGGCTGAGAAGCGAAAGAGTCGCCCCGCTGGCCACAGTTAGAGAAAGCCCACCCAGCAACAAAGACCCTGGGCAACCAAAAATTAAAAATAAGTAAACGAGCTGTAAAAATAAAGATTTCAATCCATTTATGTCATTTGAGTCAAACTCTGCTCCTAATAGGGTAATAACTCAAGGTAGGAGAAAACTTTTAGCACTTAAAATCACGGTGCTATTGAAAATTTTTTAAATGATTGTATGTTGTTCTGACAGAGATGTATGGCAGGGTATTGAATGAGAATTTTGGGTATGAAAATGCATGAGCATAAGTCCATTCGATACGTCTACATCTCCATTCCTGCCCTGGAAATAGGTTCATCTGTGCCATTTTTCTAGAGTCCACATGTATGCGCTATCATGTGATATTTGTTTTTCTCTTTCTGACTTACTTCACCCTGGGTGACAGAATCTAGGTCCACCCATATCTCTACCAATGACCTTATTTTGTTCCTTTTAGTAGGTGAGTAATGCTACATTGTATGCATGTACCACATCTTTTTAAAAAAAATTTATTTAATTTTTCTCTTTTTTGTTTTCTAAATGATGAAAATATAACAACACATTTAGAAGAGACTTGGAAAACAGAGAACAAGTTTACATATAGTTCCACCATATATTACAAATATTTTTTAAGTAGATAAATTAAGATTTTTAGTTGGAGTTTCAACATCAAGCTCTCAAAAATTAATAGAATGAATATGCAGAGAAGTAGAAGGATAGTGTAGACCTGAAAAGCACTATGAACCAATTCAACCTAATTAAGATTTATACACAACAGTGTATTTTTTAAATTAATTTTTTAATTAATTTAAATTAATTTTTCCACAACAGTGGATCCAAATTCTATTCACTTTCCCATAGACTATAAACGAGGAGACAATGGAACATATCCAGGGACACAAAACGAGGTGCAAAAGTTTAATGGTTTAAAGGAACCGAAATCACAGAGTCTGTTCTCTTATCACTGTGGAAATACGTTAGAAATCATATCAAAAGCTATTTGGAAATAACCCACATATTTTGTAGTGCAATGTGACATTCATCAAGAGAGATCTTTGCGTTAACCACTGAAAGCCTCAATAAAATCAGGAGACTGAAAAAATAGAGGGTGATTGCAGAGAAGAAAACATTTGAATGAGAAGTTAATATCAAAATGAGCAATTAATATCAAAGATACTTTAAAACAATCTCATGTATTTGGAAATGAAACGCCCACTTTTAAATGATGGGTGTATCTAAGAAGCCATAGCAAGGAAAGTTAGAAAATATTTATAACAGAATAAAAATGACAAGAGAATTTGCCAGAATTTGTTGCCAGCAGCTGAAGCTGCTCAGTGCGACTAGATATAACGTGCGTCACATCCTCTTTACTCGTTCGTCTGTCGCTGGACACTTAGATTGCTTCCATGTCTTGGCTATTGTCAACAGTGCAGCTTTGGGGACACCGAGGGCGAAGGGGAGGGTGGGATGGATTGGGAGAGGAGGCCTGACGTATACACACTGCCTTGGATAAAACAGCTGGCTAGCGGGAGCCTGCTATAAAGCACAGGATCTCAGCGCGGTGCTGTGAGGACCCAGTAGGGTGGGATGGGGAGGTGGGAGGGAGGCTCCGGAGGGAGGGGATGTACGTATTGCATTTGCCTTCTGCTGAGTTGCCTCAGTCGCGTCCAGCTCTCTGTGACCCCATGGACTGTAGCCTGTCAAGCTCCTCTGTCCATGGGATTCTCAAGGCAGGAATACTAGAGTTGGCTGCCATGCCCTCCTGAGGGTACGTAAAACTAATTCACGTTGTTGTACAACAGAATCCAGTGCAACATTGTAATGCAAATATATTCCAATAAAAAATGTTTTTAAAAAAGAAAATATACAAGCAGACCAAAGGTAGTAAGAGATGTGGAATGAAAACACGTCTAAGGAGCAGGAAAGATGAATGTTATAGAAGAATTTTTAAGGAGAATGGTTAGCAAGTCATGATAATTTTTAGCTTCTGAGGAATATACTTAAAGGAGTGGTGTGAACATTTTACAGAAGTTCTGATGAAAATGTTCAGATGTCAGGTTACAAAGGGGCAGGCGTCCTGGGGAGCCCGGTTCTTAGAGGGTTTGGGGTGACGGGGGTGGGGGGGCTGGGCTGCAGTCCCGCACCCTGTCCTCCCAGGGAGGCCCCGGGTCTCAGCGCTGGACGATCAGGTAGGCTGACCAGAATGGCTGCCCGACTCAGGGGCCACCAGCAGCCACCAGCAACTGACAATTTCCTGCCTGCTCCTGGAATCTTCCCACCACTCCTGAGAGACGCTGAGCATGGACTGGGGACACGGCTGTCCTAGGACTCAGCCGGCATAGGGGACCCTCTGGCCCAAGGCTGCTGGTGGCAGCCCCCAGGACCTGGGACCCACTGTCCACTTGCCGCTGCTAAGCAGGATGAGCAGAGGCCCTGAGCGCACAGAGAGACCCGGGCCTCAGCGTGACCTGCAGCTGCTCAGAGGAGGCCGGAGCGCGGGCCAGGCAGCCGGTGTGTGTCTCCCTTCCCATCGGCTGGTGACATGTGGGCACTGCTGTCCCACACCTGACAGTGATAGTCGGCCTCGTCCTCGGCCAGGGTCCTGCTGATGGTCAGGGTGGCCGTGCCCCCCGAGCTGGTGCCAGAGAACCGGCCAGGGATCCTGAGGCCTGCATGCTATTCACATAGATGACCCGCACAGGGCCTGGCCCGGCTTCTGCTGGTCCCACTGATCATTTTCACTTCCAATGCTGCTCCCCCCACACGTGATCCTGCCCGCTCTCCCGGGGTCACTGACACCGAGGGTGACTGAGTCAGCTCGTAGGAGGACACAGAGCCTGTAGGAGAGAAAAGGAGAGGTGGCTGGAGGTGGAGAACCTCGGGGCAGAATCCCCCTGCCTCACCCAGATTAAGTGCCTAAGAGTCTTTGGGACCCAGGGCTCTCCCGGCCCTCAGTGTCAGCCCCCCTGGGCCGTGGTCCTGGTGGACGGAGTCTCTGAGGAAAGGAGACCCCCCTCCCCTTTCTCTGGCAGGCGCAGCCCTCAGGGCTGACCCAGCAGTGAGCACAGCGGGGGCATTTCAGCCCCTCCAGCTGCCCACCCTAGGCAGGGCCAGGAAACACGCTGGCCCCGAGGTCAGCGCCCGCTGAGCTCAGAGTCAGGGCCAGGCCTGTCCCCAGGTCCTGGGCTGGGGTGCGTGGACCCTGGGGCTCACCTGTGCAGTGAGCCAGGAGGCGAGGAGGAGGGGGGTCCAGGCCATGGCGGAGGCGCCCCGAGTCTGCTCGCCAGGCCCAGGCTGGGCAGGGCTCCTCCCAGCCTGTCTTCTCCCCTTGCTGCTGGGGATGCCAATCAGCCCCAGCCCAGGGTGCTGCCTGCAGCCGTGTGGTCAGAGAGGCTCAGCCCAGGAACACGGGGGAGAGCCGCCCTGCAAACTCCCCTCAGCCCGGGGCTCCTCCTGCACCTGCTGGTCTCAGGGTCTGGGGGGACAGCTCCACCCCAGACTGGGTCCTGGCCCCCCTCCTGGGAGAGAACCCCTTGTCACTGAGAGCTCAGAGCTGGAGACTGTATTTTCCAGGAAACCTGAGGCCTTTGCACCGAAGGATCCTGGGCCCTGCCATGAATGTGGCCAGAGTCACGGTGGAGATCTCGGGGCTTCCAGGAAGCCAAGTCCTTCCTCTGTTTCATCCTGGTTCAGGGGAAGGACCTTAATTTCATCCAGGACTTTGAAGTGTCTCATCCTTCACTGTTTTTAGGGGCAGTGCACATGTGGGTCTGGTTCTAGCTCCACCTCCAGAAATTTTAAGGGAAGGTTCTTCTGACCCTTCAGGTCCCCCGGACGGTGAGCCTCACCAGGCCCACGCCACAGGTGACGCACAGCTGCAGGGCCCAGCCCAGACACAGCTCCCGAGTGACGGAGCCACGGATCACACTGCTCCTCTGCCATGAGCACGGGGAGTTCTGAAAGGTCCCCTGAGGTCCTGTGGTGTCCACCCTTGGCCATGAGGTCCCGGGCAGCCGGTGGGTGCTGGGCCTCAGCGTCGCCATGTGTGGTCTGGGCCATCGACTGATCATGTGCTCAAAGGAATGACTAGGTGTAAGAAAGAATACCGGCTGTAAATTATAAAGACACCTCATGTGACATATATGCATACTAAACATTTATTTCTTTGCCTGCATCGGGTGGCATGCAGGATCTTTATTTGCAACCTGTGGGATGCAGTTTCCTGAGCAGGATTGAACACGGGCCCCCTGCACTGGGAGCTCAGAGTCTAGCCGCTGGACCACCAGGGAAGTCCCGGAAATACGGTTTTAAAAGTTGCCTTCAGTTACTGGGGAAACGCAGGAATACAAATAGTGTTTCTAATTAAGACAAATAAATCTCTTGGCTCTGTGTTCCTGGAGCAGTTAAGAGAGGAAACTGTGGGGCCCAGCCCCCTGGGGAGAGATGGGGAAGGAGGAGCTCGTCCTCCAGGAAGCACAGAGGCTGTCAGTGCAAGCGAAGAGCGTGGAGTCTGTGCATCCTGACAGGAGGACACCACAGAAAGCCGGCCCTGTCCTTCAGGGGTGAGGTGTGGGTACCCAGCCCTGCGTGGGGACCTGACGCCCAGGTCTCCTCAGCTCCAGGTGCGGGGCTGAGGGACTCTCTGCTGCCCCCGGTGGCCACTCTGCACGGACTGCGGAAGGGGCCGGAAGTCCTCAGTCCGGGTGCAGATTCAGAACCCACTGCCCACGTGGTCATTCCCTGGGCCTTGACTCCTGGTCCCACGGGAGGACCTGCTGCTCTCTTCATGCCCTCAGACTGCCTCAGTGCCAAGCTTCGGGTCTCAGGTCACCTGTGAGATGATGAGCAGACCTGTTTGGAGGAGGAGGCCCAGGGCTCCACCTGCGGCGTCCCTGTGTTGCCCCCTTGGTGACGTTAAGTCTCCAAAACACAGACTGTCTTTCTGTATGACTTGCTCTTATTTAACTTGATCACCAGATGCTTTGTAACTCTCTGTAAACAGGTCTTATCACTCAAGTTAAGCTGATTCCTTGGATACTATTGTTAATGGAATTGTTTGCTGGTGCATCCAAACCCAGATGATTTTTGCATCTGAATCTTGAGCCCTGATGCATTTCTGAATTCGTTATGAGTAAGTTTTTGTGGGCTTTTGAAATTTGTCTATATTGTATTATGTGCCCAGAGAATAGAGACCCTTTGATTTCTTCCTTCCAGTTTAGATGGCCATTATTTCTTCCTCTTGCTCAGTTGCTGTGACTAGAATTTCCAGGACAGAGTTCACTGGCAGTGGGGATGCTTTCAGTCTGCACATGGAGTGTGATGCATGCTGTGGGTTTTTCATAAATGCCCTTCACTGGGTTGAGATAAATTCTTTCTACACAGAATCTTCTGGTGTCTTGTTTCTCTTTTTCCTTTGGTCATGAAAAGATGTTAGATATTGTCAAATATTTTTCTGCTCCATTTGTGATATTTACTGCTTTTTCTCTTTAATTTGTTTCAGTGGTATACTCATGATTGATTGTCTTAGGTTGAAACACACTTGCATTCCTGGGGGTGAATGTCACTTGGATTTTGATACATTTTTTTGGATTAAGTTGGCTAATACCTTAAAAGATTTTTTCTTGTATATAAGGCATTGGTGGCTTCATTTTCTTTTCTTGTAGTGTCTTTATTGGTAAGCATAATTCCAGCTTTATGGAATGAACTAGAGAGTATCCTTCCTCCTCTACTGTTTGAAAGATTTTGATAAAGATTAGTGAGTAATTCCTCTTTCAATGGTTGGTGTAATTACCATCTGTCCTCCCTGGTGGCTCAGAGGTCAAATATCTGCCTGCCAGGCAGCAGACCCCATGCATAGGGGGCGACTAGAGTTCAGTCTCTGGATTGGGAAGATCCCCTGGGGAAGGAAAAGGCTACCACCTCCAGTATTCTTGTCTGGGATATCCCATGGACAGAGGAACTGGCAGGCTGCAGTCCATGGGATACAAATAGTCAGACATGACCTGGCAACTAAACAAGAGTAAGAATTCGTAGCCACACCAAGACATGAGTGTAATGCCTCCCTGCTAAGAAATGCATCCGGAGACAGCCAGTCACAAACAGCAGGCGGTCTTCACAGCTCCCTGCTCCTGACCTCTGGTCATCACGTAAATTCCTTGCTTTGCTTCCACTTCTTTCCAGCTCCTGATGGTGGAGCGAGTGCTCCTGAGACCGTCACATTTGTTGCTAACCATCAAATGTATTTTTACTCAACTAAAACCCCACATAATAAAAAATACCAAGCCTTTCTTTTAAAAAGGAAAAAAAAACCAAACACCACATTGGGCATATGTCTTCCTTTGCCTGTCTTTAAATGAGACCTGAGTTCTACATTTCACACCGTTGTCAAGAAAACACAATGGAGCCTGGTCCTGGGAACCCTAAATCCATTCCTAACCCCCCTGTGCAGAGCCTGCCTGAAGGGCCGAGAGGAGGGGCTGCCTGGGGGGCTCAGCTCCGGGGGAACCGGGCCAGGCCTGTCGCTGCTGAGTCCACAGTCCTCCCGGGGCTGGCGGAGAGTGTGAGCAGGACGGGAGGGTTTTTGTCTCACTTCCCCGTCTGTCTGTGTCACTGTGAGTACCAACACTACTGACATCAACTGACTGACAGTAATAGTCGGCCTCGTCCTCAGCCTGGGCCCCGCTGATGGTCAGGGTGGCTGTGTCCCCCGAGTTGGAGCCAGAGAACCGGTCAGGGATCCCTGAGGCCCGCTCACTATTCCCATCAATGACCGTCACAGGGGCCTGGCCCGGCTTCTGCTGGTACCAGTTAGCACCAAGAAATGCTAAATTGTCTCCCTGGCAGGTGATGCTGGCCGTCTGTCCCAAGGACACGGACACCGCAGGCGGCTGAGTCAGCTGAGAAGTGACCACACGAGCTGGAAGAGAGCAGAGAGTGAGTGTGGGAAGAGGGTCTCCTCCTGGGCCCCCCACTCACCCTGCGGCAGCCTCTGTGCTGAGCTGACGTTCAGAGCCAGCCTGAGCCCTGGTCACTTGGGGGCCATGCCTGGGGGGCCGCACCTGTGCAGAGAGTGAGGAGGGGCAGCAGGAGAGGGGTCCAGGCCATGGTGGACGCGCCCTGAGCTCTGCCTCGGAGCCCGCAGCAGCGCTGGGCTCTCCCAGCCCCTTTATTCCCTCTCAGAGCTTTGAGGGGGGCAGCGAGGGTTGGCTTTATGCAAATCCAGCCCCTGGGGCCCCTCACTGAGAGGCAGGGTCAGCACACCGTCAGCCCTTGTCTGTTCCCCACTTCCTCCTCGGCTTCTCACGTCTGCACATCAGACTTGTCCCCAAGGACGGAGGTCACTGTCCCCTTCCCTGTGTCTGACCACATGCCCGCTGTCCAAAGCCCCCTGGCCTGTGGTCTCCCCTGGGCTCCCCACGGGGTGGTCAGCCTGGCAGCGTCCTGGCCGTGGACTGAGGCATGGCGCCCTGGGGTTCACTGTGGATGGGACCCTCAGAGGTGGTCACTAGTCCTGAGTGATGGCCTGTCCCGTCCTGACTTCCTGCCCAGCGCTGATCCTTGGACACCTGTGGACCCGCAGGCCTGGTTCCCCTGAAGCTCCCCTTGGGCAGCCCAGCCTCTGACCTGCTGCTCCCGGCCACGCTCTGCTGCCCCCTGCTGGCCAGGCCGCGTGCTGCCTCTAGTAGAGCTCTGATTTCTCAGCATGACTGTGATTACTGTCTTCAGTTCAGTTCAGTTCAGTCTCTAAGTCCTGTCTGACTCTTTGCGACCCCACGGACTATACAGTTCATGGAATTCTCCAGGACAGAATACTGCAGTGGGTAGCCTTTCCCTTCTCCAGTGGACCTTCCCGACCCAGGAATCAAACTGGTGTCTCCTGCATTGCAGGAAGATTCTTTACCAACTGAGCTATCCTGAGCTGAGTGTAATTATTCTCTTCAGTTCTGTTCAGTCCCTCAGACTTGTCTGACTCTTTGCGACCCCATGGACTGCAGCTCATCAGGCCTCCCTGTCCATCACCAATCCCCAGAGTTACTCAAACTCATTTCCATCGAGTCGGTGACGCCATAACCATCTCATCCTCTTCGTCCCCTTCTCCTCCGTCCTTCAATCTTCCCCAGCATCAGGGTCTTTTCCAATGAGTCAGTTTTTTACATCAGGTGGCCACAGTATTGATCTCAGCTTTAGCATCAGTCCTTCCAATGAATATTCAGGACTGGTTTCCTTTAGGATGGACTGGTTGGATCTCCTTGAAGTCCAAGGGACTCTCAAGGGTCTTCTCCAACATCACAGTTCAAAAGCATCAATTCTTAGGTGCTGAGATTTCTGTATAGTCCAGCTCTCACATCCACACATGTATACTGGAAAAACTAAAGCTTTGACTAGACGGACCTTTGTTGGCAAAGCAATGTCTCTGCTTTTTAATATGGTGTCTAGGTTGGTCTTAAATTTTCTTCCGAAGAGCAAGTGTCATTTAAATTCATGGCTGCAGTCACCATCTGCAGTGATTTTGGACCCCCCCAAAATAAAGTCTGTCACAGTTTCCATTTCTTCCCATTCTATTTGCCATGAAGTGATAGGACCAGATGCCATGATCTTAGTTTTCTAAATGTTGAGCTTTAAGCCAGCTTTTTCACTCTCCTCTTTCACTTTCATCAAGAGGTTCTTTAGTTCTTCTTTGCTTTCTGCCATAAGCGTAGTTGTCATCTGCATATCTGAGGTTATTGATATTTCTCCCAGCAAACTTGATTCCAACTTGTGCTTCTTCCAGCCCAGTGTCTCTCATGATGTACTCTGCATATAAGTTAAATAATCAGGGTGAAAATATACAGCCTGGACGTTCTCCTTTTCCTATTTGGAACCAGTCTGTTGTTCCATGTCCACTTCTAAGTGTTGCTTCCTGACCTGCATATAGGTTTCTCAAGAGGCAGGTCAGGTGATCTGGTATGCCCATCTCTTTCAGAATTTTCCACAGTTTATTGTGATCTACACAGTCAAAGGCTTTGGCATAGTCAATAATGCAGAAGTAGATGCATTTCTGGAACTCTCTTGCTTTTTCCATGATCCAGTGGATGTTGGCAGTTTGATCTCTGGTTCCTCTGCCTTTTCTAAACCCAGCTGGACCATCTGGAAGTTCACAATTCACACACTGTTGAAGCCTGGCTTGGAGAATTTTGGGCACTACTTTGCTAGCATGTGAGATGAGTGCAATTGTGCAGTGGTTTGAGCATTCTCTGGCATTGCCTTTCTTTGGGATTGGAATGAAAACTGACCTTTTCCAGGCCTGTGGCCACTGCTGAGTTTTCCAACTTTGCTGGCATATTGAGTGCATCAATTTAACATTATCATCTTCTAGGATTTGAAATAGCTCAACTGGAATTCCATCACCTCCACTAGCTTTGTTTGTAGTGATGCTTCCTAAGGCCCCCCTGACTTCATATTTCAGGCAGTCTGGCTCTGGTGAGTGATCACACTATTGTGATTATCTGGGTCATGAAGATCTTTGTGTATAGTTCTTCTTAGGAACAGATTTTATGATCTCCATCCTTTTATCTCATTATATCTAGAGAAGCACTAACTGCCTTCATGGTGGCATCAGATCCTCATGACTAACAAGAAACCTTTTGTAAAACAGTGCTTAATGGTATGGAACTCCCCCTTCACCAGAACCTTACATACTGACTTTTCCCCACTGCCCCAGATACCTCTCAGAGCTCTCTGAGATGCTGCCTCCCAGGCTGCAGTCCTCATTTTGCCCCAAATAAAACTTAACCTGCAACTCTCAAGTTGTACATCTGTGTTTAGTTGACAATACAAATATAAAGGAAATTTTAAATTAAATACAATCCATGGGGAGAAATCCAAACATCTGAGGGAGAGGGACAGGGAGAGAAAGGAGAGAAGGAGGAGGAGAGGAGAGAAGAGGAGGGCGGCAGGGAGACAGAGGGGAGGACACTGAGGAGGAGGGGAGGAGGGGAGGGGTAAGGGGGAGGGGAGGGGGGACAGGAGGGGAGGGGAGAGGAGGAGGGGAGGGGAGGGGAGGGAAGGGGAGGAGAGGGAGGGGAGGAAGGGGAGGGGAGAGGAGGAGGGGAGGGAAGGGGAGGGGAGGGGGGGGAGGGAAGGGAGGGGAGGGGAGGGAGGGGAGGGGACAGAGAGGCCAGAGTTCCTCAGAGTCTAGACTCACAGCCCAGTTCCGCGGGTGTGTCCTGAAGCAGGGGAGAGCCCGAGCCAGGCCGGGACAGAGCTGAGTCTCCAGGCCTCGTGGCCGTGACCCGGAGCGGTGTGGTCAGCCCCCTGACCCCAGCTGGCCTGCTGGTGGTGGGGGGCTGTGATCCTGGACACAGTGTCTGAGCGTCTGTCTGAAATCCCTGCGGAGGCGCCGCTCAGGACGGACCTGCCCGGCCCCACCTGGATCTGCAGGTCCAGGCCCGAGTGGGGCTTCCTGCCTGGAATCGAGCAGCCTGAGGGGGTCTGCACCCCAGTAGCGGAGAGGCCCCAGGAGTGCTCAGAGCTGCCGGACGCAGACAGGGCTGCTCTGAGACCCAGGGCTCGGCTCCAAGGGGTCCCCTGAGGTGTCTCCTGGCCAGGGTCAGAGCTGGGATGAGCATGTGGTCTGAGTCGGACTTTCAGAGCTGGTGGCTGCATCCCTGGGGACAGAGGGCTGGGTCCTAACCTGGGGTCAGAGGGCAGGACGGGAGCCCGGCTGTGACCCCTGGGGACTGGCCTCCTCTGTGGTCTCCCCTGGGCGGTCACAGCATCCCCTGGACATGCACTCGGAGGAGGATAGCTGGGGCCTGCTGTCAGGAGGGATTTCAGGAGGCCAGACTCAGGGGAGGAGACTCTGACCTGCCCGGGTTATGACTGAGTTTTGGGGGTCCTCCTGGAGGCTCTGGCCCTGCAGGCCATACAAGGTCATCTCTAGTGGAGCAGGACTCCACAAGACTGATGAACTGAATCCTCTAGGATTGGCGTGATTGTGAGGGGACAACATTCTAGGACCAACAGGGTGCTCAGGTAGCTGGCACTGGGTCCAGTGGCAGTGGGCAGGGCACTCAGGGCTGACTAGGGGACTGGGGGATTCGATGGTGCCCACAGCACTGGGTCTTCCATCAGAATCCCAGACTTCACAGGGCAGTTTCAGGGATGAGGTCAGGACTTGAGGGCCACAGAGAGGTGGCCATGGCCTAGACAAGCCCATCACAGAGAGATCAGGGGCTGTGATAGGATGGGTGTGTCTGTGTCACTCAGGCCCTGTTTCCCCACATCAACACCAAGGTCGTGCCAGCCCGTCGTCCACTGCGGACCCCCTGTGCAGAGCCTGCCTGGAGGGCCACAGGAGGGGCCACCTGGGGAGTTCAGCTTGGGGGAACCGGGCCAGGCCTGTGCCTGCTGAGTCCACAGTCTCCCGGGGCTGGAGGAGAGTGTGAGCAGGACGGGAGTGTTTGTGTCTCACTTCCCCGTCTGTCTGTGTCACTGTGAACATTGTAACTGCCGCTGTCCCATGACAGACAACAGACAGTAATAGTCGGCCTCATCCTCGGCACGGACCCCGCCGATAGTCAAGATGGCTGTTTTGCCTGAGCTGGAGCCAGAGAACCGGTCAGGGATCCCTGAGCGCCGCTTACTATCTTGATAAATGACCAGCTGAGGGGCCTGGCCTGGTTTCTGCTGGTACCACTGAGTATATTTTTCATCCAGGAGGTCCCCCGAGCAGGTGATCTTGGCTGTCTGTCCCAAGGCCACTGACACTGAAGTCGGCTGGGTGAGTTCATAGGAGACTGCGGAGCCTGGAAGAGACGGGGGAGACGGGATGAGAAGGAAGGACCCCTTCCCCGGGCATCCCACCCTGAGGCTGTGCCTGGACTGCGCTCTGGGTTAGGGGCGGGCCCAGCCCAGGGTCCTGTGGGGCCGGAGCCTTCGGGCAGGGCCGGGGGGGCCGCACCTGTGCAGAGAGTGAGGAGGGGCAGCAAGAGAGGGGTCCAGGCCATGGTGGACGCGCCCTGAGCTCTGCCTCTGAGCCCGCAGCAGCGCTGGGCTCTCCCAGCCCCTTTATTCCCTCTCAGAGCTTTGAGGGGGGCAGCGAGGGTTGGCTTTATGCAAATCCAGCCCCTGGGGCCCCTCACTGAGAGGCAGGGTCAGCACACCGTCAGCCCTTGTCTGTCCCCCGCTTCCTCCTCGGCTTCTCACGTCTGCACATCAGACTCGTCCCCAGGGACGGAGGTCACTGTCCCCTTCCCTGTGTCTGACCACATGCCCGCTGTCCCAAGCCCCCAGGCCTGTGGTCTCCCCTGGGCTCCCCAGCGGGGCGGTCAGCCTGGCAGCGTCCTGGCCGTGGACTGAGGCATGGCGCCCTGGGGTTCACTGTGGATGTGACCCTCAGAGGTGGCCACTGTGTCCTGAGGGGACAGCCTGTCCCGTCCTGGCTTCCTGCCAAGCGCTGATCCTTGGACCCTTTGGACCCGCAGGCCTGGTTCCCCTGAGCTCCCCTTGGGCAGCCCAGCCTCTGACCTGCTGCCCCTGGCCACGCTCTGCTGCTGGAGGAAATCAGGGCAGCCGCTCCCCTCAGGCAGGTCACCCCAAGGCCCCTGGCACCAGAGAGCGTGTGGACCTGGGAGTGCAGCCCTGCCTCTGGGCCAGCTGTGACCCCTGGCCTGCCCAGCCCACACAGAGGGGACACCTGCTCCATGAAGTCGCTGCTCTAACCCTGTCTCAGGGCGGGAAGGGCCCTGCTGTCCCTTTGGCTTTCTCAGTGGGGTGGAGAGTCCAGGATAACTCTAGCTGTAAACTGTAAGGTTCCGGCAACATGTGCGATCCCCCAGGGACCCAGGGTTCCTTGTATTGGTCCACCAAGGTTGGCACTAGTCCCACCCCAGGAGGGCAGTTAGCCAATGGGGTTCCTGGCAGTTGAGTTCATTTAAGAGCTTACATCATTTTTATCATCACATCTTCATCACCAGTATCATCACCATCATCACCATCTCCGTCATCTCTTCTCTCTCTTTTTTTTATGTCATCACACAATCTCACACCCCTCAGAGTTTGCATTGGTAGCATTTTCAGTTTAGCATAGTGTGCCTTTTTTTTTTTTAAGGAAACTGGGGTTCTCCTGCTGATACCCCTGGGAACCTGTCCAGAAATCATACTGATGGCTGAACCCTTGTGTTTGGATTCCTGCCTAGGGACAACAGGAAACCCTAGGACCTCACAATTCTCTGAATCACTCCCATAGTTAACAATACCCATTGGGCCATTTTATACTTTCATTTGGAAATATATCCTTGAAGTTAGTACCTACCTGCCCATTTTACAGCAGGTAAAGCTGCATCCCACTTGAGAGCAAGTCCCCAGATCAATAGAGAGAATGGGATGAGCCCAGGATGGGGCCCAGGGGTCCTGGATTCAGACTCTGGCCATTTGGGGCAGAGCTTGACAAGGTAGGGCGTGCAGTGGGGGGCGGGGCCTCGTCTGGGAGGAACTATGGCATCCCCAGGGCTCAGCGCCATCCCCACCGCATCCTGGCTTTCACTAGAAGCCCCTTCAGCCTGTGTGTGGGGGAGGCCAGGGGAGCTGTGCTCCAGGTTATGCTGGAGAATCTGTGGGGCTGGGGGGCTGCTGGGCCCTAGGGGTCTGGCCAGGCCCTGCTGCCTCTGCTGGGCAGTGATGATTGGTCCTCATCCTCCTGAGAAGTCATGAGTGACAGGTGTCTCATGGCCAAGATATTGGAGGAGGCAGTGAGCACTCCCACCCCTGCAGACATCTCTGGAGGGGTCAGTGGACTGCAGGTGGCCCTGGGGCTTGGACCTGGGGGACACGAGGCTCAGCCATGGACTCTCAGAGGTGCCAGCCCTGAGTGCAGCGGCAGGGGTGGGCGGGGGAGGACACCTCACCAAAGCCAGAGTAAGAGACCATCCAACCAACAGAAGCTGACTCACACTCCTTGGCCTGGCACTTTCCATCTTGAGATTTCTTGTGGACAGGACACAGTCCCTGGAGAAAGGGATTTCTATCCTGTGTGTGCAATAGAGCTACAGACACGCTTGGCTGTGATATGCAATCCTTTGAACACGGCATTAAATTCTGTTCACTAACCTTTAAAAGGATTTTTGCATCAATAAACATAAGGTATATTGTCCTGTCATTTCCTTGTCTTGTAGTGTCTTTGAGTGGGTTGGAAGAGGTAACCATCTTCACAAATAGAGTCAGGAAATTCCCTTATCCTTCCACTGTCTAATAGAGTTTCATAAGATTAGCGGTAATTCCTCTTTAAATCGCTGCTATAATCATCACTGTGGCCACCGGTACTGAATTTCTTGTTAGGAAGATTATTTTTTTAAAGTAATTTTAATGATTTTTAATTTTACCTTCGGCTGTGCTGTCTCTGTTGCTGTGTGTGGCTTTCTCTCGCTGTGGCCTATGGGGGCTCTTCTCGTTGCAGACCGCGGGCTCTAGGGCACTCAGGCTGGCGTGCTTGTGGCCCGTGGGCTCAGCAGCCGTGGGCACAGGCTCAGCAGCCTCTCAGGATGAGTTTTGCTCCCAGATCGCGGGTCGGTCGACCGGTGTTCCCCGCGTTGCCAGGTGGATCCTTCACCGCTGGACCACCAGGGACGTTCCCCAGAGGTTTCTAATTATGGATTTAAGCTCTCATTAGATGTCTCCTCACGATTCCTCTTCCTTTTTGAGTCAGTTTGATACCTTGTTTGTGTCTGTAAGTTTGTGCATTTTATCCAAGTCATCTGCTGTGTTGATATACAATTGTTGGTTGGCCCTCTAATTGTTGGTTTACAATTTTGAGAGCATTGTCCTGTAATTCCTTCTATCTGCAAGATTGGTAATAATATCTCCCAAGAGGAGTCACAAACTGAAATGAGATTAATACAGGCTTTTTAAAAATATGAACCTATGTTGTGCCTTTGTCATAGATCTTATTTCTTAGCATGACTGTACTTCCTGACTAGGGTGTTTTCATGTCTGGGTGAAGAGCTACCATTAGTATTTCTCATAGTCCAAAGACATCAGCCTCCTGGGCACAGTCAGCACACTCCTGTCTGTGGATGTTTTGCAAACTATGGCGTAGCCTGGAGTCATAAGGAATCACAGCTGACGACTCCTGGAAGAGAGGGACGTGCCGAGCAACGTGAGGGTGGGAACATGGAGGGCCCTCTCTGGGGACAATTTAACCAGATAAAAGGGACATTCCAGCATCTGGGACGTGGAGCTGTGAACTGGACCGATGACTGTCATTTTCAGAAGAGAAATCCCAGGAGAGGAGGGTCCTGGGGAAAGGGGCAGGTCTGAGGCTGCAGGCCCTGCCTCAGGACAGGGGACACCTTCTCCAGGAGAGCAGGGGGGCCCGCCCAGGCCGCCTGCAGTGATTCCACCAGGAGGAGAGGCATCCCTGCCGGCCTGTGACATCACGGCCTCTCCTGAGACACAGGGTCACACCCGGGGCCCTGGAACCTTTGAGACCCTAACCCTTTCCTTTCCTGTCTACCCTGACAGCAGCCTAGCTCAGAACAGACATCTCCAATTTCAGCAGGAAAATCCAAGTTTCCTGAGGACAGAGCGACTGGCTCTGGAGGAGCCGGCCAGGAGCAGAGAGGCCGCCTGAGCCTCAGGCCTGACCTGCAGCTGCTCAGAGGAGGCCAGAGCGCTGGGCCAGGCAGGGGCTGTGTGTCTCCTTTCCCCGCCAGCCTGTGTCACTGTGAGAGTTATAAGTGCAGTCACGCGACTGACAGTGATAGTCGGCCTGGTCCTCGGCCCGGGCCCCACTGATGGTCAGCGTGGCCGTGCTCCCTAAGCTGGAGCCAGAGAGCCGGTCAGGGATCCCTGAGTGCCGCTTACTATCTTGATAAATGACCAGCTCAGGGGTCTGGTCTGGCTTCTGCTGGTCCCACTGATCATTTTCACTTCCAATGCTGCTCCCCCCACACGAGATCCTGCCCGCTCTCCCGGGGTCACTGACACCGAGGGTGACTGAGTCAGCTCGTAGGAGGACACAGAGCCTGTAGGAGAGAAAAGGAGAGGTGGCTGGAGGTGGAGAACCTCGGGGCAGAATCCCCCTGCCTCACCCACATTAAGTGCCTAAGAGTCTTTGGGACCCAGGGCTCCCCCGGCCCTCAGTCTCAGCCCCCCTGGCCCGTGGTCCTGGTGGACGGAGTCTCTGAGGAAAGGAGACCCCCCTCCCCTTTCTCTGGCAGGCGCAGCCCTCAGGGCTGACCCAGCAGTGAGCACAGCGGGGGCATTTCGGCCCCTCCAGCTGCCCACCCTGCAGCAGGGCCAGGAAACACACTGGCCCTGAGGTCAGCGCCCGCTGCGCTCAGAGTCAGGGCCAGGCCTGTCCCCAGGTCCTGGGCTGGGGTGCGTGGACCCTGGGGCTCACCTGTGCAGTGAGCCAGGAGGCGAGGAGGAGGGGGTCCAGGCCATGGTGGAGGCGCCCCGAGTCTGCTCGCCAGGCCCAGGCTGGGCAGGGCTCCTCCCAGCCTGTCTTCTCCCCTTGCTGCTGGGGATGCCAATCAGCCCCAGCCCAGGGTGCTGCCTGCAGCCGTGTGGTCAGAGAGGCTCAGCCCAGGAACACGGGGGAGGGCCGCCCTGCACACTCCCCTCAGCCCGGGGCTCCTCCCGCACCTGCTGGTCTCAGGGTCTGGGGGGACAGCTCCACCCCAGACTGGGTCCTGGCCCCCCTCCTGGGAGAGAAGCCCTTGTCACTGAGAGCTCAGAGCTGGAGACTGTCTGTATTTTCTAGGAAACCTGAGGCCTTTGCTCCGAAGGATCCTGGGCTCTGCCATGAATGTGGCCAGAGTCATGGTGGAGATCTCGGGGTTTCCAGGAAGCCAAGTCCTTCCTCTGCTCCATCCTGGTTCAGGGGAAGGACCTTAATTTCATCCAGGACTTTGAAGTGTCTCATCCTTCACTGTTTTTAGGGGCAGTGCACATGTGGGTCTGGTTCTAGCTCCACCTCCAGAACTGTTAAGGGAAGGTTCTTCTGACCCTTCAGGTCCCCCGGACGGTGAGCCTCACCAGGCCCACGCCACAGGTGACGCACAGCTGCAGGGCCCAGCCCAGACACAGCTCCCGAGTGACGGAGCCACGGATCACACTGCTCCTCTGCCATGAGCACGGGGAGTTCTGAAAGGTCCCCTGAGGTCCTGTGGTGTCCACCCTTGGCCATGAGGTCCCGGGCAGCCGGTGGGTGCTGGGCCTCAGTGTCGCCATGTGTGGTCTGGGCCATCGACCGATCATGTGCTCAAAGGAATGACTAGGTGTAACAAAGAACACTGGCTGCAAATTATAAAAACACCTCATGTGACATATATGCATACTAAACATTTATTTCTTTGCCTGCATCGGGTGGCATGCAGGATCTTTATTTGCAACCTGTGGGATGCAGTTTCCTGAGCAGGATTGAACACGGGCCCCCTGCACTGGGAGCTCAGAGTCTAGCCGCTGGACCACCAGGGAAGTCCCGGAAATACGGTTTTAAAAGTTGCCTTCAGTTACTGGGGAAACGCAGGAATACAAATAGTGTTTCTAATTAAGACAAATAAATCTCTTGGCTCTGTGTTCCTGGAGCAGACAAGAGAGGAAACTGTGGGGCCCAGCCCCCTGGGGAGAGATGGGGAAGGAGGAGCTCGTCCTCCAGGAAGGACAGAGGCTGTCAGTGCAAGCGAAGAGCGTGGAGTCTGTGCATCCTGACGGGACGACACCACAGAAAGCCGGCTCCTGTCCTTCCGGCCTGAGGTGTGGGTACCCAGCCCTGCGTGGGGACCTGACGCCCAGGTCTCCTCAGCTCCAGGTGCGGGGCTGAGGGACTCTCTGCTGCCCCCGGTGGCCACTCTGCACGGACTGCGGAAGGGGCCGGAAGTCCTCAGTCCTGGTGCAGATTCAGAACCCACTGCCCACGTGCTCATTCCCTGGGCCTTGACTCCTGGTCCCACGGGAGGACCTGCTGCTCTCTTCATGCCCTCAGACTGCCTCAGTGTCAACCTTTAGGGTCTCAGGTCACCTGTGAGATGATGAGCAGACCTGTTTGGAGGAGGAGGCCCAGGGCTCCACCTGCGGCGTCCCTGTGTTGCCCCCTTTGTGACATTAAGTCTCCAAAACACAGACTGTCTTTCTATATGATTTGCTCTTATTTAACTTGATCACCAGATGCTTTGTAACTCTCTGTAAACAGGTCTTATCTCTCAAGTTAAGCTGATTCCTTGGATACTATTGTTAATGGAATTGTTTGCTGGTGCATCCAAACCCAGATGATTTTTGCATCTGAATCTTGAGCCCTGATGCATTTCTGAATTCGTTATGAGTAAGTTTTTGTGGGCTTTTGAAATTTGTCTATATTGTATTATGTGCCCAGAGAATAGAGACCCTTTGATTTCTTCCTTCCAGTTTAGATGGCCATTATTTCTTCCTCTTGCTCAGTTGCTGTGACTAGAATTTTCAGGACAGAGTTCAGTGGCAGTGGGGACGCTTTCAGTCTGCACATGGAGTGTGATGTATGCTGTGGGTTTTTCATAAATGCCCTTCACTGGGTTGAGATAAATTCTTTCTACACAGAATCTTCTGGTGTCTTGTTTCTCTTTTTCCTTTGGTCATGAAAAGATGTTAGATATTGGCAAATATTTTTCTGCACTATTTGTGATATTTACTGCTTTTTCTCTTTAATTTGTTTCAGTGGTATACTCATGATTGATTGTCTTAGGTTGAAACACACTTGCATTCCTGGGGGTGAATGTCACTTGGATTTTGATACATTTTTTTGGATTAAGTTGGCTAATACCTTAAAAGATTTTTTCTTGTATATAAGGCATTGGTGGCTTCATTTTCTTTTCTTGTAGTGTCTTTATTGGTAAGCATAATTCCAGCTTTATGGAATGAACTAGAGAGTATCCTTCCTCCTCTACTGTTTGAAAGATTTTGATAAAGATTAGTGAGTAATTCCTCTTTCAATGGTTGGTGTAATTACCATCTGTCCTCCCTGGTGGCTCAGAGGTCAAATATCTGCCTGCCAGGCAGCAGACCCCATGCATAGGGGGCGACTAGAGTTCAGTCTCTGGATTGGGAAGATCCCCTGGGGAAGGAAAAGGCTACCACCTCCAGTATTCTTGCCTGGGATATCCCATGGACAGAGGAACTGGCAGGCTGCAGTCCATGGGATACAAATAGTCAGACATGACCTGGCAACTAAACAAGAGTAAGAATTCGTAGCCACACCAAGACATGAGTGTAATGCCTCCCTGCTAAGAAATGCATCCGGAGACAGCCAGTCACAAACAGGAGGTGGTCTTCACAGCTCCCTGCTCCTGACCTCTGGTCATCACGTAAATTCCTTGCTTTGCTTCCACTTCTTTCCAGCTCCTGATGGTGGAGCGAGTGCTCCTGAGACCGTCCCATTTGTTGCTAACCATCAAATGTATTTTTACTCAACTAAAACCCCACATAATAAAAAATACCAAGCCTTTCTTTTAAAAAGGAAAAAAAAACCAAACACCACATTGGGCATATGTCTTCCTTTGCCTGTCTTTAAATGAGACCTGAGTTCTACATTTCACACCGTTGTCAAGAAAACACAATGGAGCCTGGTCCTGGGAACCCTAAATCCATTCCTGACCCCCCTGTGCAGAGCCTGCCTGAAGGGCCGAGAGGAGGGGCTGCCTGGGGGGCTCATCTCCGGGGGAACCGGGCCAGGCCTGTCGCTGCTGAGTCCACAGTCCTCCCGGGGCTGGCGGAGAGTGTGAGCAGGACGGGAGGGTTTTTGTCTCACTTCCCCGTCTGTCTGTGTCACTGTGAGTACCAACACTACTGACATCAGCTGACTGACAGTAATAGTCGGCCTCGTCCTCAGCCTGGGCCCCGCTGATGGTCAGGGTGGCTGTGTCCCCCGAGTTGGAGCCAGAGAACCGGTCAGGGATCCCTGAGGCCCGCTCACTATTCCCATAAATGACCGTCACAGGGGCCTGGCCCGGCTTCTGCTGGTACCAGTTAGCACCGAGAAATGCTAAATTGTCTCCCTGGCAGGTGATGCTGGCCGTCTGCCCCAAGGACACGGACACCGCAGGTGGCTGAGTCAGCTGAGAAGTGACCACACGAGCTGGAAGAGAGAAGAGAGTGAGTGTGGAAAGAGGGTCTCCTCCTGGGCCCCCCACTCACCCTGCGGCAGCCTCTGTGCTGAGCTGACGTTCAGAGCCAGCCTGAGCCCTGGTCACTTGGGGGTCGCGCCTGGGGGGCCGCACCTGTGCAGAGAGTGAGGAGGGGCAGCAGGAGAGGGGTCCAGGCCATGGTGGACGCGCCCTGAGCTCTGCCTCGGAGCCCGCAGCAGCGCTGGGCTCTCCCAGCCCCTTTATTCCCTCTCAGAGCTTTGAGGGGGGCAGCGAGGGTTGGCTTTATGCAAATCCAGCCCCTGGGGCCCCTCACTGAGAGGCAGGGTCAGCACACCGTCAGCCCTTGTCTGTCCCCCGCTTCCTCCTCGGCTTCTCACGTCTGCACATCAGACTTGTCCCCAAGGACGGAGGTCACTGTCCCCTTCCCTGTGTCTGACCACATGCCCGCTGTCCCAAGCCCCCAGGCCTGTGGTCTCCCCTGGGCTCCCCAGCGGGGCGGTCAGCCTGGCAGCGTCATGGCCGTGGACTGAGGCAGGGCGCCCTGGGTTCACTGTGGATGGGACCCTCAGAGGTGGTCACTGTGTCCTGAGGGGACGGCCTGTCCCATCCTGACTTCCTGCCCAGCGCTGATCCTTGGACACCTGTGGACCCGCAGGCCTGGTTCCCCTGAAGCTCCCCTTGGGCAGCCCAGCCTCTGACCTGCTGCTCCCGGCCGCGCTCTGCTGCCCCCTGCTGGCCAGGCCGCGTGCTGCCTCTAGTAGAGCTCTGATTTCTCAGCATGACTGTGATTACTGTCTTCAGTTCAGATCAGTTCATTCGCTCAATCCTGTCTGAGTCTTTGCGACCCCACGGACTATACAGTTCATGGAATTCTCCAGGACAGAATACTGCAGTGGGTAGCCTTTCCCTTCTCCAGGGGACCTTCCCGACCCAGGAATCAAACCGGTGTCTCCTGCCTTACAGGCAGATTCTTTACCAACTGAGCGATCCTGAGCTGAGTGTAATTATTCTCTTCAGTTCTGTTCAGTCCCTCAGACTTGTCTGACTCTTTGCGACCCCATGGACTGCAGCACATCAGGCCTCCCTGTCCATCACCAATCCCCAGAGTTACTCAAACTCATTTCCATCGAGTCGGTATGCCATCAACCACCTCATCCTCTTCGTCCCCTTCTCCTCCATCCTTCAATCTTCCCAGCATCAGGGTCTTTTCCAAAGAGTCAGTTTTTTACATCAGGTGGCCACAGTATTGGTCTTAGCTTTAGCATCAGTCCTTCCAATGAATATTCAGGACTGGTTTCCTTTAGGATGGACTGGTTGGATCTCCTTGCAGTCCAAGGGACTCTCAAGGGTCTTCTCCAACATCACAGTTTAAAAGCATCAATTCTTTGGTGCTGAGATTTCTGTATAGTTCAGCTTTCATATCCATACATGAATACTGGAAAAACTAAAGCTTTGACTAGACGGACCTTTGTTGGCAAAGCAATGTCTCTGCTTTTTAATATGGTGTCTAGGTTGGTCTTAAATTTTCTTCCGAAGAGCAAGTGTCATTTAAATTCATGGCTGCAGTCACCATCTGCAGTGATTTTGGAGCCCCCCAAAATAAAGTCTGTCACAGTTTCCATTTCTTCCCCATCTATTTGCCATGAAGTGATAGGACCAGATGCCATGATTTTAGTTTTCTAAATGTTGAGCTTTAAGCCAACTTTTTCATTCTCCTCTTTCACTTTCATCAAGAGGCTCTTTAGTTCTTCTTTGCTTTCTGCCATAAGGGTAGTGTCATCTGCATATCTGAGGTTATAGATATTTCTCCCAGCAAACTTGATTCCAGCTTGTGCTTCTTCCAGCCCAGTGTCTCTCATGATGTACTCTGCATATAAGTTAAATAATCAGGGTGAAAATGTACAGCCTGGACGTTCTCCTTTTCCTATTTGGAACCAGTCTGTTGTTCCATGTCCACTTCTAAGTGTTGCTTCCTGACCTGCATACAGGTTTCTCAAGAGGCAGGTCAGGTGATCTGGTATGCCCATCTCTTTCAGAATTTTCCACAGTTTATTGTGATCTACACAGTCAAAGGCTTTGGCATAGTCAATAATGCAGAAGTAGATGCATTTCTGGAACTCTCTTGCTTTTTCCATGATCCAGTGGATGTTGGCAGTTTGATCTCTGGTTCCTCTGCCTTTTCTAAACCCAGCTGGAAGTTCACAATTCACACACTGTTGAAGCCTGGCTTGGAGAATTTTGGGCACTACTTTGCTAGCATGTGAGATGAGTGCAATTGTGCAGTGGTTTGAGCATTCTTTGGCATTGCCTTTCTTTGGGATTGGAATGAAAACTGACCTTTTCCAGGCCTGTGGCCACTGCTGAGTTTTCCAACTTTGCTGGCATATTGAGTGCATCACTTTAACATTATCATCTTTTAGGATTTGAAATAGCTCAACTGGAATTCCATCACCTCCACTAGCTTTGTTTGTAGTGATGCTTCCTAAAGCCCCCCTGACTTCATATTTCAGGCAGTCTGGCTCTAGTGAGTGATCACACTATTGTGATTATCTGGGTCATGAAGATCTTTGTGTATAGTTCTTCTTAGGAACAGATTTTATGATCTCCATCCTTTTATCTCATTATATCTAGAGAAGCACTAACTGCCTTCATGGTGGCATCAGATCCTCATGACTAACAAGAAAGCTTTTGTAAAACAGTGCTTAATGGTATGGAACTCCCCCTTCACCAGAACCTTACATACTGACTTTTCCCCACTGCCCCAGATACCTCTCAGAGCTCTCTGAGATGCTGCCTCCCAGGCTGCAGTCCTCATTTTGCCCCAAATAAAACTTAACCTGCAACTCTCAAGTTGTACATCTGTGTTTAGTTGACAATACAAATATAAAGGAAATTTTAAATTAAATACAATCCATGGGGAGAAATCCAAACATCTTATGAGGGAGAGAGACAGGCAGAGAAAGGAGAGAAGGAGGAGGAGAGGAGAGAAGCAGAGGAGGGCGGCAGGGAGACAGAGGGGAGGACACTGAGGAGGAGGGGAGGAGGGGAGGGGGGAGAGGAGGGGAGGGGAGGGAAGGGAGGGGGAAGGGGGAGGGGAGGGGAGGGGAGGGGGAAGGGGGAGGGGAGAGGAGGGGAGGGAGTGCCAGAGTTCCTCAGAGTCTGGACTCACAGCCCAGGTCCGCGGGTGTGTCCGGAAGCAGGGGAGAGCCCGAGCCAGGCCGGGACAGAGCTGAGTCTCCAGGCCTCGTGGCCGTGACCCGGAGCGGTGTGGTCAGCCCCCTGACCCCAGCCTGGCCCTGCTGGTTGTGGGGGGCTGTGATCCCGGACACAGTGTCTGAGCGTCTGTCTGAAATCCCTGCGGAGGCGCCACTCAGGACGGACCTGCCCGGCCCCACCTGGATCTGCAGGTCCAGGCCCGAGTGGGGCTTCCTGCCTGGAATCGAGCAGCCGGAGGGGGTCTGCAGCCCAGCAGTGGAGAGGCCCCAGGAGTGCTCAGAGCTGCCGGACGCAGACAGGGCTGCTCTGAGACCCAGGGCTCGGCTCCAAGGGGTCCCCTGAGGTGTCTCCTGGCCAGGGTCAGAGCTGGGATGAGCATGTGGTCTGAGTCGGACTTTCAGAGCTGGTGGCTGCATCCCTGGGGACAGAGGGCTGGGTCCTAACCTGGGGGTCAGAGGGCAGGACGGGAGCCCAGCTGACCCCTGGGGACTGGCCTCCTCTGTGGTCTCCCCTGGGCGGTCACAGCATCCCCTGGACATGCACTGGGAGGAGGATAGCTGGGGCCCTGCTGTCAGGAGGGATTTCAGGAGGCCAGACTCAGGGGAGGAGACTCTGACCTGCCCGGGTTATGACTGAGTTTTGGGGGTCCTCCTGGAGGCTCTGGCCCTGCAGGCCATGCAAGGTCATCTCTAGTGGAGCAGGGCTCCGCAAGACTGATGGACTGAATCCTCTAGGATTGGCGTGATTGTGAAGGGACAACATTCTAGGACCAACAGGGTGCTCAGGTAGCTGGCACTGGGTCCAGTGGCAGCGGGCAGGGCACTCAGGGTCGACTAGGGGCCTGGGGGATTCGATGGTGCCCACAGCACTGGGTCTTCCATCAGAATCCCAGACTTCACAGGGCAGTTTCAGGGATGAGGTCAGGACTTGAGGGCCACAGAGAGGTGGCGATGGCCTAGACAAGCCCATCACAGAGAGATCAGGGGCTGTGATAGGATGGGTGTGTCTGTGTCACTCAGGCCCTGTTTCCCCACATCAACACCAATGTCCTGCCAGCCCGTCGTCCACTGCGGACCCCCTGTACAGATCCTGCCTGGAGGGCCAGGAGGAGGGGCCACCTGGGGAGTTCAGCTTGGGGGAACCGGGCCAGGCCTGTCCCTGCTGAGTCCACAGTCCTCCCGGGGCTGGAGGAGAGTGTGAGCAGGACGGGAGGGTTTGTGTCTCACTTCCCCGTCTGTCTGTGTCACTGTGAACATTGTAACTGCCGCTGTCCCACGACAGACAACAGACAGTAATAGTCGGCCTCATCCTCGGCACGGACCCCGCCGATAGTCAAGATGGCTGTTTTGCCTGAGTTGGAGCCAGAGAACCGGTCAGGGATCCCTGAGCGCCGCTTACTATCTTGATAAATGACCAGCTCAGGGGCCTGGCCTGGTTTCTGCTGGTACCACTGAGTATATTTTTCATCCAGGAGGTCCCCCGAGCAGGTGATCTTGGCCATCTGTCCCAAGGCCACTGACACTGAAGTCGGCTGGGTGAGTTCATAGGAGACTGCGGAGCCTGGAAGAGACGGGGGAGACGGGATGAGAAGGAAGGACCCCTTCCCCGGGCATCCCACCCTGAGGCTGTGCCTGGACTGCGCTCTGGGTTAGGGGCGGGCCCAGCCCAGGGTCCTGTGGGGCCGGAGCCTGCGGGCAGGGCTGGGGGGCCGCACCTGTGCAGAGAGTGAGGAGGGGCAGCAGGAGAGGGGTCCAGGCCATGGTGGACGCGCCCTGAGCTCTGCCTCGGAGCCCGCAGCAGCGCTGGGCTCTCCCAGCCCCTTTATTCCCTCTCAGAGCTTTGAGGGGGGCAGCGAGGGTTGGCTTTATGCAAATCCAGCCCCTGGGGCCCCTCACTGAGAGGCAGGGTCAGCACACCGTCAGCCCTTGTCTGTCCCCCGCTTCCTCCTCGGCTTCTCACGTCTGCACATCAGACTCGTCCCCAGGGACGGAGGTCACTGTCCCCTTCCCTGTGTCTGACCACATGCCCGCTGTCCCAAGCCCCCAGGCCTGTGGTCTCCCCTGGGCTCCCCAGCGGGGCGGTCAGCCTGGCAGCGTCCTGGCCGTGGACTGAGGCATGGCGCCCTGGGTTCACTGTGGATGTGACCCTCAGAGGTGGTCACTAGTCCTGAGCGGACGGCCTGTCCCGTCCCGGCTTCCTGCCCAGCGCTGATCCTTGGACACCTGTGGACCCGCAGGCCTGGTTCCCCTGAAGCTCCCCTTGGGCAGCCCAGCCTCTGACCTGCTGCTCCCGGCCGCGCTCTGCTGCCCCCTGCTGGCCAGGCCGCGTGCTGCCTCTTGTAGAGCTCTGATTTCTCAGCCTGACTAATTACGGTCTCTCTGCATTCATGTCCCTGTGAAGGGCTCACTTAGCGTTTCTCACACTAGAGACCATGGTCCTCCTGGTTACAGCGATCACACTCCTCTCTGTGGAACTTTTGTAAAAGATTCTACAGCCAGGAGTCATAAGTAGTCTTAGCTGAGAAATGCTGCATCAGAGAGACCTGATAACCAATGTGAGGGGGGGAACCTGGAAGATCTTCAGTTCAGCTCATTTCAGTCATTCAGTAGTGTCTGACTCTTTGGGATCCCATGAACTGCAGCACGCCCGGCCTCCCTGTCCATCACCAACTTCCAAAGCTTGTTCAAACTCATGTCCATCGAGTTGGTGATGCCATCCAACTATCTCATCCTCTGTCGTCCCTTCTCCTCCTGCCTTCAATCTTCCCTAGCATCACGGTCTTTTCCATGAGTCAGCTCTTCACATCAGGTGGCCAAGCTTTGGAGTTTCAGCTTTCGCATCAGCCCTTTCAATGAATAGTCAGGACTGATTTCCTTTAGGATGGACTGGTTGGATCTCCTTTCAGTCCAAGGGATTCTCAAGTCTTCTCCAACACCACAGTTAAAAGCCATCAATTCTTTGGTGCTCAGCTTTCTTTTTGGTACAACTCTCACATCCATACATGACTACTGAAAATGTATTGGTCTTGTAGAACCAGTTTGGGGCTTCCCAAGTGGCGCTAGTGGCAAGGAATCCGCCTGCCAACTCAGGAGATGTAAGAGATGCGTGTTCGATCTCTGGGTCGGGATGATCCCATGGAGAAGGGTATGACAACCCACTCAGTATTCTTGCCTGGAGAGTTCCATGGACAGAGAAGCCTGGTGGGCTACAGTCCATGGAGTCTCACGGAGTGAGAGATGACTGAAGCAACTTAGCTACACGGAAAAGACGAAGCCATCTGAAAAACAGGTCAAGAATTCTCGTGTTTTGAAGGCTTACTGAGAGAGTTGATGCACTGTTCCAACACTTCCTCTCAGTTGGAAAGATCAGAAGCGTTAGATCAAATGGTGTTCACTACCTTGGATGTGCGCCAACAGGTTATATCTGCAGACGGAAATGAAGGCAATTTATGGGGTAACTGGAGGATAAGATGAGGTCATACACTTAGAACATTGTGTGGCATCTAAGGTATGTACAATAAACATTAGCTATTATTAGCAAAATAAATTTAGCTTAAATCACCAAAATCAGATGGCATTCTTAAAGTCACGAGCTATAAAATCAGGGATGTGTAGCCAGGACTAGAAAATCACAAATGTAATATTAGTTTAAAAAATCCAGAAAGAATCCAAGAATTTAAAATCACATCACATTTCTATGTTAGACAAGCTGATATTAAGTTATAATTAATAAAGGATTGGACTATTAAACCCTTAAAATATCATATGAGGCAACATAGCTCTTTAGCAAAGCATTTAAAAATATGCTGTGGATAAATTATTGTTGTCCTTAAAGAAATAAAAAATCATAAGTGTAAACAATTGGTTGATATAGTCCACTGAGAATTTCGAAAGTTTTACATGAGCTAGTTTCAAAATCTGGTCAGGCTGTAGTGAAGAGTCTGTTTTATCTCATAAAGGGTCTAGAGATAAGAAGCAAATAATATAAAATTATTTATAAATTTATATAGTATATATATTATTTATATATTTTTATATATTAATTATTTATAAAATTGTATATTTATAAAAAATACAAATTAGTTCTTCTCTGAATAGAAATGGGTGAATAAGAGAGTTCTGTAAAGACTGCATGAATTAATAAATAACTTGGAATGGAGATAACAAAGCAAAATATTTATATTTGGAGATGATACTAAGTCATTTTGAGTAGTTAAGAATAGACTCCTGAAAGATCTGATGTATCTTTGACAATAAATAGAAAAATTGTCAATGATGGACAAGGATAAACCATTGTATTTGTATACTAAAAGAATCCAAGCCAGAGCAATGGAATTCTAGTTTGTGGTAATGGAGGAATAGCTCTTACTGGGCCAAATATTCTTCAAAAAACAACAATGAACTCTGGAGAAAATACGACAACTACCCAAAGTCACTGGAGAATAAACAAAAAGAGTGGAAACTTGATAGCAGGCCACTCCTGGAAGGAAGACGTGGCATGGAGTAAGTTTCTCATTTTTCTCAATTTGTTTACCTGAGAGCAAACCCCAATTTATGCCAGACAGAGTGGCTAAAACTTGGCCAGAAAATTCATAGTCCTAGAGGCATGAATGATCAGAGGACAAGTTTCAGGGGGACCACAGAAGCTGGAAATTGAAGAACAAGTCTCAGAAAGGAGAGAGCCGTGGAGGAGAATATATTCTGCACATCAATTTTACTTAAATCTCTGTCAGATTCTTGAACTAAGTAGGCATGCGGAAGGCTCCAAGCAGCCTAATTAAGGCTAGAAGAAATAAACTAGGTTTCTACCACTTCATCTACTGGATGGGCTGGTTGGATGGCATCACTGACTTGATGGATATGAGTCTGAGCAAGCTCTGGGAGTTGGTGATGGACAGGGAGGCCTGGCGTGCGGCAGTCCATGGGGTCGCAGAGTTGGACACGACAGAGTGACTGAAATGAACTACTGCTTCAGGCAACACAAAGAGTTTATCATTAGAGTTCTGTCAAGAAAACTGTCTGACAAAAAAATTCAATATTCTAAAGAGGGACGTAAGAGAAACCAAAACCTGTAAACCATATCATTAGCAATGTCCAGGATATAATCCAAAATCACCAGGAATGTGAAGAAATAAGAACACATAACCAATGTTCAAATAAAAGGCAATCAATGGTGACAAACCCAGAGATAACTGATATAATGAAATTTCCAAAGATTTTAAAACAGCTTTTTAGCTATACTCGACACTATAAAGGAAAATATGCTCACGTGAATAGAGAATGCCAGAGAGAAACAGAAAATGTTGAAAATAACCAAATTAACTCATAGAACTGAAACATTAATATCTAAAATAAAGCATCCACTGGATGGTCTTAACAAGAGTCTGAAGATGACAGAAGAAAGTGCTAGTAAACTTAAAGATAGTTTCATATAGATTAGATAATCTGAGGAATTATATGTTGACTGTAAAGACTCCTTTACATCATACAGGCACAGGTAGTTTAAAAGTAAAGAGATGGGAAAAGTTTATAAAATATAAAACAGATCATAGAAAACCTAAGTCGCTTCATATCTAACAAAACAAACTTCAGAGCAAGGAGTATTATCAAGGATAAAGTTCATAATTATTAATGAGTTAAGTTCAAGATGACAAATTCTCAACTTATATGCATATAATAACAAAAATTTAAATAAAACACATGAAGCAAAAATTGATAGAACTACAAGGGGAAATTGATAATTCAACAGTGTACAGAAATTATAACAATTCTTACCTGTTAATAAACAGCACAAATAAAAAATCGGTAGTGCCGTGGGATACTAGGAACACAGCCCGCCTGAGCTGACATTCATAGAGCACTGACCAACATCCGCAGGATGCACAGTTTTTCCTAGTGCCTGTGAAACACTCACTAAAATTGACCATATTCTGGGATTTAAAAAAAATTCTCAATAACTTCTCTGGTTTTTGGCTATGCTACATGGTAACAATATCTCAGGTCCCCAGCTAGGGGCTGAACCCAGACTGTGGCAAGTGAAAGACCAGAATCCTAATCACTAGGCCACCGGGGGACTCCCTCAGTAGCTTTTTAAAAAATTAAAGAATAAAAATTATATTTGCCACAGTGAATTTAAACTAGAAATCAACAATAGGAAGACGAGGAAGATATCTGACAATGTTCTCAAATATTTAAAAAGTAAAGAACATACTTCTAAATGGGCTTCCTTGGAGGCTCAGATGGTATTCGATCCCTGGGTTGGGAAGATCCCCTGGAGAAGGGAATCTTGCCTGGAAAATCCCCTGGACAGAGGGGTTGCAAAGAGTCAGAAATGACTGAGCAACTAACACTTTCACTTCTAAATAACCTCTGTGCTATGGTTTGAATGTTTGTGTCCACTTGAGATTCATGTGTTGAAAACCTAGTGTCCCAGATGTAGTTAGGAGGTGAGGCCCTTGGGAGGTGATTAATTAACAGGGCCCTTACACATAGGATCGGGGCCCTTATAGAAGTGGCCTCAGAGAGCGTCTTAGCTCCTTCAGCGATGTGAGGACCCAGCACCAAGTTGACCATGTGCAACCTGTATGTAAGGGGACCTTCATCAGGACCAGCTCTGCTGGCCACACGATCTCAGACTTCTAGCCTCCAGAACTTTAGGGATAAGTTTCTGTTGTTTACAAGCCACCTAGTCTGGGGCAGTTTGTCGTAGCTGCCCAAATAGACTAAGACACCCTAGGTTAAAGAAGAAATCTGAAAACAAATTATAAACTAATATGTAAGCTGTATGAAGATGGAAACACAATGTGTAAAATTAATGAGATGCCGCTAAATACATGCCAAGAGAAAAATACACAGCATTGAATGCTTTTGTTATTAAAAAAAAAATCTTAAACAAATGAAGCTATAGAAGTTAAACCCAGAGTAATTAAAAAGGATCTTCCTGACCCAGGAATTGAACCCAGGAATTGAATAAAGGACAGAAATGATATGGACCTAACAGAAGCAGAAGATATTAAGAAGAGGCGGCAAGAATACACAGAAGAACTGTACAAAAAAGATCTTCACGACCCAGATAATCACGATGGTGTGACCACTCACCTAGAGCCAGACATCATAGAATGTGAAGACAAGTGGGCCTTAGGAAGCATCACTACGAACAAAGCTAGAGGAGGTGATGGAATTCCAATTGAGGTATTTCAAATCCTGAAAGATGATGCTGTGAAAGTGCTACACTCAATATGCCAGCAAATTTGGATAAGTCAGCAGTGGCCCCGGGACTGGAAAAAGTCAGTTTCCATTCCAATCCCAAAGAAAAGCAGTGCCAAAGAATTCTCAAACTATCGCACAATTACACTCATCTCACACGCTAGTAAAGTAATGCTCAAAATTCTCCAAGCCAGGCTTCAACACTGTGTGAACCGTGAACTTCCAGATGTTCAAGCTGGATTCAGAAAAGGCAGAGGAACCAGAGTTCAAACTGCCAACATCTGCTGGGTCATCGAAAAAGCAAGAGAGTTCCAGAAAAACATCTATTTCTGCTTTATTGACTATGCCAAAACCTTTGACTGTGTGGATCACATACACTGCAGAAATTTCTTAAAGAGATGGGAATACCAGACCACCTGACATGCCTCTTGAGAAACCTGTATGCAAGTCAGGCAGCAACAGTTAGAACTGGACATGGAACAACAGACTGGTTCCAAATAGGAAAAGGAGTACATCAAGGCTGTATATTGTCACCCTGCTTATTTAACTTATGCGCAGAGTACATCATGAGAAACGCTGGGCTGGAGGAAGCACAAGCTGGAATCAAGATTGCCAGGATAAATATCTATAAGCTCAGATATGCAGATGACACCACCCTTATGGCAGAAAGTGAAGAGGAACTAAAGAGCCTCTTGAAGAAAGTGAAAGAGTGAAAAAGTTGACTCAAAGCTCAACATTTGGAAAACTAAGATCATGGCATCCGGTCCCATCACTTCATGGCAGATAGATAGGGAAACAGTGGAAACAGTGACATACTTTATTTTGGGGGCTCCAAAATCACTGCAGATGGTGACTGCAGCCATGAAATTAAAAGACCCTTACTCCTTGGAAGGAAAGTTTTGACTGACCTAGACAGCATGTTAAAAAGCAGAGACACTACTTTGCCAACAAAGGTCAGTCTAGTCAAGGCTATGGTTTTTCCCAGTAGTCACGTATGGATGTGAGAGCTGGACCATAAAGAAAGTTGAATGCCAAAAATTGATGCTTTTGAACTGCCGTGTTGGAGAAGACTCTTGAGAGTCCCTTGGACTGCAAGGAGATCTAACCAGTTAATCCTAAAGGAAATCAGCCCTGAATATTCATTGGAAGGACTGATGCTGAAGCTGAGACTCCAATACTTTGGCCACCTGATGCAAAGAGCTGACTCATCGGAAAAGACCCTGATGCTGGGAAAGATTGAGGGCGGGAGGAGAAGGGGATGACAGAGGATGAGATGGTTGGATGGCCTCACCGACTCGATGGACATGAGTTTCGTAAACTGCGGGAGTTGGTGATGGACAGGGAGGCCTGGTGTGCTGCAGTCCATGGAGTCGCAAAGAGTCGGTCATGACTGAGCGACTGAACTGAACTGAACTGAGTAGCTTGATACTTCTTTCAAGGAATTTGTCCATTTCATCTGTTGTCAAAGTTATTGGATCCAAAGTTGTTAATTTTTGCTTCTTACCCTTTTGATGACTCTGGGGTTTCCTTCATGATAACTTTACTCATTTATTTACTCACGTTTGGCCGTGCCGGGTCTTTGTTGCAGCATGGGCTTTTCCCACTTGAGGAGATGGGGGCTACTCTCTGGGTCAGAGCACGGGTGTCTCACTGCAGCGGCCTCTCACACAGGCTCCCGGAGGCGCAGGCTTCAGTAGTTGTGGCAGGCAGGCTTAGCTGCTCTGCAGCACGTGGATCTTCCGGGACCAGGGATTCAATGGACCAGAAATGTCTCTTCCCGCACCAGGGAAGTCTCCCGCGTTGGCAGGTGGATTCTTTACCGCTAAATTACCAGAGAGATCCTCTTTCATTCTTGATGTTGGTCTTCTCCTTCTCCCTCCTGCTTTCCCTCTCTGTCTGATTCTGCTGGAACTATATGAACAGAGAACTGTGAGAACAGGTTCTCAAACTTGGAACAGTTAACATTTTGGGCTAAATGATTCTTTATTGTGGGGAGTTGTCCTATGAACAGAGGATATTAGCAGCATCATTTAACCTTTACTCACTACATACCTGTAGCAACTACATCCTCTCCATTTGTGTCGATCAAAACTGTCTCCAGACATGGACAAATGTCCCCTGGGATGGGTGGAAAGACCTTTTGTTAAGAACCATTGGGTCAGAGATTCATAGATTTTTGTCTTGTTGACTTTTTAAAAATACATCTTATTTTTTTATTTTATTGGTTTCTGCTCTTATCTTTGTGATTAGCTTCCTTTTACTTGGGGCTTCCCTGGTAGGTTTTCCTTTCTGGCTCAGAAGGGAAAGAATCAGCTGGTAAAGAATCTGCCTGCAATGCGGGAGACCTGGGTTCAATCCCTGGGTTGAGAGGATCCCCTGGAGAGGAGAAGGGCTACCCACTCCAGTATTCTGGCCTGGAGGATTCCATGGAGTGTATAGTCCTTGGGGTGGCAGAGTAGGCCCTGACTGAGTGACTTTCACACACACACACATCCCTCGTAGCTCAGCTGGTAAAGAATCTCGCCTGCAGTGCAGGAGACCCTGGTCCAGTTCCTGGGTCCGGAAGATTCCCTATTGTTTACTCCGGAAGATCTTATATGGGGACAAAACTAACAGCTATGATAGACCTTCTGGGCATCAGGGAATGGGGGCTGTGGACTGGAAAAGTGTATTTGTATTCTCCCAGACACAAACATACCTCTGTATATATGTACATGGAGAGAGAGAGAGGGAGGCTATGAGTCTCCAGGGGACCATGTAACCCATGTGACGTTCATGGAAGAGTGTGTGAGTGATCACTACCCAGTTTTTCTTCTGGTTTCTTGGTCAATTGACTTCACAATTCAAATTCCTATGTTTCATTTTAGACTGAGGGAATTGTAAACAACTGTGAGATATATATACATGGGTTATCATGGTCAGCGAGTGAGGGTTCATCTTGTGTGTCCACTTTGCCTGGAAACAATGTTGGACTGATTCACTTCTAGGGGTGTCTGGGGGTGTTTCTGGAGGACAGGAGCATTTGAACCCAAGGGCTCAGTGAAGCAGGAGGCTCTCTGCAGGCGGACCCAGGAGGAACACCAGGCCGAGGAAGGCAGAGTCGCCTCCTCCCGAACCTGAGGTCTCTGCTCAGAAAAGGGACAGTGTAATGACTAGAAGCAAAGAAAGGAAATCAGCTGCTGAGGTTTATTCTCTGGAGCAGATTCACACGTTGAGGCTCATGTGCAGGAACTCTGGCTGAAGCAGAGCACTCTCCCCTCTGTGTTGGAAAATTTTAAATTAAATGTGCAGTTCAAACCGTGTTTAATCCAGACAGGGCAGCACAGCAAAGTCACTACACTGGTCACTTGTCTTTTTGATAAAGGAGAGGGAACCTCCTGGCGCATTTAGGAAAGGCCATGTCTCAGCTTTGGAAGCACAGGGAGAGGCCATAAGAAGGTGGTGAGGACCAGGGTCACGGGCGGAGGGATCATTCACTCCTCTTCACTTTGCTACATCTGTGTGCTGTCCATCTTGTCTAGAGTAGTTCAGTCTTCAGATACTGCAGTTTCCATTTGTAGAAATTCAATCTGGATCATTTTTAAACCTCTCTTTTGTCTACTTAATGTGTTTTGAATCTCTTTATCTCAAGAATGAAAATAAACATAATTTTAAAGGTTGGTTTTGTGCCCTTGACTATAAACTACAATATCTGGGCCATTTCGGAGCATGTTTGAATCAATACATTTTGTACTTACTATAGCTCCTATTTTCTTGATTCTTTACAGGTAATTTTTGTTAGGAATTGGGTACTGTGAATCTTTCCTTGTTGAATACGGGATATTTGCATTTTTCCTAATTTTTCTTTTTTTTACTTTTAGTTTTATCTTCAGGAAATTCACTAGGACTCACGAAAGTCCTTTCTCCACTTGTTACTTCAGTCTCTTACATGCGTCAGGACAGCCCTTCCTCTGGGCTAAGTTTCCCCACACCCGGGGGGCGGGGGCCAGTTCTCCTGACTCTTCACCCGGAGGCCTTAATGAGGAGCTCCCCTGCGTCTGGGCAGCCGGCCCTGCTGTGACCTGCGTGTGTCTCTGCCCATCGGCCTGCAGTGTCCTTGGAGGTTCCGTCCTCACCTCTGGTCACGTTGTCCCGCACACGAGCTCCTCAGGGTCTGAGCAATGTCTGCAGTCTGCAGACCCTCTGTGTAGCTCTGTCCTCCTCAGGAGTCTTCCCTCCTGACTCGTGTTTCCTCTTGGATTCTTGGACCTCCGCTCTGAACTGCAGGCATGGTGCTGAGTGTGATCTCTGGATGGAAGCCTGGGAGGCTGGCTGGGTCCATCCTGCGGTGTGGTGACAGGTGGGGACTCGGGGTGGGGCCTGCATGTCATCCTGACCCGAGCAGGGGCCTGGGCTCCTGGCCTCAGGCATCGCTGACCTGAGTCTCCCTCAGAGAGGGGTCAGGGCCTGGGCGGGGGGACTGTCTCTGCAATGACAGCCCTTCCCAGGGAGGGCACAGCTGGGAGCTGGCGCGGCTCCAGCACTTGTGGGAGGTGGGGGGGCCCAGGGGAGGACCTGAGGGCCCCACACCGGCCCCGGGCTGGTTTATTCTCTTCCTTGGGCTCAGGAGAAGCTCCGAGGAGCTGCGTTGTTCTCTGAATTCACCCAGGAGATTTGGCTGCTGAGTGTCCAGTCAGCACCGCATGGACATCCAGGGTCCATGAGCCGTGGTCTCTGTCCCTCTGTCTGTCCTTCATTCAGGTCACCACACGGCCCAACACCAGTACAGCCTGGTCCTGCCAGCCCATGGTCCACTGCTGACCCCCTTGTGCAGAGCCTGCCTGGAGGGCCGGGAGGAGGGGCCGCCTGGGGGGCTCAGCTCCGGGGGAACCGGGCCAGGCCTGTCCCTGCTGAGTCCACAGTCTCCCGGGGCTGGAGGAGAGTGTGAGCAGGACGGGAGGGTTTGTGTCTCACTTCCCCGTCTGTCTGTGTCACCATGAGGATCATCACTGCTGTCAGCTGACTGACAGTGATAGTCGGCCTCGTCCTCAGCCCAGGCCCCGCTGATGGTCAGGGTGGCCCTGTTCCCTGAGCTGGAGCAAGAGAACCAGTCAGGGATCCCTGAGGACAGCTCATTATCTTTATAAATGACTGTCACAGGGGCCTGGCCTGGCTTCTGCTGGTGCCAAGATGTATATCGATTATTCAGTTGGTCCCCTGAGCAGGTGATCTTGGCCGTCTGTCCCAAGGCCACTGACACTGAAGTCGGCTGGGTCAGTTCATAGGAGACCACCGAGCCTGGGAGAGAGGGGGGAGACAGGATGAGCCGGAAGGACCCCCTTCCCTGGGCTTCCCACGCTGAGGTGGTGCCTGGACTGTGCTCTGGGTTCGGGGAAGACCCAGCCCAGGGTCATGTGTGTTCTGAACCTGCGGGCAGGGCCGGGGGGCTGCACCTGTGCAGAGAGTGAGGAGGGGCAGCAGGAGAGGGGTCCAGGCCATGGTGGACGCGCCCTGAGCTCTGCCTCTGAGCCTGCAGCTGGGCTGGGGCCTCTGGGCTCTCTTATCCTCCGGAGGGACATACTCATGCAAACCTCCTTCCTGCCCCTCCTGGCCTTGGGACCGGCCCCCTGCTGAGCAGAGAGCAGCTGGGCTCCAAGGAGGAGTCTCCTGGGGCCTGACTCCCAGGCCTGTGCGCAGGTCCCCAGACTCTGTCTGGGCTGAGTGAGAAAGGCTGGCGCTCCCCCAGCTCTTTCACACATCCTCTGTCTGCTCACAGGGTCCCCTCTGACTCTCGGAGATGCACAGGTGTCCTCTGTGGGGACGAGGTCATCAAGTAGAGGGCAGGGCCCTGTGGGATGCAGGTCCTGAGGGGACCGTGGTCCTGCTGCTGTGAGAGCCAGGATTCCAGCATCGGACCCAGTGACACTGGTCACATAGCTCTGGCAGAATTTTTATTGTATTTCTTCAGAATTGTATTTATTTATTTATTGACATATCAAGCTTTCCAGGTGGCTCAGTGGTAAAGAGGTCACTTGCAATGCAGGAGAGACAGGAGACTCGATTTTGATCCCTGGGTGGGATGATCCCCTGGAGGAGGGCATGGCAACCCACTCTGCCGGGACCAGCTGGCAAAGAGAACAAGTTGTGATCGCAACAGCACAGAAGCCTGAGAAGAAAGCCGATAGTAAAGAATGGGGTCGAGAGGACTGAAATGCTCTTGAGGCAAGTCAGCGATTTTATTGAGTAAAACAGCTACCTTTATACTAGTACAATCAGGAAACATAGTTCATAAAAATGCCATCTGGTTTTTGTCACATCAATACAATTCTTTGTCTTAAGTGATTGCAGAAGCTTACATTCCTTTTTTCACATTCCAAGATAAACTACTAAGTGAAGGTCCTACTATGTTTTTCTCAAGGAAGAACAAAGGAGACCCGGCAAATGTTTTACTACTTTATCATGGGGTGACGGGACAGGGAATGGCCTCTTTCAAGGCTTTCCCAGGGCCTTTTTGGGCCTTGAGCAGGCCGGCTCCCCGCACCACTCCAGTATTCTTTCATGGAAAATCCCACGGGCAAAGGAGCCTGGTGGACTACAGTCCGCGGGGATGCAAAGAATTGAACACCACTGAGTGAATAAGCACACATTTATTGACCTATAGTTGATTTGCAATGTTATATTAGTTACAAGTTACAGCAAAATGATTCATGTATGTATATGATTCATATGTATAAATATTCTTTTTCATATCATGTTTTAGAAATAAAATGGGGAAAAAATCTTCTGTACCTAGACCAAGGCAAGAATTCTTGGACTTGACAGTAACTTCATTATATGTAGAAGGAAGAAGTCATGTGGAAACATTAAAATGTAATGCATTTGTTTTTAGAAAAGCATTTTTTAGAGAGTTGAAAAGTCCAGTAAAATTTAGAAAGTACTTTCTACTCACAGATTCATCAAAAGGCTTGTGTATGCATTTCAAAAATTCTCAAAACTAATCAATCTGAAAAAAATCCAATAGGAATGGGGAAAATGACGTGAAGAGACAGTTCTTCAGGAACGTACAGATGCCAGATGAGCAGATGGGACGATGGTCACACGAGTCATTAGGGGAACGTCAGTGACACCCTAAGGGGACCCCGCTGCGCAGCTGAGCATATGGACTCAACATCAAAGGCGGCAAGACCCGAGGGTGGCCGGACAGCAGGGAGACTGGCTGCTCCTGAGCCACAGGAAGGAATGTAAAGTGTCACAGGCACTCTGAGAAACAGTTCAGCAGCTACTAATACACTAAACATTGGATTACTGTGCAATTTAGAAATTGTGCTCTTAAAATTTATTTCAGGGAAATGAGGACTTATGTTCCAATAAATCCCTCTACACCAGAGCGAGCAGCTCCTGATATAGTCAACTCAGGCAGCGATACTCGATCACCATCCACATGGTACTTAAACACCATACATTTCATTACTTTGTTTCTGGGAGTCAAAAGTCTGTGATCAACACCCTGCACTGTTGTTTTTTTGCCAAGTCTTTCCTTGGCTCACTGAGGGCACCTCCCGGCTCTGACCTTACAAAGCCTTGTCTCGGTGGCTCACTGGGGGCTGGGCATGTGTTTCTGGTCTCTTTTATAAGGTCACCTATCCTATCTCCACAGGGCAGAGTAACCTGGAAGTGGACACCAATTTCCACCCGGTTCATCTGTGGCTTTCACAGATGGACAGACAGTGGCCCCCTCTGAGAGCCTGAACTTGTCGTGACCTTGTCACAGAGATGACCTCTAATGGGTGCTCCACGCTGTGTGTCCAAGGCTCTGTGGGGGGGCCCCTCACTGGTGGGTCACCATCTCAGCCCAGCAGGGAGTGGGCTTCTCTGCCTCTGTTTCCCATCTCTGTCTTCCCTTCTGTCTGTCTGTCCTTCCGTGTGTCCATCAGAGGCTCCTGCTGACTGTCTCCAGTTCTCAGCAGCCCAGACCATGGGGGTGTGGATGTGGTGGCACCTGCAGCGTGGGTTTGCTCCCTGCTGACTTCCCCCTCCCTCTTCTGCAGTGTAAGGGGGACAGGAGACTCCCCACTTGAGGGACCTGTAGGAGCTCTTGTTTGGGTCAAAGAGAGAACAGCCCTTCCCTGGACTGAGGGCAGGAGTCCTGGGAGATGCCGTGTCTGCTGTGAGTCCAGGCAGACTGTGGACAGAGGTCACTGCGGGATGGAGCGCAGATGTCCTGTCCAGCCCTGCAACCTGCACCCCGTCCATCCCTCCCCAGGACACCAGCCTCCTCCTCTCCTGCCCATGGGCATCACCAGGCCACGGGCAGCTCCTGGACTTTCCCCGTCAGCCCTCAGTCACTGGGGACCCAGCTGACCTTCCCGATCCAGCCCCCAAATCCCACCTGGTCAGTGCCCAGAGTCAGTGTCCCTGGCGTCTGCCCCACATTGCCCCACGTTGACTCAGGGGCCAGGGTATGTGAAAGATGCTTGGTTTTCAGATTTCAGACAAACTATGGGGGAACCTCAGGTGCACAGTCCTCCCTCCCAAATGCATTTGAGGAGCTCCCCGACAAGCTGAGACCTGGGGCATGGACCGTATTCTCCAGATCCGTGTCCCTCCACCATCCCTCTTGCTGTCTCCGTGGCCATGGCGCTGGGCCATCACAGGACGTCCTCTGGGTGGAACGGGAGCCATCCTTGACAGCAAAGCTGAGACTCTCCCTAGCAGGAGAAACTCAGCCGGGTCCGGATCTGTCCGGCCCCAGACCCCTCACACGCCCCTCATTCCACAAGGACCCAGCTCTGCTCCCACCAAGGGGCCGAGGCTCCGTCCTGCCCGGGGCTCAGTCCTTCCTGCTGAGCCCTCCCTCAGCCCCGGCAGAGTTCCACTCTGCCCCCGGGCCCTGAGTCTGGTCACTGGGTGCCTCGACCCGAGTGTCATCTGTGGACCCCCAGACCCCGGCCCCTGCCTTGAGAGACCCCACAGGGCCTGGGGGCTCTTAGGGACGGGGTCATCTCAACTCAGGCCCCTCCCAGGGTCATGCTCCCCCTGGTCTGGGCTGGTCTCTCCCCGCATCGTCCACACAGGCTTGTGGAAGAGGAAACACAATGTCCTGTTTCTAAACCACTTAAAATGAATGTGTATCTGATCTCCATCTGGTGAATCTGGGAGAGAGTCAGGGAGATGGATTTCTGAGGGGAGACTCAGGTCAGGGCCCTGGGGATGGACAGGGAGCAGCTCACGCTGGTGCCCGTGGGCAGAGGGCACGGGAGGGAGGTTTGTGCCTCACTTCCCCTTTGTCTGAGTCACTGTGGTACCCATTTTGGCCACCATCATTATAGCTGACACCACAGATGTAATCAGCCTCATCGTCAGACTGGAGGCTGCTGATGGTCAGGTAGCGGTCAGCCCCGGAGCTGGAGCCGGAGAAGCGGTCGAGGATCCTGTCCCCTCTGGTGACTTTTCCATCACTGGTCAGCTTCATCAGATACCGAGGGGCCTGCCCAGGACTCTGCTGATCCCACTCAATGTAGTACGTGCTATGCTCACTGCTCAGGGTGCAGGTGAGCTTGGCCGAGCCTCTCAGGGAGGAGGACGCAGCCGGGGACTGGGTCAGCACAGGCCGAGCACAGAGCCCTGCAGAGAGAAAGGCAGGTGAGGCTGAGGGCGCCCACACTGGGAGGGGACCCTCAGGACTGAGCCAGATGGAGGGGCCGGGAGCCCCCTGAGGCCTGGGGCCTCACTGACCCGTGCTGACCAGCAGCGACAGCAGGTAGAGGAGGACCCAGGCCATGGTGGGAGGCGCGTCCTGAGCTCTGCCCTGAGGCTGCCCAGCTGGACTGGCCTCTGCAGGCCCCCATTTTATCCTCTCCCCTACAGCTCCAGAAGGAGGGGCAGTGCATGCCAGTCAAGTGCCCGCCCCCGTCCTGGGTCTCAGCTCCTGTCTCAGCCCTGAGCCCAGGGCCTCACTCTGGGGAGTCCCCGGGGTCAGAGACAGGGCCACGTGCGGGTGTCAGAGGGACAGACATTTCCCCCAAGAGAAGTGTGTTCAAGGAAGCACCAGTCATGCCCTTTGCACTTGAGCCCTGCCCAGGGGACGGGCACCTGGGAGGGTCCAGAACCAGGACCCGCAGCGCCCCCTGGTGCCCCAGGTTGGTCGTCTTTCTACACCTGTAGCTCCAACACAGTGAGGACTTGTGAGCCCCAGTAGATGCCAGACCCCTGGAGAGTTTCCTGCATCTGCTCCCCTGGCATCATAATGAGCCCACAGAACCCTCTGTGACGGCTCAGCCTCTGCCCAGTGTAATGAGCAGGAGCCCGCACTGGGAGAGGACATGAGTGCCCCAGAGTTCCCCAGACAGGGATGAGTGGGTCAACATTCCATCCAGGGCACTGACCTCAGAGTCTGACCTTTCAGCCGCTTCCCTCCCCACCCCATCTTCGGGCCCCATAGCTTATTTCCCTTCCCCCCGACCCGAGGCCTCCTGAGCCCCTCCACTGGCAACCTGCTCCTCTGTATTCAGGTGAACTGGATCCTATGTCAATAAAATATTTCTTATTTTATGGAGAGGTCCACCTCTTATTTTATGGAGAGGTCCACCTCTCCATTTAGTTCTAGGCACAAAATTAAATTTTATGACACGTCATGGGGTTCATGCGAATATCTTCCCACTATAAGGGATGCTTATAGAAATTTAATTTAAAAAAGAAATTTAATAAAACAAAGCAAAGCAGTAATGCCATTTATTTCACAAACTATAGTAAAAATGTGGGTGATGGCTCAGAACCACTGTTGAATATTATAGTTTCATTCCTAACTTGCCTTTGAGGTGGATGTCACATGGATACCTGTATATAATCCCCTGGTTTCTGGGTGGAATATAGATCCCCAGTTTCTCCCCAGCAGAGTCTGGGTCTGGGACCCTCGCTCACCTCCTGGTGGTGGTGAGTGTTTTCTGCAGACACAGTTCCCCAAGGAAGCCTCACCCATCTCACTTGCTCAGCCCAATATGGTGGCCACAAGTCAAGGCGGGCGGTCCCAGTAGAGAACTGCTGTTCTGAAATACCCAGTAGATCTCAAAGATTTAGGATACAGTAGTGTAGAATGTCACAGAAGGCAATGGCACCCCACTCCAGTACTCTTGCCTGGAAAATCCCATGGACGGAGGAGTCTGGTGGGCTGCAGTCCGTGGGGTTGCTAAGAGTCGGACATGACTGAGCGACTTCACTTTCACTTTTCACTTTCATGCATTGGAGAAGGAAACGGCAACCCACTCCAGTGTTTCTGCCTGGAGAATCCCAGGGATGGAGGAGCCTGGTGGGCTGCCGTCTATGGGGTCACACAGAGTCGGACATGACTGAGGCGACTTAGCAGCAGCAGCAGTGTAGAATGCATCTAGATTTTCATATTTAATTCATATTGGAATGGCAGTTTAAAATACCATTTTATTTATTTATTTATGGCGGTGCTGGGTCCTCACTGCTGTGTGGGCCTTCTCCACTTGTGGCCAGTGGGTGCTGGTCTTTGTTGTGCTGCTCGGACTTCTCATCGCGGTGGTTTCTCTGGTTGTGGAGCACCAGCCTTGGGTGGGCGGGCTTCTGTGGTTTCGGCAAGTGGGCTCAGCAGGTGCAGCTCCCAGGCTCTAGAGCGCTGCTCAGTGGGTGTGAGGCGCGGGCTTAGCTGTCCTGCGGCATGCGGAATCTTCCCGGATCAGGGATAGAACGCGTGTCTCCTGCATTGGCAGGTGGATTCTTTCCCACTGAGCTTCCAGGGAAGCTCTTGAAGTGATATTTTCAACTAATTGAGTAAGCAAAATCTATCATGGATATAGCATCTGTTTTGCATAATTTTTCAAGTGTGTCTTGGAAAATTTAAAATCGCATATGTGGTTGTTGGTGGTGTTGGTTTAGTTGGTAAGTCGAGTCCGACTCTTATGACCCCATGGACTCTTGTGACTCCATAGATTGTAGCCTGCCAGGCTCCTCTGTCCATAGGATTCTCCAGGCAGAAAAATGGGGGTGGGTTGCCATTTCCTTCCCGGGAGATCTTCGCGACCCAGGAATTGAACCCGGGTCTCCGGCATTGCAGGCAAATTCTTTACCAACTGAGCGATAAGTGAAGCCCTCACATGTGGTTAAAACTTTGTTTTAATCAGACAGAGCAGCAGTGCAAAGTCCCCACATCAGTCACTTGATTTTTTAAATGGGAGGAACTTCCTGGCACATTCAGGAAAGGCCGTGTTTAGCTTTGGAAGCACAGTGAGAGGCCACAGGAAGGTGGTGAGGACCAGGGATTGGGTAGAGAGAGTGAATAGTTCTGTTAAACAAGTAAACAAATAGAAAGAACTCTGATGGTGCTTGATACATATTAAGCACATATGTATATTTACTCTCATTCCATCTGTTAATATTCATATTCCTTATCCTTCATACAAACCAGAGGCTTTGGGATGGTGGGAGCATGAGTGTGATGGGTCTGGGACACGTGATAAGGGCAGTGTTCTCTGGCAAAACCAATATACACACCTTGTTGGAACCCTCCACACTCACGAACTGAAGTCCTAACTGCAGTCCTGAGAGCGGGGCCTTATTTGGAAACAGTCCATTCAGACGTGATGAGTTAAGCTGAGTTCATGTTGGGGTGAGGTGTCCCTAGTCCATTCAGTGGGTCTCAGGAGCTCTGGTCCAGGAAACCGTCACCCGCTCCTGCCAGCTCATCGTCCACTGAGGACCACCCCCCGCCCCGTGCAGCGCCCGCCTGGAGGGCCAGGAGGAGGGGCCGCCTGGGGGCTCAGCTCCGGGGGAACCGGGCCAGGCCTGTCCCTGCTGAGTCCACAGTCCTCCCGGGGCTGGAGGAGAGTGTGAGCAGGACGGGAGGGTTTGTGTCTCACTTCCCCGTCTGTCTGTGTCACCGTGAGGATTATTACTGCTGTCAGCTGACAGACAGTGATAGTCGGCCTCGTCCTCGTTCTGGGCACTGGTGATGGTCAGGGTGGCTGTTTTGCCTGAGCTGGAGCCAGAGAACCGGTCAGGGATCCCCGAGGGCCGCTCACTATCTTTATAAATGACCTGCACAGGGGCCTGGCCTGGCTTCTGCTGGTACCAAGATGTATATTTTTCATCCAGCAGGTCCCCTGAGCAGGTGATCTTGGCCGTCTGTCCCAAGGCCACTGACACTGAAGTCGGCTGGGTCAGTTCATAGGAGACCGCGGAGCCTGGAAGAGAGCGGGGAGATGGGATGAGCCAGAAGGACCCCCTTCCCCGGGCTTCCCACCCTGAGGCGGTGCCTGGACTGTGCTCTGGGTTCGGGGCAGGCCCAGCCCAGGGTCCTGTGGGGCCGGAGCCTTCGGGCAGGGCTGGGGGGCCGCACCTGTGCAGAGAGTGAGGAGGGGCAGCAGGAGAGGGGTCCAGGCCATGGTGGACGCGCCCTGAGCTCTGCCTCTGAGCCCGCAGCAGCGCTGGGGCCTCTGGGCTCTCTTATCCTCAGGAGGAACGTCTTCATGCAAATCTCCTTTCTGCCCCTCCTGGCTGGGGACCGGCCCCCTGCTGAGCGGAGAGCAGCTGGGCTCCAAGGAGGAGTCTCCTGGGGCCTGACTCCCAGGCCTGTGCGCAGGTCCCCAGACTCTCTCTGGGCTGAGTGAGAAAGGCTGGCCCTCCCGAGCAGTGCACAGGCCCTCTGTCTGCTCAGGGGGTCCCCTCTGGGCCTGGGGGACACACAGGTGTCCTCTCTGGGATGAGGTCATCGTCTGTGGGGCTGGACAGTGCTGGAAGCTGGCTCTGAGGGGACCGTGGTCCTTTTGCTGTGAGAGCCAGGATTCCAGCATCGGACACCACGAGATGGCTCCTGAATATGTAGGCAAACTTTTCTTTTTAAAACTTTAAAACTTTTCTTTTTTAAAAAAGAAACTTTAAAAAAAAAAACGTGTTTTAGATTCAGGAGAATCGTTGGGATCTATGGTTAAAGAAGAATTCTTTGGTGACAGCAGATGCATGCTTCATAAAAGGAAAGATCAATATTTTGAACCTCATCAAAACTGATATCTTTTGCTTTGGAAGCTGTCTGAAAGTGAAAGTCACTCAGTTGTGTCCGACTCTTTGGGACCCCATGGACTATACGGTTCATGGAATTCTCCAGGCCTGAGTACTGGAGTGGGAAGCCCTTCCCTTCTCCAGGGGATCTTCCCAGCCCAGGGATCGAGCCCAGGTCTCCCACATTGCAGGCGGATTCTTTACCGGCAGAGACACAAGGGAAGCCCAAGTTATCCAAACAGGATGGAAAAAAAGCCAAATCACAACCTGAAAGAGGATTTTTGAAAACCGTACATTCATTGAAGGGCAAGTATGTAGAGTATATTAAAACTCTCACAACTGAATAAAAAAAGAAACGAAATGAGTATATCACATTCAGAAAATGGGCAGTGAGTAGAGGCAGGTTTTGTGGAAGAGGACGCAGAATTGGCCGTGAGCACAGGAAAGACCTTTGTCATCAGCCACGAGGGAAATGCAAGTGAAACCACAATGAGGCCTCATTATGTACCTGTATGAATGCTCCAAACAAATGCAAGGACAACCCCAAATGCTGACAACGATGCCGAGAACCTGGACCACTGAGGTGTGGCTCAGAGGACGGTGAACTGGGGCAGCTACCCTGCAAATTGTTGACAGCTTCTTCAAAACCTTGAGGTCAGCATTCATCCCAGCAGCTTCCCAGTTGAACTTTTATTTGAGAAGAGCGAAGATGTATGTACACAGAGAAACTAGACACAAACTGTCCGTAGATCCTACGTGAGTACCCGCCCAAACCGAGAGCAATCCAGGTGTCCTTTCACTGGTAGCTGGGTGCAGACTTTGGTCGTCGAACATTGGAAAATAATTGGCCATGAGAAGGACTGAGTTCTTCACGCACAGAACAGTTTTGATGACTCTCCAGTGATTCTACAGGTTGAAAAATCCCTCTTCCAAGGCTACATACTATGCAACTCTATATTTTACTTCTATGTACCATTTCTGAAAAGACTAACTTTTAGAAGTGGAGATGAATGAATGGTGCCTGGGGTGATGGGGAGCACAGGGAAGCGGGTGGAAGAAAGTGGATGTGGAAGAACAGCAGGGATCCTTGGGAAGAAGTCACTGATTTATTCTGACTGGGCTGGTGGATCCCAAACCTACACTTGTGATAAAGTGACAGAACTAGACACCCAGGAACACACACATTGAGAACAAGCAACCCTGGGGGAAGCTGAGTTTGATAATCGGCCAAATGTTTGATGACACCCTTCACAAAACACGGTACACAGATGAGAAGTGAGCAGCTGAAAGATGGTCCAGATCATAATCACTAAGGCAGTGAGGACTAAAAACAAGGAGGAATCACTCCAGAGCTATTAGAGGGATTCTGATAAAAAAATCCTAGTCTCAGATGCCAACCACGACGCAGGTCAATGAGTGCTCATAAAGGGCTGGTTTGGAACAGGGCTTCCCAGCTGGGTCAGCAGGAAAGCATCCACCTGCCAATGCAGGAGCCATGGATTCAATTCCTGAGTCCCGGAGATCTCCTGGGAAAGGAAACGGCAGCCCGGTCCTGTGTATTTTTCTGGGAAACCCCATGGACAGAGGAGCCCGATGTGCTAGAGTCCCTGCGCTCATGAAGGGTTGGATGCGACTTAGCGACGAAACGGCAGCATTGCTTAACAGCTGGGCAGTTTCTAAGGTAGACGCATATCTACCATGCAACCCGTCAACTCCATCCTCCGGTATTTACCCAAGTGCCATGGAAATTCATGCTCACAGAGTGCTCATAACAAATGCTGTACAGGTTTTACGTGACATTGCCAAAGAGCAACACTGACGTTACAACAGGTGAAGGATAAACAGAACTGTGGCCCACCCTCCCAGGGACATCTGCTCAGGAACGGCCGTGGAGGGAACTGTCAGGAGCTACAACCACGGGGATGGAGTTCACATGCATCCCCTGCGTGAAGGAAGCCGGAGCCAAACGGCTGCCTTGGGCGCTCCCATTTCTGTGATCTTCTAACAGAGACCCGCCTGTAGGCACAGACAGCGGGGCCGCAGTCCCAGAGGTGGCGGTGGAGGAGGGGCTGATGCGGAGGGGCCTGGGGAAACGATGGGAAAGGCTGAGCCGGGGGATATTGTGCCTGTGGGGTCGTACACCGCTGTATGCATTTATCCATAGTCAGTGATGTTTCGAGAAAGGGTGGGTTTCTTGTGTATCTAAGTTATAAAACAGGAAAAGAATAGCGAGAGAAGGTTCCAGGAACCGACTCTCGCTTAGGCATTATGAGCAGGAAGTGCAGATAAGACAGAGAACACCCCTCCCCCCAGAGAGGAGGGGGTGGGGAGCAGGTTGGGGGGAGACAGTCTCTGCTTCTGAGGCTGTGGCCGACAGGTCAGCCTGCCCATTAGCGTCTGACCAAGGCTCTGTAGGGGGGACCCCCTCACGGGTACGTCACCCTCGGTGCAGAGTGGGGGAGTCTTCACTGCCTCCCTTTTCGTTCCTGTCCTCACTTCCTGCCGTCTGTCCCTCTGTGTTTCCATCACACGCTCCCGCTGACTGTCTGCAGGTCTGTCCTCCCACAGACCCCCTCACACGGCCCCGATTCCACAAGGACCCAGCTCCGCACTCGCCTCGGGGCCGAGGCTCCTTCCTCCTTCCCCGGAGGCTCAGTTCTTCCTGCTGAGCCCTCAGCCTGACAGACCTCCTGCTCTGCGCCCTGGGCTCCTGAGTCAGGTCCCCTGGCGCCTTGACCTCCACTGTGACCTCTGGACTCCACTCTCCATGGCCCTGCCTTGAGAGACCCACCATGCGAGCACGGGGCCTGGGCCTCCTGCGGTCGGGTCATCTCAGTTCAGCCCCCTCCCAGGGTCACGCTCCCCCCTGGTCTGGGCTGGTCTCTCCCAGTGTCGTCCACACAGGCTTGTGGAAGAGGAAACACAATGTCCTGTTTCTAAACCACTTAAATGAACATGTTTCTGCCTCCCCCGCTGGTGTCTCTGGGAGAGAGTCAGGGAGATGGATTTCTGAGGGGAGACTCAGGTCAGGGCCCTGGGGACAGGCAGGCAGCAGCTCACGCTGGTGCCCGTGGGCAGAGGGCACGGGAGGGAGGTTTGTGCCTCACTTCCCCTTTGTCTGAGTCACTGTGGTACCCACTTTGGCCACCATCATTATAGCTGACACCACAGATGTAGTCAGCCTCATCGTCAGACTGGAGGCTGCTGATGGTCAGGTAGCAGTCCCCCGAGCTGGAGCCGGAGAAGCGGTCGGGGATCCCGTCCCCTCTGGTGACTTTTCCGTCACTGGTCAGCTTCATCAGATCCCGAGGGGCCTGCCCAGGACTCTGCTGATCCCACTCAATGTAGCACGTGCTATGCTCACTGCTCAGGGTGCAGGTGAGCGTGGCCGAGCCTCCCAGGGAGGAGGACGCAGACGGGGGCTGGGTCAGCACAGGCCGAGCACAGAGCCCTGCAGAGAGAAAGGCAGGTGAGGCTGAGGGCGCCCACACTGGGAGGGGACCCTCAGGACTGAGCCAGATGGAGGGGCCGGGAGCCCCCCGAGGCCCGGGGCCTCACTGACCCGTGCTGACCAGCAGCGACAGCAGGTAGAGGAGGACCCAGGCCATGGTGGGAGGCGCGTCCTGGGCTCTGCCCTGAGGCTGCCCAGCTGGACTGGCCTCTGCAGGCCCCCGTTTGATCATCTCTCCTGAAGTTCCAGAAGGAGGGGCAGTGTATGCCAATCAAGTGCCCGCCCCCGTCCTGGGTCTCAGCTCCTGTCTCAGCCCTGAGCCCAGGGTCTCACTCTGGGGATTCCCCGGGGTCAGAGACAGGGCCACGTGCGGGTGTCAGAGGGACAGACATTCCCCCAAGAGAAGTGTGTTCAAGGAAGCACCAGTCATGCCCTTTGCACTTGAGCCCTGCCCAGGGGACGGGCACCTGGGAGGGTCCAGAACCAGGACCCGCAGCGCCCCCTGGTGCCCCAGGTTGGTCGTCTTTCTACACCTGTAGCTCCAACACAGTGAGGACTTGTGAGCCCCAGTAGATGCCAGACCCCTGGAGAGTTTCCTGCATCTGCTCCCCTGGCATCATAATGAGCCCACAGCGCCCTCTGTGACGGCTCAGCCTCTCCCCAGTGTAATGAGGAGGATCCACCACAGGGAGAGGAGATGATTTTCCCTCAGTCCCACGGAGTTGCAAGGGTCGGACATGACTTAGAGACAAACCACACCATCACCCAGACAGGGATGAGTGGGACAAGATTCCATCCAGGGCATTGATCATTCAGCCCCCAGCCTCCCCTCCCCTCACCAGGCCCCAGAGCTTCCACCTTCCCCCTCCCCAGACCTCCTGAATCCCTCCTCTCACAATCCTCTGTTCTTTATTCAGGTACACTGGATCCTATGTCAATCAAATATGCCTTATGGCCCACCTCTTTTCTAGATCTGCACACAAAATATTTCTTTATGGCTTGTCATGGAGTTCATGGAGATGATCTCCCAGCAAAAGGGAAAATGTGGCTAGATTTATCAACACATTCACAAGTTATTGTCATTCATTTTAGAGACTATAATAAAAATGTGCTCGATGGCTCAGAACCACCTTTAAAATTATAGTTGCATTACTGTCTTGCCTTAAGATGCAAGTCACATGGATCCATGTGTAAAATTCCCCTGTTTTGGGTGACCTCAGTACCCTTGATCTGGGTGGAAATGGGGTCTGCAGTTCTTGCCCAGCAATGCCTCTGGGCTGTGGGACCCTCCATCGCCTCCTGGTGGTGGCACGTGTGTTCTGCAGGCACAGTTACCTGAAGGAAACCACCTCCATCTCAATGCCTCTTCCAAGATGGTGACTTCCCACAAGCCACATTGGCTGCTGATCACGCACTGTGAGTCGTCCTAGTGAGATGTGCTGCAGATTCAAATACCCACCCAGTTTTAAAGATTTCAGATAGAGAAGTGTTGATTGTGTCAACATTTTTAATTCATATCCAGATGATATTTTCAACTAAGTGTCTAATTGAGTAAGCAAAATTAATTTTGGAAACAGCATCTAATTCTTCTAATTTAAAAAGTGTTATTGGAAAATTTAAAATTACTTATATATTTAAAACATTGTTTTAATCAACACGGCAGCACAGCCAATTCACCACATCTGTCACTGTTTTTTTTTTTTTTTTAAGGAGGGAGAACTTCCTGGCACGCTCAGGAAAGGCCATGTCTCAGCTTTGGAAGCACACTGAGAGACCGCAGGAAGGTGGTGAGGACCAGGGACTCAGATGGAGTGCTCCAATTCACTACTTATCACTTTCGTTACATCCATGTGCTGTCCATCTTGTCCAGAGTAGTTCAGTCTTCAGAGGCTGTAATTTCCACTAATGGAAATTCAATTAGAATCATTTTCAAGCTCTCTCTTGCTTCTACTTAACATGTTAAAACTCACTTTACCTCAGGAAAAAAAAGAAACCTAATGATAAAAGTTGGTTTTGTGTCCTTGCCTATAAAGTATATCATCTGGGTCATTTCAGGGCATGTTTGGATCAATAGATTTTGTACTTACTATAGCTCCTATCTTCTTGATTCTTTACAGGTAATTTTTGTTAGGAACCGGGTACTGTGAATCATCCCTTGCTGAATATGGGATATTTATATTTTCTCCTAATTTTTCTTATTTTTACTTTTGGTTTTACCTTCAGGAAAGTCACTAGGACTCACGAAAGTCCTTTCTCCACTTGTTATTTCAGTCTCTTACATGGGTCAGAACAGCCTTTCCTCTGGGCTAAGTTTCCCCACAACTGGGGGCGGGGGCCAGTTCTCCTGACTCTTCACCCTGAGGCCTTAATGAGGAGCTCCCCTGCGTCTGGGCAGCCGGCCCTGCTGTGACCTGCATGTGTCTCTGCCCATCGGGCTGCAGTGTCCTTGGAGGTTCCGTCCTCACCTCTGGTCACTTTGTCCCGCACACGAGCTCCTCAGGGTCTGAGCAATGTCTGCAGTCTGCAGACCCTCTGTGTAGCTCTGTCCTCCTCAGGAGTCTTCCCTCCTGACTTGTGTTTCCTCTTGGATTCTTGGACCTCCGCTCTGAACTGCAGGCATGGTGCTGAGTGTGATCTCTGGATGGAAGCCTGGGAGGCTGGCCGGGTCCGTCCTGCGGTGTGGTGACAGGTGGGGACTCGGGGTGGGGCCTGCATGTCATCCTGACCCGAGCAGGGGCCTGGGCTCCTGGCCTCAGGCATTGCTGACCTGAGTCTCCCTCAGAGAGGGGTCAGGGCCTGGGTTGGGGGACTGTCTCTGCAATGACAGCCCTTCCCAGGGAGGGCACAGCTGGGAGCTGGCGCGGCTCCAGCACTTGTGGGAGGTGGGGGGGCCCAGGGGAGGACCTGAGGGCCCCACACCGGCCCCGGGCTGGTTTATTCTCTTCCTTGGGCTCAGGAGAAGCTCCGAGGAGCTGTGTTGTTCTCTGAATTCACCCAGGAGATTTGGCTGCTGAGTGTCCAGCCAGCACCGTATGGACATCCAGAGTCCATTAGCAGTGGTCTCTGTCCCTCTATCTGTCATTCATTGTGGCCTCTTTGTCCAGGTCACCACACAGCCCAACACCAGGACAGCCTGGTCCTGCCCATGGTCCACTGCTGACCCCTCTGTGCAGAGCCTGCCCCGAGGGCCAGGAGGAGGGGCCGCCTGGGGGGCTCATCTCCTGGGGAACTGGGCCAGGCCTGTCCCTGCTGAGTCCACAGTCCTCTGGGGCTGGAGGAGAGTGTGAGCAGGACGGGAGGGTTTGTGTCTCACTTCCCCGTCTGTCTGTGTCACTGTGAGGATTATAACTGCTGTCAGCTGACTGACAATAATAGTCGGCCTCGTCCTCGGTCTGGGCCCCACTGATCGTCAGTGTGGCCACGTTGCTCGAGCTGGAGCCAGAGAACCGGTCAGGGATCCCCGAGGGCCGCTCACTATCTTTATAAATGACCGTCACAGGGGCTTGGCCTGGCTTCTGCTGGTACCAAGATGCATATTGTTTATTCAATTGGTCCCCCGAGCAGGTGATCTTGGCCGTCTGTCCCAAGGCCACTGACACTGAAGTCTGCTGGGTCAGTTCATAGGAGACCACGGAGCCTGGAAGAGAGGGGGGAGACGGGATGAGAAGGAAGGACCCCTTCCCCGGGCTTCCCACCCTGAGGTGGTGCCTGGACTGCGCTCTGGGTTCGGGGAAGACCCAGCCCAGGGTCCTGTGGGGCCTGAGCCTACGGGCAGGGCCGGGGGGCCGCACCTGTGCAGAGAGTGAGGAGGGGCAGCAGGAGAGGGGTCCAGGCCATGGTGGACGCGCCCTGAGCTCTGCCTCTGAGCCCGCAGCTGGGCTGGGGCCTCTGGGCTCTCTTATCCTCAGGAGGGACATCCTCATGCAAACCTCCTTCCTGCCCCTCCTGGCCTGGGGACCGGCCCCCTGCTGAGCAGAGAGCAGCTGGGCTCCAAGGAGGAGTCTCCTGGGGCCTGACTCCCAGGCCTGTGCGCAGGTCCCCAGACCCTCTCTGGGCTGAGTGAGAAAGACAGCCCCTCCCCCAGCTCTTTCACACATCCTCTGTCTGCTCACAGGGTCCCCTCTGTGTCTTGGAGACGCAAAGGAGTCCTCTGTGGGGACGAGGTCGGCATGTACAGGGCTGGGCCCTGCTGGAAGCAGGTCCTGAGGGGACCGTGGTCCTGCTGCTGTGAGAGCCAGGATTCCAGCATCGGACCCGGTGACACTGGTCACATAGCTCTGGCAGAATTTTTATTGTATTTCTTCAGAATTGGATTTATTTATTTATTGACATATCAAGCTTTCCAGGTGGCTCAGTGGTAAAGAGGTCACTTGCAATGCAGGAGAGACAGGAGACTCGATTTTGATCCCTGGGTGTGACGATCCCCTGGAGGAGGGCATGGCAACCCACTCCAGTATTCTTTCATGGAAATTCCCTCGGACAGAGGAGCCTAGAGGGCTACAGTCCAAGGGAAGCAAAGAGTTGGACGCCACTAAGTGAATGAGCTCACATTTATTGACCTATAGTTGATTTGCAATGTTGTATTATTTATAGGTTACAGGAAAACGATTCATATATGTATATGATTCATATGTATAAATATTCTTTTTCATATCATGTTTTAGAAATAAAATGGGGAAAAAAATCTTCTGTACCTAGACCAAGGCAAGAATTCTTGGATTTGACTATAACTTCATTACATGTTAAAGGAAGAAGTCATGTGGAAACATTAAAATATAAAGCATTTGTTTTTAGAAAAGCCTTTTTTAGAGAGTTGAAAAGTCCAGTAAAGTTTAGAAAGTACTTTCTACTCACAGATTCATCATAAGACTTGTGTATGCATTTCAAAAATTCTCAATGCTAATCAATCTGAAAAAAATCCAATAGGAATGGGGAAAATGACGTGAAGAGACAGTTCTTCAGGAACGTACAGATGCCAGATGAGCAGATGGGACGATGGTCACACGAGTCATTAGGGGAACGTCAGTGACACCCTAAGGGGACCCCGCTGCGCAGCTGAGCATATGGACTCAACATCAAAGGCGGCAAGACCCGAGGGTGGCCGGACAGCAGGGAGACTGGCTGCTCCTGAGCCACAGGAAGGAATGTAAAGTGTCACAGGCACTCTGAGAAACAGTTCAGCAGCTACTAATACACTAAACATTGGATTACTGTGCAATTTAGAAATTGTGCTCTTAAAATTTATTTCAGGGAAATGAGGACTTATGTTCCAATAAATCCCTCTACACCAGAGCGAGCAGCTCCTGATATAGTCAACTCAGGCAGCGATACTCGATCACCATCCACGTGATGCTTAAACACCATACATTTCTTTGCTCTGTTTCTGGGGGTCAGAAGTCTGTGATCAAGACCCTGCACTGTTGTTTTTGTTGCCAGGTCTTTCCTTGGCTCACTGAGGGCACCTCCCGGCTCTGACCTTACAAAGCCTTGTCTCGGTGGCTCACTGGGGGTTGGGCATGTGTTTCTGGTCTCTTTTATAAGGTCACCTATCCTATCTCCACAGGGCAGAGTAACCTGGAAGTGGACACCAATTTCCACCCGGTTCATCTGTGGCTTTCACAGATGGACAGACAGTGGCCCCCTCTGAGAGCCTGAACTTGTCGTGACCTTGTCACAGAGATGACCTCTAATGGGTGCTCCACGCTGTGTGTCCAAGGCTCTGTGGGGGGGCCCCTCACTGGTGGGTCACCATCTCAGCCCAGCAGGGAGTGGGCTTCTCTGCCTCTGTTTCCCATCTCTGTCTTCCCTTCTGTCTGTCTGTCCTTCCGTGTGTCCATCAGAGGCTCCTGCTGACTGTCTCCAGTTCTCAGCAGCCCAGACCATGGGGGTGTGGATGTGGTGGCACCTGCAGCGTGGGTTTGCTCCCTGCTGACTTCCCCCTCCCTCTTCTGCAGTGTAAGGGGGACAGGAGACTCCCCACTTGAGGGACCTGTAGGAGCTCTTGTTTGGGTCAAAGAGAGAACAGCCCTTCCCTGGACTGAGGGCAGGAGTCCTGGGAGATGCCGTGTCTGCTGTGAGTCCAGGCAGACTGTGGACAGAGGTCACTGCGGGATGGAGCGCAGGTGTCCTGTCCAGCCCTGCCACCTGCACCCCGTCCATCCCTCCCCAGGACACCAGCCTCCTCCTCTCCTCCTGCCCATGGGCATCACCAGGCCACGGGCAGCTCCTGGACTTTCCCCGTCAGCCCTCAGTCACTGGGGACCCAGCTGACCTTCCCGATCCAGCCCCCAAATCCCACCTGGTCAGTGCCCAGAGTCAGTGTCCCTGGCGTCTGCCCCACATTGCCCCACGTTGACTCAGGGGCCAGGGTGTGTGAAAGATGCTTGGTTTTCAGATTTCAGACAAACTATGGGGGAACCTCAGGTGCACAATCCTCCCTCCCAAATGCATTTGAGGGGCTCCCCAACAGGCTGAGACCTGGGGCGTGGACTGTATTCTCCAGATCCGTGTCCCTCCACCATCCCTCTTGCTGTCTCCGTGGCCATGGCGCTGGGCCATCACAGGACGTCCTCTGGGTGGAACGGGAGCCATCCTTGACAGCAAAGCTGAGACTCTCCCTAGCAGGGGAAACTCAGCCGGGTCCGGATCTGTCCGGCCCCAGACCCCCTCACACGCCCCTCATTCCACAAGGACCCAGCTCTGCTCCCACCAAGGGGCCGAGGCTCCGTCCTGCCCGGGGCTCAGTCCTTCCTGCTGAGCCCTCCCTCAGCCCCGGCAGAGCTCCACTCTGCCCCCGGGGCCCTGAGTCTGGTCACTGGGTGCCTCGACCCGAGTGTCATCTCTGGACCCCCAGACCCCGGCCCCTGCCTTGAGAGACCCCACAGGGCCTGGGGGCTCTTAGGGACGGGGTCATATCAACTCAGGCCCATCCCAGGGTCATGCTCCCCCTGGTCTGGGCTGGTCTCTCCCCGCATCGTCCACCCAGGCTTGTGGAAGAGGAAACACAATGTCCTGTTTCTAAACCACTTAAAATGAATGTGTATCTGATCTCCATCTGGTGAATCTGGGAGAGAGTCACGGAGATGGATTTCTGAGGGGAGACTCAGGTCAGGGCCCTGGGGATGGACAGGGAGCAGCTCACGCTGGTGCCCGTGGGCAGAGGGCACGGGAGGGAGGTTTGTGCCTCACTTCCCCTTTGTCTGAGTCACTGTGGTACCCATTTTGGCCACCATCATTATAGCTGACACCACAGATGTAATCAGCCTCATCGTCAGACTGGAGGCTGCTGATGGTCAGGTAGCGGTCAGCCCCGGAGCTGGAGCCGGAGAAGCGGTCGAGGATCCCGTCCCCTCTGGTGACTTTTCCGTCACTGGTCAGCTTCATCAGATACCGAGGGGCCTGCCCAGGACTCTGCTGATACCACTCAATGTAGTACGTGCTATGCTCACTGCTCAGGGTGCAGGTGAGCTTGGCCGAGCCTCTCAGGGAGGAGGACGCAGACGGGGACTGGGTCAGCACAGGCCGAGCACAGAGCCCTGCAGAGAGAAAGGCTGGTGAGGCTGAGGGCGCCCACACTGGACAGGGGACCCTCAGGACTGAGCCAGATGGAGGGGCCGGGAGCCCCTCTAGGCCCGGGGCCACACTGACCTGTGTTGATCAGAAGCGACAGCAGGTAGAGGAGGACCCAGGCCATGGTGGGAGGCGCGTCCTGAGCTCTGCCCTGAGGCTGCCCAGCTGGACTGGCCTCTGCAGGCCCCCATTTTATCCTCTCCCCTACAGCTCCAGAAGGAGGGGCAGTGCATGCCAATCAAGTGCCCGCCCCCGTCCTGGGTCTCAGCTCCTGTCTCAGCCCTGAGCCCGGGCCTCACTCTGGGGAGTCCCCGGGGTCAGAGACAGGGCCACGTGTGGGTGTCAGAGGGACAGACATTTCCCCCAAGAGAAGTGTGTTCAAGGAAGCACCAGTCATGCCCTTTGCACTTGAGCCCTGCCCAGGGGACGGGCACCTGGGAGGGTCCAGAACCAGGGCCCGCAGCGCCCCCTGGTGCCCCAGGTTGGTCGTCTTTCTACACCTGTAGCTCCAACACAGTGAGGACTTGTGAGCCCCAGTAGATGCCAGACCCCTGGAGAGTTTCCTGCATCTGCTCCCCTGGCATCATAATGAGCCCACAGAACCCTCTGTGACGGCTCAGCCTCTGCCCAGTGTAATGAGCAGGAGCCCGCACTGGGAGAGGACATGAGTGCCCCAGAGTTCCCCAGACAGGGATGAGTGGGTCAACATTCCATCCAGGGCACTGACCTCAGAGTCTGACCTTTCAGCCGCTTCCCTCCCCACCCCATCTTCGGGCCCCATAGCTTCTTTCCTTCCCCCCACCTGAGGCCTCCTGAGCCCCTTCACTTTCAACCTTCTCTTCTGTATTCAGGTGCAGTGGATTCTATGTCAATAAAATATTTCTTATGGTCCACCTCTCCATTTAGATCTAGGCACAAAATAAAACTTTATGACATGTCATGGGGTTCATGTAAATATCTTCCCACTATAAGGGATGCTTGCTGAAATTTAATAAAACAAAACAAAACAGTATTGCCATTTATTTCACAAACTATAGTGAAGATGTGGGTGATGGCTCAGAACCACCTTTGAATATTATAGTTTCATTCCTAACTTGCCTTTGAGGTGGATGTCACCTGGATACCTGTATATAATCCCCTGGTTTCAGGGTGGAATATAGATCCCCAGTTTCTCCCCAGCAGAGTCTGGGTCTGGAACCCTCGCTCACCTCCTGGTGGTGGTGAGTGTTTTCTGCAGACACAGTTCCCTAAGGAAGCCTCACCCATCTCACTTGCTTAGCCCAATATGGTGGCCACAAGCCAAGGTGGGCAGTCCCAACTGAGAAGTGCTGTTCTGAAATACCCAGTAGATCTCAAAGATTTAGGATACAGTAGTGTAGAATGGTGGAAAAGGCAATGGCACCCCACTCCAGTACTCTTGCCTGGAGATTCCCATGGACGGAGGAGTCTGGTGGGCTGCAGTCCGTGGGGTCACTAAGAGTCGGACACGACTGAGCGACTTTACTTTCACTTTTCCCTTTCATGCATTGGAGAAGGAAATGGTAACCGACTCCAGTGTTCCTGCCTGGAGAATCCCAGGGACGGGGGAGCCTGGTGGGCTGCCGTCTACGGGGTCACACAGAGTCGGACACGACTGAAGCGACTTAGCAGCAGCAGCAGTGTAGAATGTATCCAGATTTTCATATTTAATTCATATTGGAATGGCAGTTTAAAATACCATTTTATTTATTTATTTATGGCGGTGCTGGGTCCTCACTGCTGTGTGGGCCTTCTCCACTTGTGGCCAGTGGGCGCTGGTCTTTGTTGTGCTGCTCGGACTTCTCATCGCGGTGGTTTCTCTGGTTGTGGAGCACCGGCTGAGGGTGGGCGGGCTTCTGTGGTTTCGGCAAGTGGGCTCAGCAGGTGCAGCTCCCAGGCTCTAGAGCGCTGCTCAGTGGGTGTGAGGCGCGGGCTTAGCTGTCCTGCGGCATGCGGAATCTTCCCGGATGAGGGATAGAACACGTGTCTCCTGCATTGGCAGGTGGATTCTTTCCCACTGAGCGTCCAGGGAAGCCCTCGAAATGACTTTTTCAACTAACTGAGTAAGCAAAATCTATCATGGAAACAGCATCTGTTTTGCATCATTTTTCAAAAATGTGTTTCGGAAAATTTAAAATCACATATGTGGTTGAAACTTGATTTTAATCACACAGGGTAGCAGTGCATAGTCTCCGTATCAGTCACTTGTTTTTTAAAGGAGAGGGACTTCCTGGCACATTCAGGAAAGGCCATGTTTTATCTTTGGAAGCTCAGTGAGAGGCCACAGGAAGCTGGTGAGGACCAGGGGTCGGGTGGAGGGAACGACTTTGCTGCCGGCTTGGCCCTGTTCCAGGTGGGACGTGAAACAAATGCTCAGACTTCATGCCTCAGCTTTCCCGTCTGTAACATGCGTTATCATCTGGATGCTTGTTCATAGAATAGTTCTGATTAAACAAGGTAATAAATAGAAAGAGCTTTGATGGTGCTTGATGCAGATTAAGCACATATGAATATTTACTCTTATTGCATCTATTAAGAGTGATAATCTGTGTCCTTACTATAAACCAGAGGCTTTGGGATGGTGGGAGTAGGAGTGTGATGGGTTTGGGCAGTTGACCAGGGCACTATTTTCTGGCAACCCCGATATACACACACTCCTTGTGGAAACCCTCCACACTGATGAACTGAGGTCCTAACAGCAGTGCCTGAGAGCAGGGCCTTATTTGGAAATAGAGTCCATTCCGACGCCGTGAGTTAAGCTGAGTTCATGTTGGGGGGAGGTGTCCCTAGTCCATTCAGTGGGTCTCAGGAACTCTGGTCCAGGAAAGCGTCACTCGCTCCTGCCAGCCCATCATCCACTGCTGACCCCCCTGTGCAGAGCCTGCCTAGGGGCCGGGAGGAGGGGCCGCCTGGGGGCTCAGCTCCGGGGGAACCCGGCCAGGCCTGTCGCTGCTGAGCCCACAGTCCTCCCGGGGCTGGAGGAGAGTGTGAGCAGGACGGCAGGGTTTGTGTCTCGCTTCCCCGTCTGTCTGTGTCACTCTGAGCACCACTACTGATACCAGCTGACTGACAGTAATAGTCGGCCTCGTCCTCGGCCTGGGCCCCGCTGATGGTCAGGGTGGCCGTGTCCCCAGAGCTGGAGCCAGAGAACCGGTCAGGGATCCCGAGGGTCTCTGACTGTACTGATAAATGACCGTCACAGGGCCCTGGCCTGGCTTCTGCTGGTACCAGTGAGCATAAGATCTTCCTATGTCGTCTCCCTGGCAGGTGACGCTGGCCGTCTGTCCCAAGGACACGGACACCGCAGGCGGCTGAGTCAGCTGGGAAGAAGCCAGGTGACCTAGAAGAGAGGAGAGGAAGGGGAGTGTGGGGAGGAGGGTCTCCTCCCCAGGACCCCATACCCCCTGTAGCAGCCCTTGTGCTGAGCTTAAGACCAGCCTGAGCCCTGGTCACTTGGGGGCCGTGCCTGGGGGGCCGCACCTGTGCAGAGAGTGAGGAGGGGCAGCAGGAGAGGGGTCCAGGCCATGGTGGACGCGCCCTGAGCTCTGCCTCTGAGGCCGCAGCAGCGCTGGGCTCTATGAGCCCCTTTATTCCCTCTCAGACCACTCCCAGCCCTGCAGACATCTCTGGAGGGGTCAGTGGACTGCAGGTGGCCCCGGGGCTTGGACCTGGGGGACACGAGGCTCAGCCATGGACTCTCAGAGGTGCCAGCCCTGAGTGCAGCGGCAGGGGTGGGCGGGGGAGGACACCTCACCAAAGCCAGAGTAAGAGACCATCCAACCAACAGAAGCTGACTCACACTCCTTGGCCTGGCACTTTCCATCTTGAGATTTCTTGTGGACAGGACACAGTCCCTGGAGAAAGGGATTTCTATCCTGTGTGTGCAATAGAGCTACAGACACGCTTGGCTGTGATATGCAATCCTTTGAACACGGCATTAAATTCTGTTCACTAACCTTTAAAAGGATTTTTGCATCAATAAACATAAGGTATATTGTCCTGTCATTTCCTTGTCTTGTAGTGTCTCTGAGTGGGTTGGAAGAGGTAACCATCTTCACAAATCGAGTCAGGAAATTCCCTTATCCTTCCACTGTCTAATGCAGTTTCATAAGATTAGCAGTAATTCCTCTTTAAATCGCTGCTATAATCATCCCTGTGGCCACCGGTACTGAATTTCTTGTTAGGAAGATTATTTTTTTCAAGAATTTTAATGATTTTTAATTTTACCTTCGGCTGTGCTGTCTCTGTTGCTGTGTGCGGCTTTCTCTCGCTGTGGCCCGTGGGGGCTGCTCTCGTTGCGGACCGCGGGCTCTAGGGCGCTCAGGCCGGCGTGCTTGTGGCCTGTGGGCTCAGCAGCCGTGGGCACAGGCTCAGCAGCCTCTCAGGATGAGTTTTGCTCCCAGATCGCGGGTCGGTCGACCGGTGTTCCCTGCGTTGCCAGGTGGATCCTTCACCGCTGGACCACCAGGGACGTTCCCCAGAGGTTTCTAATTATGGATTTAAGCTCTCATTAGATGTCTCCTCACGATTCCTCTTCCTTTTTGAGTCAGTTTGATACCTTCTTTGTGTCTGTAAGTTTGTGCATTTTATCCAAGTCATCTGCTGTGTTGATATACAATTGTTGGTTGGCCCTCTAATTGTTGGTTTACAATTTTGAGAGCATTGTCCTGTAATTCCTTCTATCTGCAAGATTGGTAATAATATCTCCCAAGAGGAGTCGCAAAGTGAAATGAGATTAATACAGGCTTTTTAAAAATCTGAACCTATGTTGTGCCTTTGTCATAGATCTTATTTCTTAGCATGCCTGTACTTCCTGACTAGGGTGTTTTCATGTCTGGGTGAAGAATACCATTAGTATTTCTTATAGTCCAAAGACATCAGCCTCCTGGGCACAGTCAGCACACTCCTGTCTGCGGATGTTTTGCAAACCATGGCGTAGCCTGGAGTCATAAGGAATCACAGCTGACGACTCCTGGAAGAGAGGGACGTGCCAAGCAACGTGAGGGTGGGAACATGGAGGGTCCTCTCTGGGGACAATTTAACCAGCTAAAAGGGACATTCCAGCATCTGGGACGTGGAGCTGTGAACTGGACCGATGACTGTCATTTTCAGAAGAGAAATCCCAGGAGAGGAGGGTCCTGGGGAAAGGGGCAGGTCTGAGGCTGCAGGCCCTGCCTCAGGACAGGGGACACCTTCTCCAGGAGAGCAGGGGGGCCCGCCCAGGCCGCCTGCAGTGATTCCACCAGGAGGAGAGGCATCCCTGCCGGCCTGTGACATCACGGCCTCTCCTGAGACACAGGGTCACACCCGGGGCCCTGGAACCTTTGAGACCCTAACCCTTTCCTTTCCTCTCGACGCTGACAGCAGCCTAGCTCAGAACAGACATCTCCAATTTCAGCAGGAAAATCCAAGGCCCCTGAGGACAGAGCGACTGGCTCTGGAGGAGCCGGCCAGGAGCAGAGAGGCCGCCTGAGCCTCAGGCCTGACCTGCAGCTGCTCAGAGGAGGCCGGAGCGCCAGGCCAGGCAGCGGGTGTGTGTCTCCCTTCCCCACCGGCCTGTGTCACTGTGAGGGTTATAACTGCAGTCACGCAACTGACAGTGATAGTCGACCCGGTCCTCGGCCTGGACCCCACTGATGGTCAGCGTGGCCGTGCTCCCTAAGCTGGAGCCAGAGAGCCGGTCAGGGATCCCTGAGTGCCGCTTACTATCTTGATAAATGACCAGCTCAGGGGTCTGGTCTGGCTTCTGCTGGTCCCACTGAACATTTTCACTTCCAATGCTGCTCCCCCTACACAAGATCCTGCCCGTCTGTCATGGGGTCACTGACACCGAGGGTGACTGAGTCAGCTCGTAGGAGGACACAGCGCCTTCAGGAGAGAAAAGGAGAGGTGGCTGGAGGTGGAGAACCTCGGGGCAGAATCCCCCTGCCTCACCCAGATTAAGTGCCTAAGAGTCTTTGGGACCCAGGCCACCCCGCCCCTCAGTCTCAGCCCCTCTGGCCCCTGGGCCTGGTGGAAGGAGTCTCTGAGGAAAGGAGATCACCCTTTCTCTGGCAGGCGCAGCCCTCAGGGCTGACCCAGCAGTGAGCACAGCGGGGGCATTTCAGCCCCTCCAGCTGCCCACCCTAGGCAGGGCCAGGAAACACGCTGACCCCGAGGTCAGCACCCGCTGAGCTCAGAGTCAGGGCCAGGCCTGTCCCCAGGTCCTGGGCTGGGGTGCGTGGACCCTGGGGCTCACCAGTGCAGTGAGCCAGGAGTCGAGGAGGAGGGGGGTCCAGGCCATGGTGGAGGCGCCCCGAGTCTGCTCGCCAGGCCTAGGCTGGGCAGGGCTGTTGGGAGCCGCCGGGATGCACCCAGTCCGTGACAAGGTCATGGGACGAGAGAGGAACCCGCAAGGCAGATCTTCCCCTCGAGATTGTCCCAGGGACCTGGTATGTCCCTTTCTTCCTTCTGTCTTAATGTTGTTGGGCTTTCTATTAATTTTTGGAAATGATAATATATAGTAATAAGGCCTCGCTGGAAAAGTCCAAGCCTTTTTGGAAATGCTCAAGATTGCTCTGGCTCAGGACATGACCATAAACATCAAGTCATAAAAGAAAAGGCCACAGGTATAGTTTGGCTGCTTACTTAAAAGATTATAGTGTTCTAGAATAGAAAAGAGTAGAGGCATTTAGATTTAGAAGTAGATGTACTTCTTTAGTTTACTTGCTCCTTGGTTGAAAGGGTTTTCACTATTGCTATTTCCTTGCTGCTATTTGTTCATTGTTTCCCTTTCTTTAAACAACATGGGATATTATGGGTATTTTTGTAAAATTGGAAAATGGGGTATATAGGATTTTATTTTATTTTATTTTTTTTTTAAACAACATGGGATATTATGGGTATTTTTGTAAAATTGGAAAATGGGGTATATAGGATTTTAATAGAAGATTTATATTAACCAGCTTTACTGCCATTATCTTACTATTAATCGAGGTGTTTTGCTGCTTTAGAGGTGTTTTTGCTGTTTAATAGCTAATCATTGTAAATTGAGATTTTGTGGTTTCAGGTAAAGAAAAATATCAGGTTTTTCTCATGGTACTATTTTCAGAAATGTCAAACATGTTACTGTGACCCTTCCCATGTATTGTTTTATTGTCCAAAGAATTTACACTATACCTGAGACTTGTGGAACATTGTTTTTGTTAGAGTGAGAATGTTAGGCCATTGAGGCAAGAAGACTATGTACGGGACATTTAAGTATAAAAGCTATAATCGGAAACGTTCTAGATGAATGCTTAGGGAAAAAACATGGGGAAAAAAATATTGACGGAAGCACAAACCAATGCCTGATGTAATATGTGGTGACTTAAGGGGGAGGTAACATTCATTCTATAAAAACTGAGCTATCCCAAAAATAAAAAAAAGCTACCTCTTCTCCACAACGTCTGTGTGTGTGTGTCTGTCTGTCTTCTTCCTCGCTGACGCCACTCATCCCTTAGGTGCTCCTGGTCCTGCCGGGGCTGGACCTTGGCACAGGGCTCCTCCCAGCCTGTCTTATCCCCTTGCTGCTGGGGATGGCAATCAGCCCCAGCCCAGGGTGCTGCCTGCAGCCGTGTGGTCAGAGAGGCTCAGCCCAGGAACACGGGGGAGGGCCGCCCTGCACACTCCCCTCAGCCCGGGGCTCCTCCTGCACCTGCTGGTCTCAGGGTCTGGGGGGACAGCTCCACCCCAGACTGGGTCCTGGCCCCCCTCCTGGGAGAGAAGCCCTTGTCACTGAGAGCTCAGAGCTGGAGACTGTATTTTCTAGGAAACCTGAGGCCTTTGCTCCGAAGGATCCTGGGCTCTGTATGAATGTGGCCAGAGTCACGGTGGAGATGTCGGGGTTTCCAGGAAGCCAAGTCCTTCCTCTGTTTCATCCTGGTTCAGGGGAAGGACCTTAATTTCATCCAGGACTTTGAAGTGTCTCATCCTTCACTGTTTTTAGGTGCAGTTCACATATGGGTCTGGTTCTAGCTCCACCTCCAGAAATTTTAAGGGAAGGTTCTTCTGACCGTTCAGATCCCCAGGATGCTGAGGCTCACCAGGCCCACGCCACAGGTGACTGCCGAGGTCCAGCCCCGGCAGGGCCAGGAATACGCAAGGGATGAGTGGCGTCGGCGAGGAAGAAGACAGACAGACACACACACACAGACGTTGCATAGAAGACGTAGCTTTTTTTTTTTTAATTTTTAGGATAGCTCAGTTTTTATAGAATGAATGTTACCTCCCCCTTAAGTCACCACATATTATATCAGATATTGGTTTGTGCTTCCGTCAATATTTTTTCCCCATGTTTTTCCCCTATGCATTCATCTAGAATGGTTCCGATTACAGGGTTTATACTTAAATGTCCCATACATAGTCTTCTTGCCCCATGACCTAACATTCTCACTCTAACAAAAACAATGTTCCACAAGTCTCAGGTATAGTGTAAATTCTTTGGACAATAAAACAATACATGGGAAGGGTCACAGTAACATGTTTGACATTTCTGAAAATAGTACCATGAGAAAAACCTGATATTTTTCTTTACCTGAAACCACAAAATCTCAATTTACAATGATTAACTATTAAATAGCAAAAACACTCTAAAGCAGCAAAACACCACTATAATAGTAAGATAATGGCAGTAAAAGTGGTTAATATAAATCTTCTATTAAAATCCTATATACCCCATTTTCTAATTTTACAAAAATACCCATAATATCCCATGTTGTTTAAAGATAGGGAAACAATGAACAAATAGTAGCAAGCAAATAGCAACAGTGAAAACCCTTTCAAGCAAGGAGCAAGTAAACTAAAGCAGTATATCTACTTCTAAATCTAAATGCCTCTACTCTTTTCTATTCTAGAACACTATAATCTTTTAAGCAAGCAGCCAAACTATACCTGTGGCCTTTTCTTTTATGACTTGATGTTTATGGTCGTGTCCTGAGCCAGAGCAATCTTGAGCATTTCCAAAAAGGCTTGGACTTTTCCAGCGAGGCCTTATTACTATATATTATCATTTCCAAAAATTAATAGAAAGCCCAACAACAGTAAGACAGAAGGAGGAAAGGGACATACCGGTTGCGTGGAACAATCTCGAGGGGAAGAGCTGCCTTGCAGATTCCTTTCTTGTCCCGGCGGCTCCGGAGGGGACATATTGGGCCCCCGGGGCAGCCCAATGTGAGGAAGAGCTGCCTTGCGGGTTCCTCTCTCGTCCCATGACCTTGTCATGGACTGGGTGCATCCCGGCAGCTCCCGACAGGTGACGCACAGCTGCAGGGCCCAGCCCAGACACAGCTCCCGAGTGACAGAGTCACGGATCACACTGCTCCTCTGCCAAGGGCACGGGGAGTTCTGAAAGGTCCCCTGAGGTCCTGTCCTGTCCACCCTTGGCCATGAGGTCCCGGGCAGCCGGTGGGTGCTGGGCCTCAGTGTCGCCATGTGTGGTCTGGGCCATCGACCGATCATGTGCTCAAAGGAATGACTAGGTGTAAGAAAGAATACCGGCTGTAAATTATAAAGACACCTCATGTGACATATATGCATACTAAACATTTATTTCTTTGCCTGCATCGGGTGGCATGCAGGATCTTTATTTGCAACCTGTGGGATGCAGTTTCCTGAGCAGGATTGAACACGGGCCCCCTGCACTGGGAGCTCAGAGTCTAGCCGCTGGACCACCAGGGAAGTCCCGGAAATACGGTTTTAAAAGTTGCCTTCAGTTACTGGGGAAACGCAGGAATACAAATAGTGTTTCTAATTAAGACAAATAAATCTCTTGGCTCTGTGTTCCTGGAGCGGACAAGAGAGAAAACTGTGTGGCCAGCCCCCTGGGGAGAGATGGGGAAGGAGGAGCTCGTCCTCCAGGAAGGACAGAGGCTGTCAGTGCAAGCAAAGAGGGTGGAGTCTGTGCATCCTGACTGGAGGACACCACAGAAAGCCGGCCCCTGTCCTTCAGGTGTGAGGTGTGGGTACCCAGCCCTGCGTGGGGACCTGACGCCCAGGTCTCCTCAGCTCCAGGTGCGGGGCTGAGGGACTCTCTGCTGCCCCCGGTGGCCACTCTGCACGGACAGCGGGAAGGGGCCGGAAGTCCTCAGTCCCGGTGCAGATTCAGAACCCACTGCCCACGTGCTCATTCCCTGGGCCTTGACTCCTGGTCCCACGGGAGGACCTGCTGCTCTCTTCATGCCCTCAGACTGCCTCAGTGTCAAGCTTCGGGTCTCAGGTCACCTGTGAGATGATGAGCAGACCTGTTTGGAGGAGGAGGCCCAGGGCTCCACCTGCGGCGTCCCTGTGTTGCCCCCTTTGTGACGTTAAGTCTCCAAAACACAGACTGTCTTTCTGTATGACTTGCTCTTATTTAACTTGATCACCAGATGTTTTGTAACTCTCTGTAAACAGGTCTTATCTCTCAAGTTAAGCTGATTCCTTGGATACTGTTGTTAATGGAATTGTTTGTTGGTGCATCCAAACCCAGATGATTTTTGCATCTTGAGCCCTGATGCATTTCTGAATTCATTATGAGTAAGTTTTTGTGGGCTTTTTAAATTTGTCTATATTGTATTATGTGCGCAGAGAATAGAGACCCTTTGATTTCTTCCTTCCAGTTTAGATGGTCATTATTTCTTTCTCTTGCTCAGTTGCTGTGACTAGAATTTTCAGGACAGAGTTCAGTGGCAGTGGGGAAAGCTTTCAGTCTTTCACAAGGAGTGTGATGTATGCTGTGGGTTTTTCATAAATACCCTTCACTGGGTTGAGATAAATTCTTTCTACACAGAATCTTCTGGTGTCTTGTTTCTCTTTTTCCTTTGGTCATGAAAAGATGTTAGATATTGTCAAATATTTTTTGCACCATTTGTGATATTTACTGCTTTTTCTCTTTAATTTGTTTCGGTGGTATACTCATGATTGATTGTCTTAGGTTGAACCACCCTTGCATTCCTGGGGGTGAATGTCACTTGGATTTTGATACATTTTTTTGGATTAAGTTGGCTAATACCTTAAAAGATTTTTTCTTGTATATAAGGCATTGGTGGCTTCATTTTCTTTTGTTGTAGTGTCTTTATTGGTAAGCATAATTCCAGCTTTATGGAATGAACTAGAGAGTATCCTTCCTCCTCTACTGTTGGAAAGATTTTGATAAAGATTAGTGAGTAATTCCTCTTTCAATGGTTGGTGTAATTATCATTGTTTCTCCCATGGCTCAGAGGTCAAATACCTGCCTGCTAGGCAGCAGACCCCATGCACAGGGGGCGACTAGAGTTCAGTCTCTGGATTGGGAAGATGTCCTGCGGAAGGAAAAGGCTACCACCTCCAGTATTCTTGCCTGGGATATCCCATGGACAGAGGAGCTGGCAGGCTGCAGTCCATGGGTTACAAATAGTCAGACATGACCTGGCAACTAAACAAGAGTAAGAATTCGTAGGCACAGCAAGACATGAGTGTAATGCCTCCCTGCTAAGAAATGCATCCAGAGACGGCCAGTCACAAACAGCAGGCGGTCTTCGCAGCTCCCTGCTCCTGACCTCTGGTCATCACGTAAATTCCTTGCTTTGCTTCCACTTCTTTCCAGCTCCTGATGGTGACGCGAGTGCTCCTGAGTGCCGGGGTCCAGCCTCGGCATGATCCAGGGGATACCCTCAGGATGAACGGCGTCGGCGAGAGAGAGAGAGAAGACATGTGAGACCAGCCTTGATAGGGCCAAGTCTGCGAGGGAGAGAGAGAGAGAAAGAGAGAGAGAGAGAATGACCAGACAGGGTTGTTTGCAGGGTCTGGCAGGGTCTGGCAATGCTTTATTTTTTACCGTGGCTTTTATACCCTAAATTAGTACATTTCTAAGGGGAAGATAGTTTAACATTACATCAGCTTGTTCTTCACGAAACCAGGGTGTTTTCTGCATATTTCTTTGTTTATGAGGGTCTTGTCCATTATCTTCTGGCCTTGAGGCCTATTAACATTTTATGCAAGTCAGGTGAATGTAAACCTATTTTCTGTTTCTATGGTGACCTTAACTGAAAGGTAGCAGTCTCATAGGGCAACAGTACAGAGGAGAAGTATAACCTTGTTAACACAAAAATTAATCCTTCTGCAGAAGTTGTCAGTTGTGTTATCTCAGAAGTTTACCCCAGACTGACTCTGCGGCTTCAGTGAGGCAGCCTCTGCCTAGCATGCCTGGCTGACAATTAACAACCATCTCATTGTTACCACACTAGGGCTAAGCTCTTATTTCTCTAGATCTTTAACTATATTAACAATGGTTTCTATAACACAACCTTAGTACATTAAAGGCAAAAATACAGCAAGCAAAACACAGCAAGAAATGTCAACCCAATAGCTACTTTTACAATAATTTTTCTTGTGTTTTCTAATAGGGCTTCCTCACCCCCCGAAGGGCTCTATGTCTGTTAGGGCCTTTAGATGATCAGGTTCTTTATGCTGTTTTATGATTAGGGTATTATAAGCAGTCATGCATATTAGTACCAAGGGCATAAATGCATTTGCCAAACAAACTAAAATACCAGCAAAGGAGTTTAAATTAAAACACTCCTTTCACCCTGGATAATCTCATAAAATACCACCACCCAGGAAACTTATTGATTAAAGTTCTAAATTGATTCTTATTTGGGAAGAGATCGGGGAAAGCCTTCTGCCTGTGTCACAGAGGAGTAGTCTATTGAGGCAGGCATCAGAAAGACAGATATCATCTTTAAGGTGAGTGCAGGCAGCAGCTTTTCGGAATCCCTGAAAACCTGATCCGCCTTGCCCATCAGGTTTTCTCACCTCATGACCTTGTCATGGGTGGGATCGCGTGTGCCAGCTCCCGGCACCTGAGACCGTCCCATTTGTTGCTAACCATTCAAATGTATTTTTACTCAACTAAAACCCGACATAATAGAAAATACCAAGCCTTTCTTTTAAAAAGGAAAGAAAAACACCACATTGGACATACGTCTTCCTTTGCCTGTCTTTAAATGAGACGTGAGTTCTACGTTTCACACCACTGTCAAGAAAACACAATGGAGCCTGGTCCCGGGAACCCTAAATCCATTCCTGACCCCCCTGTGCAGAGCCTGCCTGGAGGGCCGGGAGGAGGGGCTGCCTGGGGGGCTCATCTCCGGGGGAACTGGGCCAGGCCTGTCCCTGCTGAGTCCACAGTACTCCCAGGGCTGGAGGAGAGTGTGAGCAGGATGGGAGGGTTTTTGTCTCACTTCCCCGTCTGTCTGTGTCACTGTGAGCATCACCACTACTGACATCAGCTGACTGACAGTAATAGTCGGCCTCGTCCTCAGCCTGGGCCCCACTGATGGTCAGGGTAGCCGTGTTCCCCGAGCTGGAGCTAGAGAACCGGTCATTCCCATAAATGACCGTCACAGGGGCCTGGCCCGGCTTCTGCTGGTACCAGTGAGCACCAAGCTCTTCTAAGTCGTCTCCCTGGCAGGTGATGCTGGCCGTCTGCCCCAAGGACACGGACACCGCAGGCGGCTGAGTCAGCTGAGAAGTGACCACACGAGCTGGAAGAGAGCAGAGAGTGAGTGTGGGAAGAGGGTCTCCTCCTGGGCCCCCCACTCACCCTGCGGCAGCCTCTGTGCTGAGCTGAGGTTCAGAGCCACCTGAGCCCTGGTCACTTGGGGGCCGCGCCTGGGGGGCCGCACCTGTGCAGAGAGTGAGGAGGGGCAGCAGGAGAGGGGTCCAGGCCATGGTGGACGCGCCCTGAGCTCTGCCTCTGAGCCCGCAGCAGCGCTGGGCTCTCCCAGCCCCTTTATTCCCTCTCAGAGCTTTGAGGGGGGCAGCGAGGGTTGGCTTTATGCAAATCCAGCCCCTGGGGCCCCTCACTGAGAGGCAGGGTCAGCACACCGTCAGCCCTTGTCTGTCCCCCGCTTCCTCCTCGGCTTCTCACGTCTGCACATCAGACTCGTCCCCAGGGACGGAGGTCACTGTCCCCTTCCCTGTGTCTGACCACATGCCCGCTGTCCCAAGACCCCAGCCCTGTGGTCTCCCCTGGGCTCCCCAGCGGGGCGGTCAGCCTGGCAGCGTCCTGGCCGTGGAGTGAGGCAGGGCGCCCTGGGGTTCACTGTGGATGGGACCCTCAGAAGTGGTCACTAGTCCTGAGGGGATGGCCTGTCCCATCCTGGCTTCCTGCCCAGCGCTGATCCTTGGACACCTGTGGACCCGCAGGCCTGGTTCCCCTGAGGTCCCCTTGGGCAGCCCAGCCTCTGACCTGCTGCTCCCGGCCGCGCTCTGCTGCCCCCTGCTGGCCAGGCCGCGTGCTGCCTCTAGTAGAGCTCTGATTTCTCAGCATGACTGTGATTACTGTCTTCAGTTCAGTTCAGTTCAGTCTCTAAGTCCTGTCCGACTCTTTGCCACCCCACGGACTATACAGTTCATGGAATTCTCCAGGACAGAATACTGCAGTGGGTAGCCTTTCCCTTCTCCAGGGGACCTTCCCGACCCAGGAATCAAATCGGTGTCTCCTGCCTTGCAGGCAGATTCTTTACCAACTGAGCTATCCTGAGCTGAGTGTAATTATTCTCTTCAGTTCTGTTCAGTCCCTCAGACTTGTCTGACTCTTTGCGACCCCATGGACTGCAGCACATCAGGCCTCCCTGTCCATCACCAATCCCCAGCGTTTACTCAAATTCATTTCCATCGAGTCGGTGATGCCATCAACCACCTCATCCACTTCATCCCCTTCTCCTCCGTCCTTCAATCTTCCCCAGCATCAGGGTCTTTTCCAAAGAGTCAGTTTTTTACATCAGGTGGCCACAGTATTGGAGTCTCAGCTTTGCATCAGTCCTTCCAATGAATATTCAGGACTGGTTTCCTTTAGGATGGACTGGTTGGATCTCCTTGCAGTCCAAGGGACTCTCAAGGGTCTTCTCCAACACCACAGTTCAAAAGCATCAATTCTTAGGTGCTGAGATTTCTGTATAGTCCAGCTTTCACATCCATACATGAATACTGGAAAAACTAAAGCTTTGACTAGACGGACCTTTGTTGGCAAAGCAATGTCTCTGCTTTTTAATATGGTGTCTAGGTTGGTCTTAAATTTTCTTCCAAAGAGCAAATGTTGTTTAAATTCATGGCTGCTGTCACTGTCTGCAGTGATTTTGGAGCCCCCCAAAATAAAGTCTGTCACAGTTTCCATTTCTTCCCCATCTATTTGCCATGAAGTGATAGGACCAGATGCCATGATTTTAGTTTTCTAAATGTTGAGCTTTAAGCCAACTTTTTCACTCTCCTCTTTCACTTTCATCAAGAGGCTCTTTAGTTCTTCTTTGCTTTCTGCCATAAGGGTGGTGTCATCTGCATATCTGAGGTTATTGATATTTCTCCCAGCAAACTTGATTCCAACTTGTGCTTCTTCCAGCCCAGTGTCTCTCATGATGTACTCTGCATATAAGTTAAATAATCAGGGTGAAAATATACAGCCTGGACGTTCTCCTTTTCCTATTTGGAACCAGTCTGTTGTTCCATGTCCACTTCTAAGTGTTGCTTCCTGACCTGCATATAGGTTTCTCAAGAGGCAGGTCAGGTGATCTGGTATGCCCATCTCTTTCAGAATTTTCCACAGTTTATTGTGATCTACACAGTCAAAGGCTTTGGCATAGTCAATAATGCAGAAGTAGATGCATCTCTGGAACTCTCTTGCTTTTTCCATGATCCAGCGGATGTTGGCAGTTTGATCTCTGGTTCCTCTGCCTTTTCTAAACCCAGCTGGAAGTTCACAATTCACACACTGTTGAAGCCTGGCTTGGAGAATTTGGGGCACTACTTTGCTAGCATGTGAGATGAGTGCAGTTGTGCAGTGGTTTGAGCATTCTTTGGCATTGCCTTTCTTTGGGATTGGAATGAAAACTGACCTTTTCCAGGCCTGTGGCCACTGCTGAGTTTTCCAACTTTGCTGGCATATTGAGTGCATCAATTTAACATTATCATCTTCTAGGATTTGAAATAGCTCAACTGGAATTCCATCACCTCCACTAGCTTTGTTTGTAGTGATGCTTCCTAAGGCCCCCCTGACTTCATATTTCAGGCAGTCTGGCTCTAGTGAGTGATCACACTATTGTGATTATCTGGGTCATGAAGATCTTTGTGTATAGTTCTTCTTAGGAACAGATTTTATGATCTCCATCCTTTTATCTCATTATATCTAGAGAAGCACTAACTGCCTTCATGGTGGCATCAGATCCTCATGACTAACAAGAAACCTTTTGTAAAACAGTGCTTAATGGTATGGAACTCCCCCTTCATCAGAACCTTACATACTGACTTTTCCCCACTGCCCCAGATACCTCTCAGAGCTCTCTGAGATGCTGCCTCCCAGGCTGCAGTCCTCATTTTGCCCCAAATAAAACTTAACCTGCAACTCTCAAGTTGTACATCTGTGTTTAGCTGACAATACAAATATAAAGGAAATTTTAAATTAAATACAATCCATGGGGAGAAATCGAAACATCTGAGGGAGAGAGACAGGGAGAGAAAGGAGAGAAGGAGGAGGAGAGGAGAGAAGCAGGGGAGGGCGGCAGGGAGACAGAGGGGAGGACACTGAGGAGGAGGGGAGGAGGGGAGGGGGGAGGGGAGGGGAGGGAAGGGGGAAGGGGGAGTTGGGAGGGGAGGGTAAGGGAGGGGAGGAGGGTAGGGGAGAGGAGGAGGGAAGGGGAGGGGAGGGGAGAGGAGGAGGGGAGGGGAGGGGAGGGGAGGGTAGGAGGGGAGGGGAGGGGAGGAGGGGAGGAGGAGGGGAGGGGAGGGAGAGGCCAGAGCTCCTCAGAGTCTGGACTCACAGCCCAGGTCCGCGGGTGTGTCCTGAAGCAGGGGAGAGCCCGAGCCAGGCCGGGACAGAGCTGAGTCTCCAGGCCTCGTGGCCGTGACCCGGAGCGGTGTGGTCAGCCCCCTGACCCCAGCCTGGCCCTGCTGGTCGTGGGGGGCTGTGATCCCGGACACAGTGTCTGAGCGTCTGTCTGAAATCCCTGCGGAGGCACCGCTCAGGACGGACCTGCCCGGCCCCACCTGGATCTGCAGGTCCAGGCCCGAGTGGGGCTTCCTGCCTGGAACTGAGCAGCCGGAGGGGGTCTGCACCCCAGTAGTGGAGAGGCCCCAGGAGTGCTCAGAGCTGCCGGGGGCAGACAGAGCCGCTCTGAGACCCAGGGCTCGGCTCCAAGGGGTCCCCTGAGGTGTCTCCTGGCCAGGGTCAGAGCTGGGATGAGCATGTGGTCTGAGTCGGACTTTCAGAGCTGGTGGCTGCATCCCTGGGGACAGAGGGCTGGGTCCTAACCTGGGGGTCAGAGGGCAGGACGGGAGCCCAGCTGACCCCTGGGGACTGGCCTCCTCTGTGGTCGCCCCTGGGCGGTCACAGCATCCCCTGGACATGCACTGGAGGAGGATAGCTGGGGCCCTGCTGTCAGGAGGGATTTCAGGAGGCCAGACTCAGGGGAGGAGACTCTGACCTGCCCGGGTTATGACTGAGTTTTGGGGGTCCTCCTGGAGGCTCTGGCCCTGCAGGCCATGCAAGGTCATCTCTAGTGGAGCAGGACTCTGCAAGACTGATGAACTGAATCCTCTAGGATTGGCGTGATTGTGAGGGGACAACATTCTAGGACCAACAGGGTGCTCAGGTAGCTGGCACTGGGTCCAGTGGCAGCGGGCAGGGCACTCAGGGCCGACTAGGGGCCTGGGGGATTCGATGGTGCCCACAGCACTGGGTCTTCCATCAGAATCCCAGACTTCACAGGGCAGTTTCAGGGATGAGGTCAGGACTTGAGGGCCACAGAGAGGTGGCGATGGCCGAGACAAGCCCATCACAGAGAGATCAGGGGCCGTGATAGGATGGGTGTGTCTGTGTCACTCAGGCCCTGTTTCCCCACATCAACACCAAGGTCCTGCCAGCCCGTCGTCCACTGCGGACCCCCCTGTGCAGAGCCTGCCTGGAGGGCCACAGGAGGGGCCGCCTGGGGGCTCAGCTTGGGGGAACCGGGCCAGGCCTGTGCCTGCTGAGTCCACAGTCTCCCGGGGCTGGAGGAGAGTGTGAGCAGGACGGGAGGGTTTGTGTCTCACTTCCCCGTCTGTCTGTGTCACTGTGAGCATTGTAACTGCCGCTGCCCCACGGCAGACAACAGACAGTAATAGTCGGCCTCATCCTCGGCACGGACCCCGCCGACAGTCAAGATGGCTGTTTTGCCTGAGCTGGAGCCAGAGAACTGGTCAGGGATCCCTGAGCGCCGCTTACTGTCTTGATAAATGACCAGCTCCGGGGCCTGGCCTGGTTTCTGCTGGTACCACTGAGTATATTTTTCATCCAGGAGGTCCCCCGAGCAGGTGATCTTGGCCATCTGTCCCAAGGCCACTGACACTGAAGTCGGCTGGGTCAGTTCACAGGAGACTGCGGAGCCTGGAAGAGACGGGGGAGACGGGATGAGAAGGAAGGACCCCTTCCCCGGGCATCCCACCCTGAGGCGGTGCCTGGACTGTGCTCTGGGTTAGGGGCGGGCCCAGCCCAGGGTCCTGTGGGGCCGGAGCCTGCGGGCAGGGCCGGGGGGCCGCACCTGTGCAGAGAGTGAGGAGGGGCAGCAGGAGAGGGGTCCAGGCCATGGTGGACGCGCCCTGAGCTCTGCCTCTGAGCCCGCAGCAGCGCTGGGCTCTCCCAGCCCCTTTATTCCCTCTCAGAGCTTTGAGGGGGGCAGCGAGGGTTGGCTTTATGCAAATCCAGCCCCTGGGGCCCCTCACTGAGAGGCAGGGTCAGCACACCGTCAGCCCTTGTCTGTCCCCCGCTTCCTCCTCGGCTTCTCACGTCTGCACATCAGACTTGTCCCCAAGGATGGAGGTCACTGTCCCCTTCCCTGTGTCTGACCACATGCCCGCTGTCCCAACCCCCCTGGCCTGTGGTCTCCCCTGGGCTCCCCAGCGGGGCGGTCAGCCTGGCAGCGTCCTGGCCGTGGAGTGAGGCACAGCGCCCTGGGGTTCACTGTGGATGTGACCCTCAGAGGTGGTCACTGTGTCCTGAGGGGATGGCCTGTCCCGTCCTGACTTCCTGCCCAGCGCTGATCCTTGGACACCTGTGGACCCGCAGGCCTGGTTCCCCTGAAGCTCCCCTTGGGCAGCCCAGCCTCTGACCTGCTGCTCCCGGCCGCGCTCTGCTGCCCCCTGCTGGCCACGCCGCGTGCTGCCTCTAGTAGAGCTCTGATTTCTGAGCCTGACTAATTACTATCTCTGTGCATTCATGTCCCTGTGAAGGGCTCACTTAGCGTTTCTCACACTAGAGACCATGGTCCTCCTGGTTACAGCGATCACACTCCTCTCTGTGGAACTTTTGCAGAAGATTCTGCAGCCAGGATTCATAAGTAGTCTTAGCTGAGAAATGCTGCATCAGAGAGACCTGATAACCAAGGTGAGGGGGGGAACCTGGAAGATCTTATCTGGTGACAATACCCACAGCTATGACAGATGTTCTGGGCATCAGGGAATGTGGGGGCTGTGGACTGGTGAGATGTGTGTGAAATCTTCCAAATACACACATACATGCAAATATATGTGTATGTACACGCAGAGAGAGAGCCAGAGGCTGTGAGTGTCAGAGCACCAGGTACCCACGGTACCTCCACAGAGGTCACAGCACAACGATTTCTTCTGGTTTCTTGGTCAACTGACTTCATAATTCAAATTCTTGTACTCCATGTTGAACTGAACAAATTTAAAAATACTGCAAAACATACTTCAGTGTGTTTGTGTGTACGTTCAGTCTTTATGACCCCATGGACTGTAGCCTGCCTGGCTTCTCTTCCACGGAGTTTTCTAGGCAGGAATAGTGGAGTAGGTTGCCATTTCCTTCTCCAGTAAATATACATACATAAAGTTTACTATTTTAATCACCGAGATGGTTCGTAACGTGTTTCCCAGTTGTCTGGGAAACCAGGTGCCATTCCATTTAGTTCTGGGATGTCTGGGGGGAGTGTTTCTGGAGGACATGAGCATTTGAACCTTCTGATTCAGGGAAGCAGGCGGCCCTCCCCATGTGGGTCCTGGAGGAACAAAAGGCTGAGGAAGGCAGAGTCCCCTCCTCCCCGACATGAGGTCACTGCTCAGAAGAGAGATAGTATAATGAAGAAAAAAAGAAAAAAGCAAACTGTTGGAGCTCAATTCTCTGGAGCTAAATTGCACTCTGAGGGCCGCATGCAGAAATTCTAGATATAAGACAACTCACCCCACCCCACTCCCAGCCTTTCAGGAAAGGATGGGATGAAGGAGGCAGGACGGTGACCTGGGGGCCATCACAGCCAGGCCTGCAAGAGGACCCGGGGAGCTCGGGTACGGGTGAGCTCTTCAGAGCCCTTCAAATCGGGGGCAGGGGCCCTGCCTCTATCTCCCCCTCCACACACAGATCCTTAAGACGGATCTGCACTGGGATGAGGAGTGTCACCGGCGTCAGAGGCTACAGCAGAAGCAAGATCGGGATCTGGGGCTGTGGACCCCAGTGTCTGGGTAAATGAGGGCTTCAGTCCTGCAGCTGACGGGCTGGATTCAGGTTGTCACACAGGACACCTGGGCAGTGATGGTCACAGCGCAGCTACTTCTGGTGTTATGACCATTAAAAAATAAAGACAGACAGACACACACACAATGGACAGGGGAAAAAATGAGAATCAGTGCATGAACAGCGGACAGATGTATGATGTGCAAATGTAATGCAAGATTTAAACAAAAATATAACCTATGGGGAGAAACCCAAACATGTTAAGAAGAAGAGAGAGAGGAAGGAAAGAAGAGGAAGAAGAAGGAGAAGGAGAGGAGTAGGAGGTGCAGAGGGAGAGGGAGGGGAGAGGGGGAGGAGGGGGAGGGGCCAGAGAGAGGGACGACTCGGGGGAAGAGAAGGAGAGAAGGTGACAGAGGCCAGTGTTAACCCAGAGTCAGGCCACCAAAAGGTCAAGAAGCAACAGTTAGAACCAGACACGGAACGATGGACTGGATCCAAATTGGGAAAGGAGCTCATCAGAAGTGTATATTGTCACTCTGCTTATTTAACTTACATGCAGAGTACATCATGCAAATTGCTGGGCTCGATGAAGCACAAGCTGGAATCAAGATTTCTGGGAGAAATATCAGCAACCTCAAATATTCAGCTGATACCTCTCTAATGGCAGAAAGTGAAGAGGAACTAAAGGGCCTCTTAAGGAGAGTGAAAGAGGAGAGTGAAAAAGCTGGCTTGACACTCGACATTAAAAAGACTAAATCCTGGCATTCACTCCCAACACTTCAGGCAAATAGATGGGGAAAAAGTGATAACATGACAGACTTTATTTTCTTGGGCTCTGAAATCACTGTGAATGGTGACTGTGCCATGAAATTACAAGCCACTTGCTTCTTGGAAGGAAAGCTATGACAAACCTAGACAGCATATTAAAAAGCAGAGACATCACATTGCCGACAGAGGTCCACATAGTTGAAGTTACAGTTTTTCCAGTTGTCATGCATGGATGTGAGAGCTGGAATACAGAGAAGACTGAGCACCAAAGAACTGATGCTTCCAAATTTTGGTGCTGGAGAAGACTCTTGACACCCCCTTGGACAGCAAGGAGATCAAACCAGTCAATGCTAAAGGAAAGCAACCCTGACTATTCATTGGAAAGACTGATGCTGAAGCCTCAATATTTTGGCCACCTGATGTGAGAGTTGGACTATAAAGAAAGCTGAGTGCTGAAGAATTGATGCTTTTGAACTGTGGTGTTGGAGAAGACTCTTGAAAGTCCTTTGGACTGCAAGGAGATCCAACCAGTCCATCCTAAAGGAGATCAGTCCTGAGTGTTCATTGGAAGGACTGATGCTGAAGCTGAAACTCCAGTACTTTGGCCACCTCATGCGAAGAGCTGACTCATTTGAAAACACCCTGATGCTGGGAGGGATTGGGGGCAGGAGGAGAAGGGGACGACGGAGGATGAGATGGTTGGATGGCATCACCGACTCAATGGACATGAATTTGGTAAACTCCGGGAGTTGGTGATGGACAGGGAGGCCTGGCAGGCTGAAGTCCGTGGGGTCGCAAAGAGTGGGACACGGCTGAGTGACTGAACTGAACTGAACTGAATTGTCGATGTTTTTGACAACAATTTTCCCTTACTTTGTCTCCACCCTCCATATTAGACATCAGCGCTCAAGCTAGACAGGGGTGCACCTGGAGGAAAGTTCTGCCTTTTCTTTTCAAATCAATCCTCAGGTGACATTTCTCTATTTCTGACGTGGACATTCCCCTGCAGCCACTGGAGTTCTGTGTCAAGTAGGAGGTTTATGTGTGCCTGGTCCAGGTTGTCACATGGTTATTCAAATTTTCTCCAGGGAAATCTTTGTATGAAAGTTCACTGATTTGGTAGGACACCCAGAAATTTCCTCTTGCATCTCTAAGAGTTAGGACAGTGGCTTGCTTAGCAAACCAGTGAGATGGTCTGGATTTCTTTTTTTATGTGAAGGAGAAACATATCCAGCCAACAAATCATGAGTCAATAGCTGTCCAGGTAGCAACCCAGTTCCTCCCCGGACCTTGTCTCAGAGGAAGACAAGCCTTTGGTGTAATTGAGGTGTTTGCTCTCGAGGCTGGGGCAGCACTTTGAAACAGAAAGGTGTTCCTGGTGGCCCTCGTCACTTACAGCACCTACACACGGGCACAGCCTGAGGGGTCTGGGATTCAGACGCAGCGCGGGGCCAGTGTGATATTGCCTCTGAGGTAAGAATTCGAAGGGCAGGGGTGACATGTGGTCAGGTGGTGGCACGGGGCAGTTTCTGGGTAATAAATCTGGGTATCTGCAGCTGCTTAGCCCAGGATGGAGCCTGAGGAGCAGGAGCAGGATTGACACAAGTGGGTTGAGACCACCCTTGGCCTTCACCACTTTATCCGGGGCCTGAAGACCTTCAAGGAGGTTCAGCAGCTGCGGGTGGCTGAAGGTCCTCTGGGCCTGAGCCCTGTCTACTGTCCCCCGTGGTGACCGGTCACTGCCGTCCCCAAATATCTGCAGATTTTCTGCTGTGAGTGCAGCACAGGATTTAGGGAGCGGCCTTGATGGGGAAAGGCAGGGGCTGAGAGAGTGAATAACAATGCCAAGTTCTCTTGGGGAGGAAGAGGTTCTTTCTGGTGGAACTTGAAAAGCATTCTCCTGAAGTCTCAGGTTAAAGAGGCCTTGCTGGAAAACGCTGGATCAGCATGGCTGGACGGACTTGTGAAGGTCATCGCTGGCTCAGCCTCTGCTCTGGTCTTTGTCCCCAGTGTGCTCTGCCCACGGTCAGCTGAGAAAGGAGCTGCTCTTCCCACGGGGACGGGACACCCTGTCGGTGGAGCTGATCCAGGCTCTGGGCTCCTGGGCGGGGAGGAAGGTGGAGCGGGCTACGCCAGGCTGATTCAGCCCCTCCGAGAGAAGCTGTGTGTGCAGTAGGTGCACTGGATCAGACCATACGGAGGTCCTCAGTCTTGTCCCCAGTGATGGTGAGGGCCGCTCTGCCCCCAAGGATGGAGTGTAAGGAGTGACTGGGGGTGGATGCAGGAGAGGGTGACCGTCGGCCTGGATGACAGCGTAAGGAAGGGTCTTGAGTCACCACAGGCTGGGAGCTGACGGCCAAAGACAACAGAAGGAGACATGCATGGGCACCATTGTTATGGCACCTCCTCCACTGAGCCCCTTGCCCAGGCCCCTCCCCACCGCCCAGGACTCTGCCCTGACTTGAGCAGAGGCCCACGAAGGGGACGGTGGCCCAGGACCGGCTGGCGAGGCTTCCACCTGCACTGCCCCCGAGGGCCTCGTGGCTGGGGCTGGTCTCCTTCACCTTGAACTCTCCTCTGACTCTTCAGTGAGGGGCGGCCCTCAGGCCCACCCCCACCCCCAGCTTCCTGCCTGCACCAGGGCTGGGTCCCAGTGGGGACCCCTGTCCGATGAAGGGTGGGCGGAGGGGGGTGGTGAGGGCCTCGTGTCTGCTTTCCTTCGGCTGTCCCCGGGCATGAGGGCCCTCATGGCTCTTGACACATGCGTGAGGACCACTTACGGAAAATGAAAATGGCGTCAGATGAAAAGATACACAGCTGGGCCAGTTCCCACAAACGGAGACATGGACTCACAGTGCCCCCTGTTACTCAAAAGTCTGAAAGTCTCCTTTTCTCAGACTCCAGGCCTGATAGACTTGACCATGGGCCTCTGGTTCACTCGCTCTAAAATAAGCTTCAGTCTTTTTTTTCTTTTTTTAAGTACTTTAAGCTTTTTTTTTTAGAAAATTTATTTATTTATTTATATTTCTTTTTGACTGCACCGAGTCTTCATTGAGGAGTGGGCTTTCTCCAGTTTCGGCAGGTGGGGCCTACTCTCTAGGTGTGGTCCCTGGACTTCTCACCGTGGAGGCTTCTCTCATTGTAGGAGCACGGGCCCTAAGCGCTTGGGCTCAGTAATTGTGGCGCACAGACTTAGTTGCCCCGAGGCACGTGGAGTTGTAGCTCCTGGACCAGGCATCACCTCGTGGCCCCTGCACGGGCAGACGGACTCTTAACCACTGGAGCAGCAGGGCAGTGCTGGAGCAGGATGTCATCAGCCACCTTTTATAGGTAGCAGTGTACATGTGTCTAGGGACTCCTGATAGTCCCTTGGACTGCAAGGAGATCAAACCAGCCCATCCTAAAGGAGATCAGTCCTGGGTGTTCATTGGAAGGACTAATGCTGAAGCTGAAACTCCAATACTTTGGCCACCTGATGCGAAGAACTGACTCATCGGAAAAGACCCTGATGCTGGGAAAGATTGAAGGCAGGAGGAGAAGGGGACGACAGAGGATGAGATGGTTGGATGGCATCACCAACTCAGTGGACATGAGTTTGAGTAAGCTCCAGGAGTTGGTGATGGACTGGGAGGCCTGGCATGCTGCAGTCCATGGGGTTGTAAAGAGTCAGACTCGACTTAGTGACTGAAATGAACTGAAAGGAACGTATGTCAATCCCAACCTCCCAATTTATCCCTGCCCTTTCTCCCTTGATTTTTTTTTCTATTGATATATTTATGACTCAGTGTCTGCTTAATAAATAGATTCAAATATACCAAGTGTTTTAGATCCCACATATAAGTGACTTCGTATGATACTTGTCTTTTTCTGACTTGCTTCTCTCAGGATGACTATCTCTACATCCATCCATGCTGGAAATGTATTTTTTCACCGAGTTTCTCACCATGTTCCTTCCCAGTCGGGGATCGTGCAGCCAAACCCCAATGATGATGTATAGTTGGATGTCAGGCCCTTCCTCCTTGGGTGCACAGCCAGGTACACTGTGGGGGGTCCACCCATGGGGAGGATGTCCTCTTACTGTGTCCTTCAGGGACGTTCCAGAGACAGGCCTTCACGTTGTAACTGTCCACGTCTGTGCCCTCTGCAGTACATGGCTAGGTGGATCAGATAGCACCCAGGGCACAGTGGACAGTATAGGCCACATGGTGACTCTAGTCGTGATCTGGAGGAATAACCACAGAACGGATTCAGGGACCCACAGGAGCCTCTGTGAGACACACCTGAGTAGAAACTCCGCTGATCGCCCCATCTCCACAGGCCCCTGCTCTGGAGGCCAAAGTGGTGTTTGGGGGGTCTCAGAAACCAATATCAGTGCAGAGCCAGTGTCCAGTAGCCCCTGAAAAGTCTGCTTTGCCCCAATGGAGTTACCCTGAGAAAAGGCGGCTGGTCCCTTTGAGAAAGACTGGGAGAAAGATCATGGTGTACATCCTTGGTAGTTCACTAGAGTCCTTGCTCAAGGAGACTCAGCCTTTGCTTCGTTCATGGAGTTACAGGCTTGTAAACTGGCTTAATCTCAGTGGGATCTCTCCAAACCTTTGGGCTTCCCCGGCAGCTCAGTTGGTAAAGGATCTGCCTGCAGTGCAGGAGAGCTGAGTTCGATCCCTGGGTTGGGAAGATCCCCTTTAGAAGGAAATGGCAACCCACTCCAGTATTCTTGCCTGGAGAATCCCATGGACAGAGGAGCCTGGCGGGCTACAGTCCATGGGGTTGCAAGAGTAGGACATGACTTAGCAGCTAAACCACCACCACCACCAAGCTGGCTCCAGGCTGGAAATTGATCCAGGCTCTGTGACTCGAGTTAAACTTTTGTTCACTTGACCTAGAAGGTTTGGGGGCTAAGTAGGAGTTTGGGGGTGGTTATCGCTAACTTGTGTCCTACTCTTGCAACCCCATGGACTGTAACCCTCCAGGATCCTCTATTCCTGGGATTTCCCAGGCAAGAATTCTGGACTGGGTTGCCATTTTCTTCTCCAGGGAATCTTCCCCACCCAGGGATTGAGCTCCGGTCTCCTGCTGGGCAGGTTGATTCTTTCCCACTGCATCACCTGGGAAGTCCCCTCCAAGTGTGGGTAGCAGGTCTTAAAGCACAAATCTATTCTAACCTTATGATCTCCCTACATGTTGAGTTCCTTTGTGTTCAGGCAGACAGGTCTGGCTCCTCTAGTTCCCTCACTAGTGAGAGGGTAACAGGAAGGAAGGCTTCGGGTCTCCAAATGGAGGAAATAGGCTTCAAGTGTCAGGCGTTTTTTCTCTCTCTTAAGGGCCAGGAGGAAACAAACTACAAGTGTCAGATTTTTTCCCTTCTCTATACAAAATTATTAGGAGGTTTCTTTTACAATCTATGTTGCCATGATGACACCGGGTTCGACCAGAGCTTAACTTTTCTCAAACCTTGAGCTAACCAGTGCGTTTTCTTATGGAAGTACTTTGCTTAAGCTGTGTTAATGGACTATATATTTACCCTAAACTCTGTTTTTCTTCAAGTTGATTCTGCCTAAGTCTCAGAACCATAATGGCTTAACAAACCAGTATGTTTTACTCATGCAAATGTTCTCTTAAGCTATGTTAACGAGACTACGTATTTGCTTGGAAATCTAGCTTTCTTTAAGAATCACGTCAAATGTTCTATGGCTTGGGGTGACTCACCTTGGGCCAACATTATCTCAAAATGCATGTTGTGGGTGAGGGGCCTGGTGCCACTCTCTGAGTTGTGAGACGTTTCCTTTTAGCAGCCTGCTCATAGGTTTATAACTTCTTGCTAAAAACTAGCAAGGGGGCACTCTTTCTGCCTGCTTCTGATGTCTATGTCAGAAGCTTTCTCGATCTCTTTTATACTTTAATAAAACTTTACTACTCAAAAGCTCTGAGTGATCAAGCCTCGTCGCTGGCCCTGGATCGAATTCCTCTCCTCCGGAGGCCAGCCATCCCGGCGTCTTTGATGGCTCAGCAACAGCCTTTCCCTAAGGATCACGTTTTGGACTCTGCTTCCAGTAACTAATCAACCAAACCACTGGGAGTCCCTTGCGCCTCCTGCCACCCCGGCCAGCTGCAGGTGACATGAAACGCAGAGCCCTGCCGAGGGAGCCCAGGTCCGTGAATCCAGCTGACCCAGCTTTATGTTCCCCCCACTACCCACCTCCCTTCCTGTCCCCTCCCCTTTGTTCCAGGGGTTGCTGGCCCTGTGAGAGAGGAGACCCAAGCAGTTCCTGCACTGCAGTGTCCCTCTGTGGCTCATACTCTCTACTCAGCCCAGGAAACTGCGGGGCCTGATTGCAGTTGTTGGTGTAGAAGCAAAGGGGGGCAGCACGGGAGGGGGCCCAGTGGAGAATCAGCACAGGTCCACGTGGCATCCTCCTCAAGAACCGTGACTATTTTCTTGGGTCATGCTCCCACTCAGATGCGGCTTAAAGAGGAGGGACCACAACCATGAAACCACCCCTTCCTCTTGTCTTCAGATCCCCTCTCAGCTGCCGACGCTTCCACATCAGATGCAGACGAGCAAGCTGCAGAGTCAGAGTAATGGGGAGCCTGCGGCCTCAGGCGGGCTTTGGTCTCACTTCCCCATGAACCTGAGCCACTGTGGACAGCGCTTCTACCGCCATATGAGCTGCAGTGCTAGTCGGCCTCGTCCTCAGCCCGGAGCCCAGACAGGGTCAGGGTGGCAGTGTTCCCGGACTCGGAGCCAGAGAACCGATCAGGGATCCCTGGGGGCCGTTTGTTGAGATTATATATCAGAGTTTTGGGGGCTGAGCCCAAGAGCTGTTAGTACAGCCAATATAGTTATAACCCCCCGTGTCACTGCTGGTCCCAGCACAGGAGATGGTGACCGTCTGTCCCAGATTCCTGGACACTGAGGGAGGCTGAGTCAGTTCAGACTGGGCCCAGGACCCGGCAAAGAGGAGAAACACACTCTGGTCAGTTCCCTGCTGGGGCCCAGGTCACCCTGAGGACAAAGACACCAGGGATCAGACACCAGACTCCAGACACCTGGGGTCCCTTCCCTGGAGGCCTCACCTGAGTTCTGAGTGAGGATGGTGATGAGGAGCAGAGCCCAGGCCATGGTGGAGACACCCCTGACGCTGCCTTCTGAGCCCACAGCCCTGGGCTTGGTCCCCATACCTCTCTTATCCGCTCCCCCAGAGGAGGGCAGGGCCCCCATGCAAATCTGCTTCCTGCTCCTGACCCTCCTCACCCCCTCTGCTCACCTTTTCTGACCCGGCCCTTTGTTCTAGATACTTCTGCAGCCCTGGACAGCAGAGCTTCCTGAGAATTAACTCTTTCACATGTTGAGTGAGGACAGACCAAGTCCATGACAGGATGTGGGGAATGAATCCAGGGTTTCCTATCTTTCCACAAGTCATCGTGGTTCCTGGGAGAGAAATCCCAGAATGTACCCTCTGGGCTGATCCGCAAAAAAGAGAACTGGGGCCCCAATAGCTAAAAGATCCAGCTGTCCCACATTCCAGGAGTCAAACGCAGAGCTGGGGACCATTACCCCTCAGCTCCTTCTGTTTTAAAAAACTATTGTTAAAGGGACTTCCCTGCTGGTCCCGTGGTTAAGTCTCTGAGCTTCCACTGCTTGGGGCTTGAGTTTGATCACTGGTCTGGGAACTAAGATCCCGCAAACTGTGAGGCACAGCTAAGAAGAAAAAGTAAAAGAAAAAACAAAAGATTCTATTGAAGTATAGTTGATTTACAATGTAGTGTTAATTCTGCTGTAGAAGAAAGTGATTCGGTTATACTCACGTATACATTCTTTTTTCATGTTCTTTTCCAACACGGTTTATCACAGGATATTGAATACAATTCCCTGCGCTGTACATAGGACCTTGGTGTTTATCCATCCAATGGATAATAGTCTGTTCTACTTGTCCCAAACTCCCAGTGGGTTCCTCCTCGACCCCCAACTCCTTCTTGTCCCCCTCTCTTTGGAGAGTCCTCATGTTCCCCTCCATCCTCTCTCCGCGGTGCTCTGAGTCTGAGACCTGAGCCTGAGCCATTGGCCGTTTGTTAGCACTTCTGAAGGTAACTCATTGGAGCGCAGATGCTTCGGGACATAAAAAGGGATCTGGGAGAAGCAGCTGTTGAAACTTCACTTGTTGTTGTTTAGTCACTATGGGGTCTTAACTCTGTGTGACCCCATGCACTGTAGCCCACCAGACTCCTCTGTCCATGAGATTTTCCAGGCAAGAATACTGGAGTGGGTTGCCATTTCCTTTTCCAGGGGGTCTTCCTGACCCAGAGATTGAACCTAAGTCTCCTGCATTGGCAGCTGGGTCCTTTACCCCTGAACCCCTGAGGAAGCCTGTTGAACCTTCACATGGGACAGTGTAAGCCACCAGGACCTTCCCAAATCCTGGCCTTTACTGCCCCCTGGTGGCTGCAGACGTTGCCAACCAAGCCCAGGGAGGCAGCTGAGTGGCAGCTGGAAATCCCTCCCTCCTGCCCTCCCCTTCCCATCCAGCTCAGTACCAGGCCCCGCCCTTCCCCCCACCCCCGCCCCCACCCCCGGCCCCGATCCCCTCTAAGCTCATGTCTCTTTGTGCTTTAACTCCCTCCAGGATGGGATGTATCACCTGCCCCACCAGGTGGATGGACCCTCTCCCGAGACTGTATAACTCATCCCACCACAGCCTAGGCACCAGGTCACCTGTGAGGCAGCTGTTTATACCGAGTGCCACACATTTCAGAAGCCCAAGAGAGGTGACTCCGTGGCCAACGGTGGGCAAAGCTAAAGGGATCCCCTTTCCATTTCAAGTCCCACAGAGGCATTCTTTGCCCTCTCTGTTTTCTTCAGAGAATCAGTTACAACCTCACTCTTTAAAACCATGGTCTCGTTTGGGTTTTGTTTTGGTGTTTTTCTGTTTCCACCCTAAAACTTATGAGCAGGTACCTCCTTGAGCATTGCACCAGCAGCCGCTCAAGGACAAATGTTTGTTGAATGAGTCTGGACGAGGGGAAGGAGGGGAGAGCTGAGCCTCCTGGTCCAAGATGAAAAAATTAAGTTTTTATCAGCTGTGTTCCAGGTGACAATCCTAGGTCCAGATGGAACAACAGTATGCTTAAAATGGTGCTTAAAACTCAACATTCAAAAAAACTAAGATCATGGCATCTGGTCCCATCACTTCATGGCAAATAGATGGGGAAACGAAGGAAACAGTGACAGACTTTATTTTCTCGGGCTCTAAAATCACTGTGGACGGTGACTGCAGCCACGAATTTAAAAGATGCTTGCTCCTTGGAAGAAAAGCTATGATAAATCTAGACAATGTATTAAAAAGCAGAGACATCACTTTGCTGACAAAGGTCTGTACAGTCAAAGCTGTGACTTTTCCAGTAGTCACATACAGACATGAGAGTTGGACCCTAAAGAAGGCTGAGCGCTGAAGAATTGATGCTTTCAAACTGTGGTGCTAGAGAAGACTCTTGAGAATCCCTTGGACTGCAAAGAGATCAAACCAGTTCATCCTAAAGGAAATCAACTCTGAATGTTCATTGAAAGGACTAATGCTGAAGTTGAAGCTCTAATAATTTGGCCATCTGATGCAGAGAGTCGACACACTGGAAAGACCCTAATGCTGGGAAAGATTGAGAGCAGGAGGAGGAGGCAACAGAGGATGAGATGATTGGATGGCATCATTGACTCAAAGGACTTGAGTTTGAGCAAGCTCTGGGAGATGGGGAAGGACAGGAAAGCCTGACGAGCTGCAGTCCATGGGTTTGCAAAGAGTTAGACATGACTTAGCGACTGAACAACAATATATTCATCCATCCATCCATGTGTGTAGCTGGACACCTCCTTAAGCTCTATTAGCTCACAGGCACAGGGATGTCTGGCGGAATGGCAGGGGAGAGCGAGGAAAAACAGCCATCCCTACTGCCCTGCCTTTACTCTTAGCCACCAGGAGCTGCCAGTGGCCTCTGGTTAAAGATTTAGGGTCTCTGGGATGACAAGGACACAGCGCCAGACCCCACCTTTAGAAAAACACAGCCTCACAGTCTGAGGATGCCAAGTGTTTACAGGCTTGAGTGAGGACTCAAAGGAGGCCCCCCAGGCCAGCATGAATGAGGAGGGCTCTGCTTGGCTTGTAACCCTTCCAGGCAAGACTCCTCAGCCACCTAGCTCTTACATCTCTCCAGAAACCAGACTTTGTCCCCTCCAGGGGCTGGGAGGAAGAAAGTGCCAAAATCATCCTGGATTCCGGGTACCTGGTGCCCCCTGGTGGCCCAGACATAACATCCCCAGATTTGAGGGGCACCGCTTGGGAGGGTCCGGCCCACATTTTCTGTGTCCAGGCCCCGTCCTGACTTTGTCTGAAGGGGACCTTTGGTGGAAAGAGGAGAAGCCTGTGCTCAGGACCAGCTCAAGCTGAGGACATCCAAGGGGCTTTGGAGATCAGACACAGGTGAGGAAACCAGATGCAGGAATTGTTTAGTTTCTGAAAAAGCTGAAAATGAATCGGGGGATGGGGCAGAGGACTCAAGTAGACAGCACTGCCTGCCCTCCACAAGGGCAAGGAGGCAGAGTCGCTGATGGGGTGGCGTGGAATGGAAGTTGGGGGTGGAGTGGGATGAAGGTGCCCCTAAGATCTGGAGGGTGAGGGGTAGAACGAGGCATAATCTGGAGATAGGACAGTCTAATTGACCCTGGTCTGCAGTCTCCGCTGCCCCTGGGATCACAGAAGTGGCAAAGTGCAGAGAGTAGAGGGCATTGGAATGGTCAAGGAGAGGGACATCTTATGAGGGAGGTGGGGGAGGGGCAAGAACCACTGCTCAGGGGGCTCTGACACCCCACCCACAGGGGAAAAGGGGTTTTGGAAGCACAGACCCAGAGGGTGGGGTGGGTAGAGTTGGTGGTGGGGGCGTTCTATGTCTCAGCCCCTCCCTCCAGATCTCAGGGGCCCCTTTCTCCCACTCCACCCCCGACTTCCATTCCACGCAGCCCCATCAGCGAATCTGCCTCCTTGCCCCTGGGCAAGTGCCACCTCCCAGCAGGTGGCCTGAGTCTGAGCTATGGAGGACAGCTGCTGAGCCGAGGCACCGGTGAGCGCAGGTTTTTCTGGATTTCTCCCCAAATAGTGCACCCTTCCCTCTTCCTCCTGGTCATCTGACCTGGCAGGACCCCCACACCTGCTGAGTCCCGGGACAGTGGAGAATGGTGCCTCTGAATGGAAGCTCCTGTCCTCTGCTCTCATCCCAGGCCTTGTCCACTGCCCAGAAGCAGAGTGGGCAGTTCCCACCTTCAGGTGACTTCCAAGGGCACACTGCCCTACCAGGCTGGCCCAGGGACGTCTTAGAAAGCCCTGGACCTGCAGCCACGGCGTCGTTCCCATGACAACCTCCCATGGCCTGCTCTGTGACACCCTTTTGAGCCTAAGTCACTGCACGTGGAAAGGAAAAAGCAATCTAAGACCTCTGCCAATGCTTCAGTTCTTGAGGGAGAAACTGAGGCTAGGAAAGTGAAAGTTGGTGACTTAATTTCTGCCAAACATGAGGCATTGTTTGCTTGTCCTTCCGATTTGACATGCAGCTTCCTGGAGAAGCTTGAATGAAGAGAATTGTGATAAAGAATGAAGATGTCCCAGAGGCAGTGATGCCAGCAGATACCTTCACAAAAAAGAAACCTGGAAATAACGTCAGGCCTGAAAGCCCAAAGCATGAGACATTAGAAGCAGATCCAGGCTTAGGAAGCAGAGTGACAACTCTGCAGGTCATACATAGGGAGGATGCTCACCCCCAGTTGAAAGTTATATGCTGAGAAGAAAGAAGCAGAGTTGAAAGGACTCTTGCTGATTTCTTTGCAATGAAATGAAACACTTTAATTCTCAACTATTAAAATCACAGCATACTAAAAAATATAGCTTTATTATTTTTGTTTCTCTAAACAATTACAACAGTAGAAGAATGGTGTGCTGTAGTTCATGGGGTCGCAAAGAGTCAGACATGACTTAGTGACTGAACAACAATAACATATTATTTATATATATGTATACAAAAGCTTCTCTACTACTCTTGATAAAAACTTGAGAAAGAATAACAACAAAAAAAGAAGAGATGAAGAAATTGGAAAACCTAAACTAAATGAAATGGGAACACTGAATATGAAACTGAAAAAGTGAAACAAACTAGATAAAAGGAAAAGATCGTCATATAAGTCCAGTTGCTTTTAAACCTGGCTGCTCATTAGAAACATATCTACAGCTTAGGAGAAAAAAGTAATACCTGGGCATTTGTATTTTTCAACAAATTCCAAGATAATTATGATAGTCATTTGGATTTTTAAAACTGACTACAGGTCTTTCTATTAAATGGTAATTTTGGTGACCTAGAATTCTATTATTTTTCTGTTGATCAGTCATGATAAAATGGTATTAATGAGTAATAGTTAGATAATCACATTAGTAAAAGATGTTTATAAGTTTTCACAATCAATAGCCAAACCAAAAAATAAAAAATAATTACAATTGCAAGCCATAATGGGAACGTGATTCACCTAATAATACGAAATAATTGCATTCAGTTTGCAGAAAAGGGTGATGTAGTAAGTGAAAGTGCATACAGGCACATGTTTTCATCCTCCAGCCAGTCTATGTCTTTTGGTTTGTGCATTTAACCCATTTACATTTGAAGTAATCATCGTATATATGACCCTATTACCATTTTGTTAGTTGTTTTGAGGTTTGTTTTGTGTAGGCCTTTTCCTTCTTTTGTATGTCCTGCCTAGAGAAATTCCTTGAGCATTTGTTGTAAAGCTGATTTGTGGTGCTGAATTCTCTTAACTTTTGCTTGTCTGGAAAGCTTTTGATTTCTCCATCAAATCTGAAGAAGAGTTTTGCTGCATAGAGTATTCTTGGTTAAAGGTTCTTCCATTTCATCATTTTAAATATATTGTGCCATTCCCTTCTGGCTTGTAGAATTTCTATTGAGAAATCAGCTGACAATTTTATGGGAGTTTGCTTGTATGTTATTTGTAGTTTTTCCCTTATTGCTTTTAATATTTTATCTTTGCCTTTAATTTTTGACAGATTGATTACTATGAATCTTGAGGTATTCCTTGTTGGGTTTATCCTGTCTGGGACTCTCTGCGTTACTTGGACTTGGTTGATTATTGACTTTCCTATGTTAGGGAAATTTTCAGCTATTATCCAGCTATTATCTCTTCAAACATTTTTCTCAAGTCCTTTCTCTCTCAGATTTCCATGAACTCCTGGAAAGTGTTTTCTGCATTCTGCTGGTTATGGAAGAATTCTCCTTGCAAAAAGTTGTTGAGATGCTTGAAGAAGTGGCAGTTGGTTGGCAAGAGGGCAGATGAATATGGTTGATGAGGCAAAACTTTCATTAACACAATTCATTCACTTTTGAAGCAATGATTGTGTGACCTGTGTTCAGGCATTGTGAAGAAGAACTGGGCCCTTTCTGTTGACCAATGCCAGCTGCAGGCTTTGCATTTTTTTTCATGCATCTTATCAACCTGCTGAGCATACTTCTCAGATGTAATGGTTTTGCAGGGACTCAGAGAGCTGTAGTGGATGAGACAGGAAGTAGACAACAGTGATCATGACATTTCTCTGACAGAAGATTGATTTTCAGGAGTGATTTGCAACTTATTCTTGGCTCGACCAGAGAGCTAGATATTGCTGGTTGTCATATGAAAACCAGTTTTCAAACAAATCACAATCCCATTGAGAAATGCTTTAATGTTGTTAAGCAGAATAAGGGAACAATACACTTGAAAAGGACAATTTTTTGGATTTCACTCAGTTCATGAGTCACCAATTTATTGAGATTTTCCACATTTCCAGTTGCTTCCAATATCAAATGAAAGCAAAATGGTCTAAGAGGAAATGGAACAGAAAGAAAGAGATTATGAGGCAAAATATGAAAAAAAACAGGGGGCTCTGGGGTAAAATCAGACAGAAACTGGGAGGCAATTAGGTCACATGTGAAAGAATCCAGGGAGCCCAGAGGTCAAATCAGAGAGAATCTAGGGGGTATGAAGTAAAATCTGACAGAAACAAGGGGTTCTGAGGTAAAATCTGAAAGAAACTAGGATATATTCAGGTAAATACAGACAGAAATTAGAAGCTTCTGAGAGAAAAATCTAACAGAAAATAAAGGGATCTGCGGTAAAATCTGAAAGAAATGTTGGGATCATGAGGTAAAATCTGAAAGAAACTAGGGGGTTCTGAGGTAAAATCTGACAGAAACTAGGGGGTTTTCAGGTAAAATATGAAAGAACTAGGGCTTTCTGAGATAAAATCTGAGAGAAACTAGGGGGTCCTCAGGTAAAAATCGACAGAAACTAAGGGCTCTTGAAGTAAAATCTGGGAGACTAGGGATGTCTGAGGTAAAATCTGACAGAAACTAGGGCTCCTGAGACAAAATGTCAAAGAACCTAGGGGATTTTGAGGTAAAATCTGGCAAAAATTAGAGGCTTCAGAGGCAAATACTGACAGAGACTAGGGGTGGCTGAGGTAAAATCTGACTGAAGCTCAGGATTTCTGGGGTAAAATCTGACAGAAATTAGGGGCTGCTGAGCTAAAATCTAAAAGCATCTAGGGGCTCCTGAGATAAAATCTGGCAGAAACTAGGAGGATCTGAGGTAAATTCTGACAAAACTAAGGGCTCCAGAGGTAAAATTTGACAAAAACTAGGGGCAGCTGTGGTAACATCTGACAGAAACTTGGGACTCCTAAGGTAAATTCTGACTGACTTGGGGCTCCTGAGATAAAAATCTTACAGAATCTAGAGGCTCCTGAGGTAAAAATCCCACAGAAACTTGGGAGATCTGAGGTAAAATCTAATATGACATAAGGGCTCCTGCGGTAAAATCTGACAGAAATCTGGTACTGCTGAGGTAAATTCTGAATGAAACTGCAATTCTGAAGTAAAATCTGACAGAACCTAGGGGCTCCTGAACGAAAATCTGACAGAAACATGGGGCTCCAGAGGCAAAATCCGACAGAATCTATGGGCTCCTGAGGTAAAATCTGACAGAAATTCGGGACTCCAGAGTTAAAATCTGACAGAAACTAGGTGCTCCAGAGTTAAAATCTGACAGAAACTTGGGGCTCTTGAGGTTAAAAACTGACAAAATCTAGGGGCTCCTTAGGTAAGACCTGACGGAAACAAGGGCTCCTATGGTAAAATTTGACAGAAACTCGGGGCTCTGAGGTAAAATCTGACAGAAACTCAGGGCTCCAGGCATAAAATCTGACAGAAACTCACAGTTCCTGAGGTGAAATTTGACAGAAACTTGGGGGTCTGGAGGTAAATAAACTCTAACAGAAACTTGGGTCTCCTGAGTTAAAATTTGACATATACCTGGGGAACCTGAAGTCAAAACTGTCAGAAACTTTGGGCTCCTGTGGTAAAATATGACAGAAACTTGGTGCCCCTGAGGTAAAATCTGAGAAAACCTAGGTGTTCCTGAGGTAAAATCTGACAGAAACTAGAAGATCTTGAGGTAAAATCAGAGGGAAGCTTGGACGTCCTAAGGCAAAATCTGACAGCTCACAAGGAGTCCTGAGGAAAAATCAGACAGAAACTCGCAAGGCATGAGGTACAATCTGACAGAACCTAGGGGCTCCTGAGTTCAAGTTTGATAGACACTGGGGTTCCTGAGGTAATAGCTGATAGAAACTATGGGCTCCTGAGGTAATATTTGACAGAACCCAGGGGCTCTTCAGGTAAAATCTGACAGAAATCAGGGGCTCCTGAGTTAAATTGTGACAGAAACTAGTGGCTCTTGGTAAAATCTGACAGAAACTACCAGCTCCTCAGATAACTTCTGACAGGAACTAGGGGGTCCTGAGGCAAAAATCTGATAGGAACTAGGGGCTCCTAAGGTAAAATCTGATAGAAACTGGGGCTCCTGAGGTAATTTCTGATAGGAACTAGGGGCTCCAAAGGTAAAACCTGACAGAAACCAGGTGCTCCTGAGGTAAAATATGACAGCACCTAGGCCTCCAGAGGCAAAATCTGACAGACATAGGGGCTCTTGCGGGAATATTTGACAGAAACTCAGGGCTGCTGAGGTAACATTGGATAGAAACTGGGGATGTAATTTTTGACAGAAACTATGCAATCTTGAGGTAATTTCTCACAGGAATTAGGGAGTCCTGAGGTAAAATTTGACAGAAACTAGGGGCTCCTGAGGCATAGTCTGACAGAAACTAGCAGCTTCAGAGGTAAAAATCTAATTGAAATTAGTGGCACCCGAGGTGAAATCTGACTGAAACTAGGGGCTCCTGAGGTAAAATCTGACAGAAACTAGGGGCTCCTGAGGTATAATCTGACAGAAACTAGCAGCTTCAGAAGTAAAAATCTAACTGAAATTAGTGGCACCCGAAGTAAAATCTGACTGAAACTAGGGGTTTCTGAGGTAAAATCTGATGGAAACTAGGGACTCCTGAGGTAAAATCTGACAGAAACTAGGGGCTCCTGAGGTATAATCTGACAGAAACTAGCAGCTTCAGAAGTAAAAATCTAACTGAAATTAGTGGCACCCGAAGTAAAATCTGACTGAAACTAGGGGTTTCTGAGGTAAAATCTGATGGAAACTAGGGACTCCTGAGGTAAAATCTGACAGAAACTAGGGGCTCCTGAGGTATAATCTGACAGAAACTAGCAGCTTCAGAAGTAAAAATCTAACTGAAATTAGTGGCACCCGAAGTAAAATCTGACTGAAACTAGGGGTTTCTGAGGTAAAATCTGATGGAAACTAGGGACTCCTGAGGTAAAATCTGACAGAACCTGGGGTCTCCTGAGGTAAGCTCTGACAGAAACTCGAGGCTCCTGAGCAATATCTTACAAACCTAAGGGCTTCTGAGGTAAACTCTGACAGAACCTTGTTGCTCCTAGGCTGTGACTACATTTGTGTGAAGAATTAGAATAGGCAGAAAGTCCATGAGTGGTTTATAGGACTGAAATACTAGGGAGAGTTGTTGACTGGAGATGGACGATGTATTTCTCTTATGGGGAGGAAAATATTCTAAAGATAGAGTGTTAGTGGATGTTCAAATTTAAGAGTATATTATAAACCATAGGATCATTCACCTTAAAATGATGTATATTATGGATTGTGAATTGTATGTAACAGAGACTATGAAGATTCTGGTGCTGATAGATAAAGTCATTCTCAAATGATTCAGAAAATAAATGTTTTGCATCCAGAGCATGTGCTGTGTGAAGGTGGGTGTGTGTGTGTAAACTTATAAATTCAGGAAGAGACTGTGAGAAAACAGGATCTAAGAAAAGCAAATATAGCAACGTTTAAAACATAGTGAAAGTTCTAAAAGCTTCTGTATAGAACCTCTAAAATTATATTGAAGTTTGTAATTACTACAAAAAAAAACCAACCCAGCAAAACCAAATGAAAGCCTGAGTTTAGGAGGAAGGGCTGACTGAGTTCAAAGGATGTATTGGTCTCACTTCCCCATGAACTTGGAGCACTGTTTACAGTGCTACCACTTCTATATGAGCAGGAGTAATAAACAGCTTCATCTTCAGCCTATGTGGCCCGATTCCTAACAGGCCACAGACCTGTACCTGTTGAAGACCTCTGTGATAATGGATGGACTAACTTGTAAGTGCATTATAAACCACTGAACTCTATACCTTAAATGAGGACTGTCACTTGATGTGAACACTGTTTAAAATGAATGTACTAAGCCTTAGATGGCGATTGAATGCAACTGAAACCCGTGATTCAGGAAATGAATGTTTTGTTTGCCATGTATGAATATGCTGAGTATACATACTTATGCATTTGTATATTCATGTGCACATTCAACTACATGTACATATATGCAGAGAGAAAATGAGAGCTAAAATCAGATAATGAGAATCAAGTATAGTAAAATATTAAATACAGATGGATCTGGGGAAAGAATATGAATCAGTTCTTTGTGAAATCTTCTAATTCATTTAAGTTTGTAATGTTGACAAATAAAGTGATAACAAAGAAGGGACAAATGAAATTCTGCAAGTAGGTGTGAAGGTATTTGAGGGACTGGATGCAAAGAGCCGACTCTTTAGAAAAGACCCTGATGATGGGAAAGATTGAAGGCAGGAGGAGAAGGGGACGACAGAGGATGAGATGGTTGGATGGCATCACTAACTCGATGGACATGAGTTTGAGCAGACTCTGGGAGACGGTGAAGGACAGGGAGGCCTGGCGTGCTGTAGTCCATGGGGCTGTAAGATTCAGACACGACTAAGCAACTGAACAATAACAGTGAAGGTTTTGGTCTCACTTCCCCATGAGCTTGGACCACTGTGCACAGTGCTATCACTTCCAGGAGAGCTACAGTAGTAACCAGCCTTGTCCTCAGTCTGGAGCCCAGAGATGGTCAGGGTGGCTGTGTTCCCAGACTTGGAGCCAGAGAAGCGATCAGCGATCCCTGAGGGCCGTTTACTGACATCATAAATCAGAGTTTTGGGGGCTGAACCCAGGAGCTGTTGGTACCAGCCAACTTCATTATAATGCCCCACGTCACTGCTGGTCCCAGCACAGAAGATGGTGACCGTCTGTCCCAGATTCCTAGACACTGAGGGAGGCTGAGTCAGGAAAGAGGAGAAACACACTCTGGTCAGTTCCCTGCTGGGGCTCAGGTCAGCCTGAGGACAAAGACACCTCGGATCAGTCAGAGGTCCCCGGGGTCACTTCCCTGGAGGCCTCACCTGTGCCCTGAGTGAGGAGGGTGACTGGGAGCAGAGCCCAGGCCATGGTGGAGATGCCCCAGATGCTGCTTTCTGAGCCCCCAGCCCTGGGCCTGGTCCCCAGACCTCTCATCCCCTCCCCCACCATGCAAATCTGCTTCTTGTACCTGCCCCTCCTCATTCTCTCCTCACCTCTGACCTGGCCCTGGACACTGAGTCTCTGCATGTGCAGGGCTCCTCTGAGAGGATGGAAACTCTTGGACATGTCATCCCTCGTCAGGACACTGACCAATACAGGCCCAGGAATTGTGGCCATCTTGGGAGGTCCCTGTCCACTCTGGGAGTGGACATGTCCTTGGCCGATAATCCTGACAATCGCTCTCTCGGTTTTGAGGGTGGAAGTTGAGGTCCCCTGAGGAGTTGGAATTACTTAAAGATTCAATTCCATTTTCTCTCAGCACCACAGGAGATCTGGGGTGTCTATCTCCTCCCCCAGTTATCCCCTCCACAAGACGGACCCCCTGTAGTCCTGTCCCCTGCCTCAGCAGGGCTCTGAAGATGAGCCCTGAGACCTTTATTGTCGGTTGTAGTCAAGGGCTCATAAAACAGAACAAATGGGTCACTGCACCCCGCACTCCCTTAAGGGGCTCAGAAGGCAGCAGCTGGGGCTTCACGCAGGTAAGGAAGCCACACCAAAACCTCCCCACACCCAGGCCCTTGCTGCCCCCTGGTGACCTCAGATCCCACTGACGCTATTACAGTCAGGGAGCAGGTCTCACCCCAGATGCCACGGGGGATCCTGGGACCGCGGTCTCTCTGTCACCTCTGTCGTCCCCACTGGGACACACAGCTATCAGACAGGTGCAGCCTCTCGCCAAATTATGCACAAGGGGCCAGGACTCAGAACCCTGTTCGGTGTTCAGTAGCTAAGACCCTTCCCGGCAGTGCTGTGCCTGGCTCCTGTGGGGTGCTGGGATGGGTCATGACCCTATTCCAGCCAAGGTGATTCGATCATGAAGATAGAGACCTGTGCATTTATAGGAAAGGAAAAAAGATAAAAAGCAAAGATTTTTAAAAATAATAATGATGAGAATATTATAATTGGATTGAGCTTTCTAGGAGGAGGACTGGATTAGTCAGGGTTCTCTAGGGAAACAAAACAAATAGAAATATATACATACATAAATATAGTGAGGGATTTTTTTTAAAGGTTTATTTATTTATGTATTTGTTATTTTATTTTTCATTTTTGAGTGCACTGGGACTTCCTTGCTGTGCTTGAGATATTTCTAGATACGGCGAGCGGGGGCATCTCTCTAGCTGTGGTGCGCAGGCTCCTCATTGCGGTGGCTCTAGGGTGAGAGCGTGGGCTCTAGGGTGAGTGGAATTCAGCAGTTGCACCTCCCGGCTCTGGAGCAGAGGCTCAGCACTTGTGGCTCTCTGGCTAAGCTGCTCCGCGGCACGTGGGATCTTACTGGAACAGGGATTGAACCCTTGTCTCCTGCACTGGCGGGTGGATTCTTCAACCGTGGGCCATTAGAGAAGTCCCTGTAATGGAGGATTTTATGTATGGAATATATATATATATATATGCATTATATTTATATAAATATAATATATATATAGAAATATGTACATAGAAAGAGAGATTATTGTTGATTATTGAGCAGGCAAGTCCCAGGAGCTGCTCGCCTCCTGCTGTGTAACCTGGTTCCTAACAGGCCACAGACCTGTCTTAAGGGAATGGAAGTGGCTGGACTGTGGGGTGATAATGAATGGACTAACTTGTAAATGCATTATAAACCACTGAACTATATACACCTTAAAATGATGACTGCCATGCCATTTTACATGAACTCTGTCTAAAATCAATGTACTAAGCCTTAGATGAAGACAGATGCAACCTCTTTCCAAAGGTTTAGAAAATGAATGCTCTGTTTCCATGTGTGTGTGTGTGTGTGTGTGTGTGAACTATACATATTTATGGACACGTACATCCATGCACACTTTCAACTACATATATATATACAGAGAGAATTGATGCTTTTAAACTGTGGTGTTGGAGAAGACTCTTGAGAGTCCCTTGAACTGCAAGGAGAGCAAACCAGTCAGTCCTAAGGGAATTCAGTCCTGAATATTCACTGGAAGGACTGATGCTGAAGCTGAAGCTCCAATACTTTGGCCACCTGATGCAAACAGCCGACTCCTTAGAAAAGACCTTGATGCTGAATAAGATTGAAGGCAGGAGGAGAAGGGGGTGATAGAGGATGAGATGGTTGGATGGCATCACAGACTCAATGGACAAGAGTTTGAGCAAGCTCCAGGAGATGGTGAAGGACAGGGAGGCCTGGTGTGCTGCAGCCCACGGGGTCACAAAGAATCAAACATGACCGAGAGACTGAAAAACAATACAGAGAGGGAATGAGAGATAAGCTGATATAATGAGAAATAAATATCAGAAAACGCTAAATGTGGATGGATCTGGGGAAAGATATGAAGTAGATCTTTCTGAAATCTTCTAATTCAATTAAGTTTGTAATGATTGGCAAATAAAATAACAAACAGGAAACAAATGAAGCTCTGTAATTAGGAGTAAAGGGGCTTGAGGGAGCTCAGAGGAGGTTTTGGTCTCACTTCCCCGTGAACTTGGATCACTGTGCAAATCGTGTCCACGTCTCTGTGAGCCACAGTAAGAGTCAGCCTGGAGCCCAGACATGGGCAGGGAGATGGGCAGGGAGATGGGCAGGGAGATCGTGTTGCCAGACTTGGAGGCTGAAAAGCAAACAGGACCCCTGAGGACCTTTTACTGACATCATACATCAGAGATTTTAGGGCAGAGCCTGGGTGCTCCTGATACCAGTAAACCAGACTCCAACCCCCGATGTCACTGCTGGTTCCAGCACAGGAGAGGGTGACTGCCTGTCCTGGGGTCCCAGACACTGAAGGAGGCACAGTTCCCAGACTGAGCCCAGGATCCAGCAAAAAGGAGAAACACACCCTGTTCTATTCTGCCTCAAGTCACCCTGAGGACAAAGACACAAGTGATTAACCAGAGTTCTCCAAGGTCCCTTCCCTGGAGGCCTCACCTGAGCCCTGAGTGACGAAGGTAACAAGAAGCAGAGCCCAGGCCGTGGTGGAGATGCCCCAGACGCTGCCTTCTGAGCCCCCAGCCCTGGATCTGGTCCCCACACCTCTCTTATCCCCTCCCCCAGAGGAGGGCGGGGCCCCCATGCAAATCTGCTTCCTGCTCCTGCCCCTCCTCACCCCCTCTGCTCACCCTCTCTGACCCGGCCCTTTGTTCTAGATACCTCTGCAGCCCTGGACAGTAGAGCTTCCTGAGAATTAACATTTTCACATGTTGAGTGAGAACAGAACGAGTCTATGACAGGATGTGGGGAATGAATCTGGGGTTCCCTATCTTTCCACAGGTCATCATGGTTCCTAGGGGAGGAATCCCAAAATGTCCCCTCCGGGCTGATGCGGCAAAGAAGAGAACTGGGGCCCCGATGGCTGAAAGATCCATTTTCCCTTCCTCACAGGAGTCAAATGCAGAGCTAGGAACAAGTATCCCCTCAACTTCTGGTTTTGTGGCTGTGCTGGCTCTTCAGTGTGGCTTGCGGGCTCTTTAGTTCTGATGCATGGAGTTAGTTGCTCTGTGGCCTGTGGGATCTAAGTTACTGACCGTGGATGGACCCTGCATCCCTTGCATTGTGAGACTGATTCTTAACCACTGGACCACATCGGAAGCCCTCTTCAACTCCTTTAAAAAAAAAAAAAAATTGTTTTTGAAGAGCTGTCCCTGGCAGTACAGTGGTTAGGATTCCACACCAACACTGCTGGGGGGCTTGGGTTTGATCATTGGATGGGGAATGAAGATGCTGCATGTCATGCAGTGTGGCTAAAAATTTTTTTAAAAAAATAAACTTTTTAAAAAGGAGAAAAAGCAAAAAAATATTGAAGTATACAGTTGACTTACAGTGTAGCGTTAATTTCTCCTGTTCAGCTAAGTGATTCAGTCATATGAACACACACTTTCTTTATCATATCCTTTTCCATTATGGATTATCACAGGATATTGAATACAATTTCCTATACTATGCTGTAGGACTTTGGTGTTCATCCATTCTGTGGATAATAGATCGGCTAGTCCCAAACTCTGGCCCCCCAACTCCTTCTTGTCCCCCTCTTGGGGAGGATCCTCATGCTCCCCTCCGTCTCTCTACAGTGCTCTGAGACCCAAGTCTGAGCCCTGGGCCATTTATTAGCACTTCTGAAGATGATTTATTGGAGCACAAACATTTTGGTACATAAGATGGGGTCTGTGAGAAGCAGTTCTTGACACTTCATGTAGGACAGTATAAGCCACAAGTACCTTTGCCAAATCCTGGCCCTTGCTGCCTCCTGTGGCCGCCTGCAGGTTTAGCTGTGTAGTCGTGTCTGACTCTGCTACCCTGTAGACTGTAGCCCAGGCTTCCCGGGTGGCTCAGCTGGTAAAGAATCTGCCTACAATGTAGGAGACCCTGGTTCAATTCCTGGGTCAGAAAGTTCCGCTGGAGAAGGGATAGGCTACCCACTGCAGTATTCTTGTGATGGCTCAGTTGGTAAAGAATCTGCCCACAATGCAGGGGACCTGGGTTCGATCCCTGGGTTGGGAAGATCCCCTGGAGGAGGGCAGGGCAACCTACTCCAGTATTCTTCCTGGAGAAGCCCCATGGACAGAGGAACCTGGCGGGCTACCGTCCATGGGGTGGCAGAGTCAGACATGACCGAGCGACTAAGCACAGCGCACACAGAGAGACTGTAGCCTCCAGGCTCCTCTGTCTACGGGAGTTCCCAGGCAAGAGTACTGGAACAGGTTGCCATTTCCTCCTCCAGGAGATCTTCCCAACCCAGGGACTGAACCTGAGTCTCCTGCATCTCTTACACTGGCAGGCAGTTTCTTTACCACTGAGCCACCTGGGAAGTCCCCGTGGCAGCAGATGGTGCCAACCAAACCCAGGGAGGCAGCAAAGTGGGGGGCTAGAAATTTCTCCCTCCTGCCCTTCCCCATTGGGCTTCCCAAGTGGTGCCAGTGATAAAGAACCTGCCTGCCAATGCAGGAGACATAAGAGACCTGGGTTTGATCCCTGGGTTGGGAAGATCCCTTGGAGGAGGGCATGGCAACCCACACCAGTGTTCTTGCCTGGAGAATCCCATGGACAGAGGAGCCTGGTGGGCTACAGTCCACAGAGTCGCAGAGTCAGACACGACTGATGTGATTTCGCTCCCACACATGCCCTCCCACCTCCCTCCTTCCTCATTCAGCTCAGTGTCAGGCCCCCTGACCCCGCTAAGCTCATTTCTCTTTGTCATTTAACTCCCTCCAGGATGGGGCGTGTCACCTGCTCCACCAGGTAGCCGGACCCTCCCCCAGGACCGTTTAGCTCATCCCATCACAGCCTGGGCACCAGGTCACACCTGCGAGGCGCGCGTCCATACTGAGTGACAACCGGCGCACAGAGAGGCGACTCCATGGCCAGCGACGGGGCCAGCTAAAGGCTGACCTCAGGGGTTGAAGAAGGAAGAGGAAGATGCTTGGGGGGAACTGATTGTTTTTGATTCATGACTATTGCTTGAGTGTGTTTTAAGCATTCTTTGTGCTTTTTTTTTTTAAGATTATTTTTTGATGTGGATCACTTTTTAAGTCTTTATTGAATTTGTTGCAATATTGGCTCTGTTTCATGTTTCTTGGCTTTTTGACCACAAGGCATGTGTGATCTTAGTTCCCCAACCAGGGATCGAAACTGCACCTCCTACATTGGAAAGCAAAGCCTTAACCACTGGATGGCCAGCGAACTCCATTTTGGGGCTTTTTATTTTAGAAACTGGTTAAGATAATAATGTCTGTTATTTAGGATAATACTAAGCCCCACAGTCTGTAAGCTGCAGACTCAGGAAAGCTGTCGGTGCAATTCAGTCCAGGTCCTGAGATCTGAGAACTAGAGTTGCTGATGCTGTTAAATCCCACGGTCTGAAGACAGAGAAAGATGAGATAACAGTCAGACCAGAAACGGGGGCAAGGTCCCCTCCCTCTGCCTCTTGTTCTACGCAGACCTTCAGTGGACTGGATGCATCTCCGCTCCTCCTTTGCTCCAAGTCCCGAGGCTTAGTACGCAGGGGAGGGGGCAGATGCCCTGGAACCGCCAGGAAGGGACTGGGTCGAGAGACCTGCTCTGCTAGTTAAGTTCCTCTCCACACATACCACACACGCCCCCGGGGAGGGGCCGCCTGCCCTCTCCACAGGCAAGCCCTGTGCCTGTAGGAGCCCTGAGTCCGAGTCCAGGGTGGACGGATGCTGCCCTCCCCCTGCGCTCATCTCTAGAGACCCCAAAAGCATTTTTCAAAGTGGCGATTCCCCCAAACCTGAACACTTGGCCTTGGGAACGCACACCAGCCATCCTGGGTTCTCTCCGAGACCTGCCTCGTCAGCTTAATCCTGCAGCAGACTGGGAGACCAGAGGCTGTGCAGGTACGGAATTCCTGGCAGTCCAATGGTTAGCGCTCAGTGCTTCGGGCCCAGGTTAAATTCCCGGTTGGGAAACTAAGATTTTGCAAGCTGTGAGGCATGGCTTAAAAAGAGAGAGATTGTTTTGTTAAGTCTCTCAGTTGTGTCTGACTCTTCGTGACCCCATGGACTATACAGTCCACAGAATTCTCCAGGCCAGAATACCAGAGTAGGTTAGTCGTTCCCTTCTCCAGGGGATCTTCCCAACCCAGGGATGAATCCAGGTCTCCTGCATTGCAGGCAGATTCTTTACTAGCTGAGCTACCATGACTGAATTTTTTCATATTTCTGAAATAAATCATATTTCCAAAGTAAGTAAGTCGAGGAAAAAGTCATGGAAGTTCAGTTCAGACACTCAGTCGTGTCCCACTCTTTGTAACCCCATGGACTGCAGGGGTTTCCCTGTCCATCACCAACTTCCAGAGCTTATCAAATTCATGTGCATCCAGTCAGAGATGCCATCCAACCATTTCATCCTCTGTCATCCCCTTCTCCTCCTGCCTTCAATCTTTCCCAGCATCAGGGTCTTTTCAAATGAGTCAGTTCTTTGCATCAGTTGGCCAAAGTATTGGAGTTTCAGCTTCAGCATCAGTCCTTCCAACGAATGTTCAGAACTGATTTCCTTTAGGATGGACTGCTTGGATCTCCTTGCAGTCCAAGGGACTCTGAAGAGACTTCTCCAACACCGTGCTGTCTAGGTTGGTCATAACTTTTCTTCCAAGGAGCAAGCGTCTTTTAATTTCATGGCTGCAGTCACCATTTGCAGTGATTTTGGAGCCCCCCAAAATAAAGTCTGTCACTGTTTCCATTGTTTCCCCACCTATTTGCCATGAAGTGATGGGACCAGATGCCATGATCTTAGTTTTCTGAATGTTGAGTTTTAAGCCAACTTGTTCACTCTCCTCTTTCACTTTCGTCAAGTTCAGTACAGAAGCAGAAGATATTAAGAAGAGGTGGCAAGAATACACAGAAGAACTGTATAAAAAAGATCTTCATGACCCAGACAATCATGATGGAGTGATCACTCACACTCACCTAGAGCCAGACATCCTGGAATGTGAAGTCAAGTTAACCTTAGGAAGCATCATTACAAAGCTAGTGGAGGTGATGGAATTCCAGTTGAGCTATTTCAAATCCTGAAAGATGATGCTGTGAAAGTGCTGCACTCAATATGCCAGCAAATTTGTAAAACTCAGCAGTGGCCACAGGACTGGAAAAGGTCAGTTTTCATTCCAATCCCAAAGAAAGGCAATGCCAAAGAATGCTCAAAGTACTGCACAATTGCACTCATCTCACATGCTAGAAAAGTAATGCTCAAAATTCTCCAAGCCAGGCTTCAGTAATACATGAACTGTGAACTTCCAGATGTTCAAGCTGGTTTTAGAAAAGGCAGAGGAACCAGAGATCAAATTGCCAACATCTGCTGGATCATTGAAAAAGGAAGAGAGTTCCAGAAAAACATCTACTTCTGCTTTATTGACTATGCCAAAGCCTTTGACTGTGCGGATCACAATAAACTGTGGAAAATTCTGAAAGAGATGGGCATACCAGACCACCTGACCTGCCTCTTGAGAAACCTGTATGCAGGTCAGGAAGCAACAGTTAGAACTGGACATGGAACAACAGACTGGTTCCAAATAGGAAAAGGAGTACGTCAAGGCTATATATTGTCACCCTGCTTTTTTAACTTATGTGCAGAGTACATCATGAGAGACACTGGGCTGGAGGAAGCACAAGCTGGAATCAAGATTGCTGGGAGAAATATCAACAACCTCAGATATGCAGATGACATGACCCTTATGGCAGAAAGTGAAGAAGAACTAAAGAACCTCTTAATGAAAGTGAAAGAGGAGAGTGAAAAAGTTGGCTTAAAGCCCAATATTCAGAAAACTAAGATCATGGCATCCAGTCCCATCACTTCACGGGACATAGATGGGGAAGAAATGGAAACAGTGACACACTTTATTTTGGGGGGCTCCAAAATCACTGCAGATGGTGATTGTAGCCATGAAATTAAAAGACACTGACTCCTTGGAAGGAAAGTTATGACCAACCTAGACAGCATATTGAAAAGCAGAGACATTACTTTGTCAACAAAGGTCCGTCTAGTCAAGGCTATGGTTTTTCCAGTGGTCATGTATGGATGCGAGAGTTGGACTATAAAGAAAGCTGAGCGCCAAAGAGTTGATACCTTTGAACTGTGGTGTTGAAGAAGACTCTTAAGAGTGCCTTGGACTGCAAGGAGATCCAACCAGTCCATCCTAAAGGAGATCAGTCCTGGGTGTTCATTGGAAGGACTGATGCTGAAGCTGAAACTGCAGTACTTTGGCCACCTGATGCAAAGACCTGACTCATTTGAAAAGACCCTGATGCTGGGAAAGATTGAGGGCAGAGGGAGAAGGGATGACAGAGGATGAGATGGTTGGATGGTATCACCAACTCAATGGACATGGGTTTGGGTGGACTCTGGGAGTTGGTGATGGACAGGGAGGCCTGGCGTGCTGTGGTTCATGGGGTCACAAAGAGTCAGACTAGACTGAGTGACTGAACTGAACTGAACTGTTCTTTCATGTTGTTCCATGTACGATGGAAGTGGTTCCCCAAAATATAGAAAAGTATTTCACCATGGCCAGTGTTATCATTTTAGTGACCATCTTCTCAATTAGACCATCTTCTAATGACACACTTACCTACAATGTTCATAAATATGAATTACGTGTATCCCAGGAGGGCATACATTTAACTTTCATCCCTGTAACTTTCACCTCTTGGTCTATGTCAGGCCTAATCTAGCACCAGGAATAGGTAAACATTGTGAGCACTGCTTGAAGCAATAAAATGAATGAATTACAGTCATGTTTACCCCTTGGACAGCAAGGAGGTAAAACCAGTCAATCTGAAAGATAATCAACCTTGATTATTCATTGGAAGGACTGATGCTGAAGCTGATGCTCTAATATTTTGGCCACCTAATGCAAAGAACCAACTCAATGGAAAAAACCCTGATGCTGGGAAAGGTTGAGGGCAGGAGAAGACAGGGGCTACAGAGGACTAGATGGTTGGATGGCATCACCAACTCAATGGGCATGAGTTTGAGCAAGCTCTGGGAGTTGGTGATGGACAGGGAAACCTGGCATGCTGCAGTCCATGGGATTGCAGAGTTGTACACAATAGAGCAACTGAACATCAGTAACAATTTTGAAACAGTGGTCTTGTTTTGTTTTTTTTTTTCTGTTTCCTCCCTAAAATTTATGAGCATGTGTCTCCTTGAGCATTGCACCAGCAGTCTCTCAAGGACAAATGTTTGTTGAATGAGTCTGGATGAGAGGAAGGATGGGAGGGCTGAACCTCCTGTTCAAAGGTGAAAAAATCAAGTTTTTATCAGCCCTGTTTCAGGTGACAATTTCAAGTCCAGGGGGATCAACACTATGCCCTCATTTGCATTTACCTATGTATCTATCCACCCATCCATCCATGTGTATAGCTGGACATCTTAAGCTCAGGCACAGGAATGTCTGCCGGAATGGCAGGAAGAGACATGAAAAACAGCCATCCCTACTGCCTTCTCAGCCACCAGGACCTGCCAATGGCCTGTGGTTAAAGATTTAGGGTCACTGGGATGACAAGGACACAGCGCCAGACCCCACCTTTAGAAAAACACAGCCTCATAGTCTGACGATGCCAAGTGTTTACCAGGCTTGAGTGAGGATCCAAAGGAGGCCCCCCAGGCTAGCATGAATGAGTGGGGCTCTGCTTAGCTTGTAACCCCTCCAGGCAAGAATCCTCAGCCACTTGGCCCTTACATCTATCCAGAAGCCAGACCTTCTCCCCTCCAGGGGCTGGGAGGAAGCAGGCACCAAAATCGTCCTGGATTCCAGGTACCTGGTGCCCCCTGGAGGCCCAGACATCACTTCCCCTGGTTTGAGGGGCACCGCTTCAGAGGGTCCTGCCCACATTTTCTGGGTCCAGGCCCCGTCCTGACTTTGTCTGAAGGGGACCTTTGGTGGAAAGAGGAGAAGCCTGTGCTCAGGACCAGCTCGAGCTGAGGACATCCGAGGGCCTTCGGAGATCAGACAGAGGTGAGGAAACCACACGCAGGAATTGTTTGGCTTCTGAAAAAAACTGAAAACCAAATTGGGGGGTAGGGCAGGGGACTCAAGTAGAGGGGGTGGGAGGCATGATCTCGAGAGAGGAGAGTCTAATCGACCCTGAACTGGAGTCCCCCCTGACCCAGGGGTCACATAAGTGGTAAAGTCCAGAGTGGGGGCATTGGAATGGCGAAGGGGAGGGACACCTTATGAGGAAGGTGGGGGCGGGGAGAGAACCCCTGCTCAGGGGGCCTTAGACTCTGCCACTCCACAGAGGTAAAGGGGTTTCGGAAGCACAGACAGAGGTGCAGTGGGTAGAGGGCTGGAGGTGGGGCGTTCTACCCCTCGCCTTCTCCCTCTGGATCCCGGGGGCCCCTTCCTCCCACGTCACCCCCACTCCCATCTTCCATCCCACGCCCTCCCCATTCCGTCCCCCATCCCCACTCCCCCCTCATCCTGACCATCCCCCTGTGCTCATCTCTATCCCTGCCTCACTCCGTCCCCCACCCATCCAGTCCCCCATCCCTCTTCCACTCCACCCCAAACGCACCCCGCTATCGGCATCTTACCCACCCCCCACCTACTCCACTTCCCATCCCCCGTCTCACACCACCCTTTGTCTCTCACCCAGCCCTCCCTTCCTCTATCCCTCCCTCCCACCACCCACTTCCAACCCTCCCTACTCCCACCTCACCCATTCCCCACACTCCAACCCCGTTCCAGGCCTATTGCCCCCAGGCCACTCTTCCCCCTTCCCACACCCTACCTGCCCCACCCCAGCCCAGCCACACCCTACGCACCCTCAGCGCCCCCCTCCCCCGCCTCGCCAGCCTGGGGGCGTGGCCACAGGCGCCACCCCTCCCCCTCCCTCCGTGCCTCTTAAAATACGCCCCTGCTGGACTCCCTGGGAGACCCCACTCACGATCCCAAGATCTCGTGAGATTTGCTCCGGGAGGAAACAGAAGCTGGGATTGGTCGGGTTACGTGGTTTCCGGGCACGTAGCTGCTGAGTCACTGCGTCTCTCGCCTCAGCGTTCAGCGCGGACCACGAGGCGAGGCGCGGCCGTACAAACCGTAAGTTCCAGCCTTGGGTCCCCTGCTTTCCCGCGGGGTGACCTTGAACTAGTCTCTCGTTCGCCCCACGGACCCCCAGTTCTATTTGTCGCCCGAAAGCGAGTTATCAGGCTTGGGGGCTTGAGTGAAGGCCGAAGCGGGTAAGGAGCCGGCCTTGAGCCAGCCGGGGCCACGTGCTTCCGGAAAGAGGCCGTGGAGCCACGCTGTGGACGCAATAATCCAGCGAACCAGGGTCGGCTGCCGCTTGGCACTGGACGTGGGGTCCCCTCTGGAGGTGCCAGGGCGTGGAGGGCCGAGAAAGGGACAGAAATGGGGCTGTGGGACGGTAGTCAGTGTCCTTAGAGGAAGGGCCCTTTGACCCGAGCACCAGCTCGGTGCTTCGATTGTCCGCTGGTCCAGCCGTTGAGAAATTGCTCAGATTTGGAGATAAGAGGAGACTCGCACTCACATGGCGGGGTTGGTTCTCCAGTTTTCAGTTTGCCTTCCGGCTTCGTAAATATACGTCTTAACACACCGTCTTCTTGTTTTTGGAGCATTTTGGTTCTTGCTCTCAGGCTTGGGTGGACACGGGTGACTGAGAGGATAGGAGACCAGGGAATCCAGGTGTTTGAAGACCTGAGGCCATTGTAAGCTGAACCAGTGCGGGTGGAAGTCATCTTCAGGTAAGCTGGTCCCCTTCGCCACCTCTGGTGCCCCCTCTGTGCTGATCATCATGGAGCTGGGTAGCGTCTGCGGCCTCAGGCCTGCAGGGAAGGAGGAGGATGAGCACCCTTTAGTTTTCCTAGTTATTTTCCTAAGAGAGCTTTGGTCCTACTGCTGTCTTAGAAGAGGCAGCTGCAGTGTGTTGGGGACCCATTCCCGAAGCCACGGTTAGGTTCAGAACCTGTGCTTGAGAGGCTGGTTTCACACCCGAGACACTCGACCCCTGTGTGGTATTGGACAAGGGCTGGGTGGTGAGCCCAGGGAGGTTTTGCTCTCCCTAAGTGTGGGACCCCTGGGAGTGAGGTGCTCCTGGAAAGAAAGCACTCAGGCAACGGAGTGAGTCCTCCAGCTGCAGGTGGAGGAGGCCAGGGAGGTCGTGTGGCCAGACGTGGAATGGAGAATAGTGAGGGACCCCAAGGGCAAGGACGACTGGGGTTATGCACTGGGGGTGCTGGGCAGCCCTTGGGCCCTGCTGATCCCCGCACACCTGGCTGTAACCCCCCAGTATCAGTGCTGTCTCCGGAGCAGAATGTGTGGACCCTCTGTCCCAGAGCTGCAGACTCTTGAGTGTCTGTGTCAGGACAGACTGGGGCCAGGACCCTGACAGGAGGAAGATGTGCAAAGAGGAGAGGTCAAGGTCATGAATCCAGGGGAGTTCAGGGCAGAGGGAGAAAAGGGTCAGCCTGGGGCTGCCAGCCAGTCCCCTTCCTGTGCAGAGTGTGATCAGAGCCCAGGCCACAGCAGAGAGTCCCAGAGCGCTGCTTCTGCAGTCACGGCACTGGACCAGGGTCCCGACACCCTTCATATCTCCTGCCTCACCTGTGGGAGGGGCCTCTGCACAGCTGCTCCCCAGATCCTGCCGGTGACACCCCATCAAGAAAATCTGCCTACTTGCCCCTGAGGAGGGCAGGCAATACTGGGAGGTTTCCTCCTGGGAGATGGCCTGAGCCTGAGCCCTTGGAGGACAGCTGTTGAGCTGAGGTAAGGTGTAAATCTAGGCCTTTCTGGATTTCTCCCTGAATGTTGCACTGTTGCCCCATCCTCCTGGATGACCTGGCAGTACCCACAGACCTGCTGAGTCCCTAGACTGTGGTGGGTGATGTCCTCTGAACGGAGGCTCCTGTTCTGTGCTCTAGTAGTCCCAGCCTTTTCGCTGCCCGCACACAGAGTCGGGTATTCCAGTCCTCAGAGACTTGCCTGGGCACACCGCCTGACCAGACTGGCCCAGGGATGGCTTGGGGAGCCCCGGACCTGGCCAGAGGCGCCGCTGCCCTGTGACTCTCCGTGGCCCCTCTGTGACACTCTCCTGAGCCCCAGCCCTGCCTGTGAAAAGGCCCCTGCTGACGATGTTTCAGTTTTTGAAGAAGCTGAGATGCAGAAAGTGAAACACTTGGTGATTTAAATTCTGCCAAATACCAGGTATTGTCATTTTGATTCAGAATCCAGCTTCAGGCTCTCATTCCCCATCCCCTGGAAAAACTTGAATAAAGAGTGTGTTTGTGACAGAAGAAATGAAGATGTCTCAGAGGCAATGATGCCAGCAAATATTACTTCACTTGGTAGTGATAAAGAAACTTGGAGATAGTATCAGGCCTGAAAGCACAAAGAATGAGACGTTGGAAGCAGATCCAGGCTTAGGAAGTAGGGTGGCAGTTGGCCAGGTTGTGCATAGGAAAGATCCTCACCTCCAGTTGAAAGTTACGTGCTGAGAATAAAGGGAGCAGAGTTGAAAGGACTCCTGGCTGACTTTTTTGCAAAGAAATGAAACACTTTAATTCTCAATGCTTAAGATCACAGAGTACTAAAAAAAAATAGCTTTACTGTTTTCGTTTCTCTAAACATTTACAACCAGTCAGTCCTAAAGGAAATCAACCCTGAATATTATTGGAAGGGCTGATGTTGAAGCTGAAGCTCCAAAACTTTGGCCACCTGATGTGGCCAAAGAGCTGACTCATTGGAAAAGACTCTGATGCTGGGAAAGATGGAAGACAGGAGGAGAAGGGGATGACAGAGGACGAAATGGATGGATGGCATCGCTGACTCAATAGACATGAGTTTGAGCAAACTCTGGGAGACAGTGAAGGACAGGGAATCCTGATGTGCTAAGGTTCATGGAGTCTCAAAGAGTCAGACAGGACTGAGTAACTGAACAACAAACATTTACAACAGTTAGTGTAACAGGGTTCTTAACTTAAAAAAAATATGTAATCGCTGTGGGAAAATATCATAATTGTGCCTAAGATTATGAAGGTTGGCTTTGCAGTTTCAGCATGAGTGGTCACCCTGGTGGCCCTGCTCCACCGTACAGATCAGGTTTGCCTGTCATTATTTTTGAGGCTTGCTTGCTTTTCGTTTGTTCAGACACCCTGAGTGGAAGATCATGACTTTTTTTTTTTCTCTTCAGTCTTACTGAGATATTAATAGAATTCACATATAGCCCTGTGTAAGTTTAAGGGGTTCAGCATCATGAGTCCATTTACATCCATCCTGCAGTGATGAGCGCAGTTAGTCTACTGAACATCATTTCATATGGATACAAAATTAAATAGAAAAAAGTATTTTTGTTTTGATGAGAACTCTAGGGGTTTACTGTATTAACTTTTATATCTAACATAAAACAGCATTAGTTATACTTGTGTTGTATGTCACCTAACATAAAACAGTGTTAGTTATACTTACGTTGTATGTCACCTCCCTCACACATACTTCTAACTAGAAGATGAGCATGACAGTTTCACGAGGTGTGCCTCCCCGTCACCCAGAATGATGCCCCCCAGCCACTTGGTAAATATTAGAAATGCCTCCCCCAGGCTGCCCCCACACACTCCCCTCTGAACCGCTCGCATCTGTGTGTCCAGTCTCGGGCTCCCTCCGTTTGCCTGTGGAGTTAGGAAGGGGGGGCAGCCACTGGCATCTCCCCTAGGCAGAGAAGAACAGAGTCGGACCCTGTGAAGCCATTCGTTGTTGTTTCCAGGGCTCCAAAGAGCTTTGGCACCACAGTCCTTTATGTCTCATGATGGAGCAAATAGCCCCAGGTCGTTCACCTTAAAACCTAAATAATCGGCCAAGCAGAGGTATAGAGTTGGTATGGAATTTAAAGACTCAAGAGGCAGTTTTCTATAAAGTTTAACTGGGGGTATCCTCTACTGCATATTAATGAAGTCTCCTTTATGTACAGTTAGGAAGGTCCCCTGGAGTCGGGAATGGCAACCCACCCCGGTATTTTTGCCTAGAGAATCCCATGGATAGAGGAGCCTGGTGGGCTACAGTCTTGGGGTCTCAAAAAGTCAGACACGCCTGAGCGACTAATACTTAATACTAGAAAGAAATGAGATGAGAAGCAAAGTGATCGAAAAGAAGTGATGTGTTAGAGTATGACACTTGTAAGTGATGGAAAAAAGTGATGTGTAAGAGTAGGACACTTGTAAGTGATGGAAAAGAAGTGATGTGTTAGAGAAGGACACTTGTAAGTGATGGAAAAGAAGTGATGTGTTAGAGAAGGACACTTGTAAGTGATGGAAAAGAAGTGATGTGTTAGAGAAGGACACTTGTAAGTGATGGAAAAGAAGTGATGTGTTAGAGTAGGACACTTGTAAGGTTCACAGGCGCATGCTGCCCTCAGTGCTCAGTGAGTTACAGTTTCATAATCAGAGGAAGAGGGGAGGGGGAAAGATCTTTTTCTTGAGTAGACATCACGTTTCCGTCATCAGTGCCTCCCCCGGGGTAGGGCAGGGAAGTTTACTTGTCCCGCTCTATATGGTCAGGCTAGGACTGTCATAGTTCAGTTCAGTTGCTCAGTCGTATCCGACTCTGCGACCCCGTGGACTGCAGCACACTAGACTTCCCTGTCATATTACTTGGGAAAGATATTTTTAGGTCTCAGTACAATGCAGGTCTTTGATTTTGAAAAGTCACCTTTCCATAAGTGATTGTATTTTGTATGCACAGAGCCTGTTTTGGGGGTCATTAACTTGATGACACCGCTGGGCAGGTTGTAGGTCTTGTTTTCTACTATTGTTTGGGGGGCATTGTGGAAAGAACATGCCTTAGGGGCCAAAGAGCATGTTTTGGGGGCTATTAACTCACTGAGCTCACGAGGCAGAATGTAAGTCTCATGCCACCACTGTTTTATTGTTTGGGGCCATGTTTCATGCTTCTGTTGCATGGTTTTGTTGCTAAGCAAGTTAGCTTGATTTAAGCAAGCCTACCTGGCTTTGATGTTAGACGACTTGTTTTGCTTTATGAATCGAGCAAGCCTACATGTTTCAGAATTTTCCCATTACTTTCTAGAGTGTCATTAGTCTTACTGTGGTCTCCCAAAACCCTGTTAAGTTTCTTCTCTATCTGCAGTTCCCTGATGGAGTATAGAGCTAACTGTTCTGTTCTATTATTCTGACCCTGGCACCGGGGACACTCCCAGCCCCCGAGTGCAGGCTGCAGCGCCCTCAGTGATCCCTCCACCACTCCTGCAAATGAGACGCAGCTCTAAGAGCCAGGAGACCAGGCCCCTAGTCCTGCTGTCGTTTCCTCCCTCCCCCTTGTTCTGGGCTACCCCCTGCCCAGTCCTACCTGCCTGGAGCGGACCCTCAACCTCCCACCGCCCCGCTCCCCCACTCCACCCTACTGCTGCTTTGCCTCTAGAAGCCCCACCCTCAGGAGTAACTGGCTAGAGTTAGGGTGATCTGGACATCTGGCAAGCCTTCACTCGGGAGGAAGAAGGAGGGAGCCTCTTTTGTTTAGGTCTAGATGTCATTGAATCTGTCTTGCCAAGCACAGGAAGAGGCAGAGAGGGCTCGGAGAGACCTTTTTCAAAAGACCCAGAGGGCAGAATATTCCAGGGTAAAGACATCTGACTCCAGAGTGGAGGGAGAACAGACATGCTGGAACTCCAGGTGGGATCTTGTCTGCTGGAGGATGGGTCTGGAGAGCCACCATCGGCCAGGTCCCCAAGGCTTGTCAGCCTGGGGCCTCTGAGGACCAGCCAGGCTGTGGTCTTCTTCCAAAAGCCAGGAAGGGTCATCTTCCATCATTTCTAGTGCCTCTTTGGGCACAGATGCATTCTAAAGACCCCAGGAAGGCCCTGGGGAGCAGATGCTTTGTAGTCACAGAAGGAATTATGCAACTAGAGAGGGATGAGCTCTTCCCACCCCGAAACGAGCTCAGAGGCTGCACCAGCCTGTGCAACACAAAAACAGGTAGAAATGTCCCCCAGATGGACTCACACCTGGGTCCTGGGAGTCGTCCTGGGCCAGACCTGACACTGGGCAGGAAGAACACCTCTTCATGCAGATGAGCCCCTAGTGCTGCTGTGTCCGGTGAGTCCCCTACACACACAGTCTGTGGAGCTGGAGGTGGACAGAGCGGTCCCCTGCCTCACTTGGAAAGACTTTTTGGCTTATACTTCCTGTTTTCAGATCATTTGAAGACAGTGGTCCCTCCTGCATCCTTAGATCTCCTGGATGCTGAGTTCCCATGGAAACATCCCAAACTTAGACCTCTGCTGTTTCCTGTTTCCCCAAGTCCCTGTGAAGTCAGCTAGCTCTTCCTAATGTTCAGTGGGGCAGATCTGTCCATCCATCCATCCATCTTTGCCCAAGTGGGTTTTCCGGTTACTCCTTCGTGGAGCATGACAGCATCCTCCCTTGGCTGAGTCTCAGGCTCACCAGGCTGAAAAGGAAACCAGGGGTGAACTTCGACTTCTCTCTGAAAGTTTTCTGAGGTACTGCTGAAAAGTGCCAGTGTCATTTTGGCTGCTCTTAATCAGGGACTTGATGGTTATCTTTGTTGCGAATCTTGAGCTCCTGCAGCTGATTGGTCAAGGTGATTGCCGGAAGTTAAAATGCCCACCGGGCACCTTCCAGTTTAGCCCTATTTTAGGGTTCTCCTTAAGGGACACCCACAGTGCTGGCTGCTGATGGGGATGGTAGGAATTTGGTGAATGCCATCTCTGGGAAGTTACCAAACTGTAGAGTATCCTTCAGGGAAGGCCACCTTCTCACCCTCCAAATAGAAGAACTGTTGGGGCGTCACAATGCCGGGGGTGGAGAGGTTCCGTCCATCTGTGTTCTGAGACCACAGCAGAACCAGCGTGTCAGCCAGCCCAGCAGGAGCTTCACCCCAGACCTTTTGATGCAGGCTTTGCACCTCCCCAGGGAGAAAGTCCGTGTTGCTACCTGTGCTTAATGCGGCGCAAAGGAAAAACTGAATTGTATTTGTGGGCTTAGAGTTGAGCTCCCATCAGAATCTGTTTAAGTGAGAGCCTTAGGGGAGGGAGAGGAGTGGGGGTGGGGGGTTTTGAAGGCGCTTTGCATTACCTGTTCAGTGGCCCTGAGGGAACGTCAGGTGACCCAGCTTCACTTGGGAAGGATCCTTTGAAGGTCATGGTGGGGGTACAAGTCGCTGGACAGAGCCCAGGCCGGGATGTGCAGCGGGACACCTGAGCCTCTGGTTGCATCCGTTTGCTGACACAGATTTGTGTCCTTGGCCCACGTTGATTTTCCTTTAGGAGAGCCCACGGCCCTAACCCCTCAGTGGCTTTCAGGCTGAACAAGGCGTGTCCCAGGTTTGGCCAGCCAAAAGAGTTCATCCTCTCCCAACCCACATTCCTAAATTTAGTCTAGCTTCAGGGAGGAAATGCCCTTTGCCTCCAGGGAGGGAGGAAGCTGGATCTTGATTTTGCCTTGGGTTTAAGGGATCCACCTGGTCCCTTCTTAGCCACTCCCTCTGCTGGCAATTTCTCAAGCGCATCCTAAGAAAAATCTTTGAATTCTTCCAAACAAAACACACTTGTCTTGGGTACTTTCCTTGGTTTCATTACCAATGTCTGGTCCCGCTGTTCTCGTGGCCAGCTCCTAGGTGTCATTTTGACCTGACCAGTTCCAGGGAAGCCTGGACCCTCAAAATCTGGAGGACCCTCCCATCCCTGCATTACCCGTCTGTTCCCCTGTGAATGCCAAGCACAGGAAGAGGCAGAGAGGGCTCGGAGAGACAGGCACGTGTTTCCCTGTCTGGGGTAATGTGTAAGTGACAGTGTGATACTCTGGAATCTCACTTTGTTTCTTTTTCTTCTGGGGTGACGCCACCATCCTCACAAAGCTGTCTGAACGTGAACATTGGGGTGATTTTGATGTGGCCCAAACTCCCCCAACGAATGTGCCTTCAGGTTGGTTTTCTTTCATATTTTGCTTTTGTGAACAGACATAGGATCCCAACAGTTGTATGTCGTGAGAAAGTACAAAACCCACTCAGCCTTAGCTGGATGGTGATCAGTAGGAAGAGAGCACTTTAGCCGGAAATGGAAATTTCTGCCAGAATCTGAAAAGTGTGTCCTGGAAGGAGAAGCGGGACTCAGGCCTGAGCACACTGCTCCACGCCGGAGCCTCGGGCTCTGACAGCTGCCCCTGCTGGGGTCGTCTTGGGACAGGCCACGATCCTGTAGAGAATGCTCTTTGCCTTCCCATTCACGTTGGCAGTTGCACGCTTTGCTTTTGCCTCTACATGCAGCTTTGCCTTCATCCCAGACAGTTTGGTTTCTTCTCTGATTTACGCCACTTGTACAGACTGTTAAAATATTTCTTAACCAAATAGAATTTGGCAGGGGGTTGGGCGAGGGGGATGGGGTAGGATGGGGTGAGAATGAGGGGATGGGGCCACACGCAACAGCATCTGGGGTCTTAGTTCCCGGATGGGGATAGAACTCGTGCCCCTGCAGTGAAAGCACAGAGTCCTCCTCACTGAACTGCCAGGGAAGTTCCTGGAATTGATTTAATGAAAGACGTCTAATTAGGGATTTTTGGGTGACATTTTACATTTTAGTTTGTGACCAGTGATTATAGTTCATATCAATTTATAGTTTTGTGATTTTACTAGTTTAAAGGGTTTTTGGGGTTTCTTTTTGTGTTAAAAACTAAAAGCTTTTTTAATTCCATGGAATAAAAAAAAAAAAAAAATCTGTAGAATATTTTAAAGAGTGGAGGCTTTGTTCTGAATGTGAGCGCTTTGCTCTACTGAACCAAGTGGTGAAAACATTTGTAGAAGAGACACACAGTGAAAGGTATGTCTTTTTATTAAGTGGCGTAACAGCACCCATTGTGTGAGTTATTGGTTGGAGTTTAGAGACAGGCTGTGTTGGGCTAAACTCCTTATTCCTGTTTTCAGCCCTTGAGTAATAATCAGAAGCTTTCTGTGAAGAGAGTGGGGTCAGCTGTCAAGACTCCTAGGTATCCACCGGCCAGCAGGGCTGGGATTAAATGCAGCAGCCAGTAGATATGGGATGGGGCAACAGGTCACCTTGTCTCCTTGTTGCTGCCTGGAGAGATGCTTGTCCTGGTACCAGTGGGGCCAAAGCTGTGACTTTGTGGCCATAGGATGTATCTGACCCTGCCTTGGGTTCCCTGAAGGTGGAGGGACAGCAGGGTCTCCTGGGTCCTTGGCTGGAGAAGGACTCCCCCCCCTTGCTCTCTGACATCCCCCCAGGACTCATTCCAGAGTAGATTCTTCAGGATGGGCGTCTGGGCCCCACCCCAACTCCTGGAGCTGGCCGGCCAGAGCCTGCTGCAAAATGAGGCGTTGGCCATCGCGGCCCTGGAGGAGCTGCCCATCGAGCTCTTCCCACCGCTGTTTACGGCGGCCTTTGCCGGGAGGCACACCCAGGTCGTGAAGGCGATGGTGCAGGCCTGGCCCTTCCCCTGCCTCCCGCTGGGGGCCCTGATGAAGGACCACCAGCCTCATCTGGAGACCTTCCAGGCTGCACTTGACGGCCTGGATGTCCTGCTTGCTCAGGAGGTCCGCCCCAGGTAAGGTCGACCTGGCAGACTGGTGGGGCCTGGGGGTGTCAGCAAGATGCAGCCAGAGCGGGAGGGTGCGGGGTCACCTGGGAACAGGCGTTCGGGTGTATAGGACTGGTTGAGGGGAAGAGGGGACAAAAGGCCTGTGGGCCCAACCCCCCCCCCCCGGTGTCCCTTAAAGTGGGGACCAAGGCGGGCCCAGAAGCCGGAGGAGCCGCTGGGGTGTGGAGTGCAGAGCCCTCGCGGGGTCCTGGTGTCCGTTGGCCTCTGCACGGCTCAGCGTGTCCCCCGCGGCCCCGCAGGCGGTGGAAGCTGCAGGTGCTGGACTTGCGCCGCAACGCGCACCAGGACTTCTGGATCGTGTGGTCCGGCATCAAGGCCAGCATGTACTCACTGCTGGAGCCCGAGCCGGCCGAGCCCATGCAGAAGAGGCGCAGAGTGGAGGGTTCGATGGCGGGGCTGAAGCCGGCGCGGGCCCCCGTGGAGGTGCTGGTCGACCTGTGCCTCAAGGATGACACGCTGGACGAGACCCTCAGCTGCCTGCTGAAGAAGGCCAAGCAGAGGAGGGGCCTGCTGCGCCTTCGCTGCCAGAAGCTGCGCGTCTTCGCCATGCCCGTGCAGAGCGTCAGGAGGGTCCTGAGGGCGGTGCAGCTGGACTCCGTCCAGGACCTGGAGGTGAACTGCACCTGGAAGCTGGCCACGCTGGGCAGGTTCGTGCTGCAGCTGGGCCGCATGGGCAGCCTGCGTCGGCTGCTGCTCTCAAACATCCACGTGTTGCCGCACACCGCCGCCGACCAGGAGGAGCACTGCGTCGGCCAGCTCACCGCCCAGTTCCTGAACCTGCCCCACCTGCAGGAGCTCTACCTGGACTCCATCTCCTTCCTCGAGGGCCGCCTGCATCAGGTGCTCAGGTGAGGCATGGCGCCAGCTCCGCAGACCAGAGCGGGCCACTCTCGTTTCGTTACCCCCGGGGCGTCTGCTCTGTGCCCTCTGGGGACATTGCCAGGGTGCATGGGCCACTCAGAAGTCCTCACAATGGCGCCGCTCTGTCCCCGGGCGTCTTGTCACGTCACCTCCCTGGTTAGGGTCAGAGGCGTGGCCTAGGTTAGACGCCATCAAAGGGGACTTCTTGCTGGGAGTCCGCATCGTGGGGGCCAGGTGAGATGCCCTTGGGAGTTCTTCCCAAGAGAGTGATGTCTCAGCTGAGATGATGACACATAACTAAGCGTGAAGGACATTGGCCCATCAGGTGTGAGGTTTGAAGTCCGAAGCTCTGTCTCTCCCTCCCATCTGCTGCTTCTGTCCTGAGCTGTTTTAGGCTCCAGGTGAGCTGTGGGAAGTGGGTGATTCTGGAGATGACAGGGAGGGATCAGGAGGGGAAAATTGTGGCTCCTAAGCAGTCCAGAGAAGAGAAAAAGTCAAATGAGTATCATTGTTGAAGTGACTCCAATCTCTTCTAAGTTCAAATTACAATTATTATTTTCTCTAAGACTTATGAATACATAGGATATCCTCAGTAACGGGTTATTGCTCTGCCTTGAATACAGTGATGAAAGCTGAGAGGATTCGGCCTAGTCTGTTTGTATGAATGAGTTGGATTGATTGCCTTTTTGGCAGCTGCAGACTCCAAGCATTAGGAATGAATGTGTACTGAGCAACCAGAAGAAAGAAAGAAAGAAAAAAAAAAGAATTGTAGGTGGTGATGGACGGTTTGTGGCCTCCGAATATCTGGGGGATATTCACCCAGGGATCATCTGTAACTGCTGGGACCCACCAGCCCATGTCCACTGCATCCAGCCTGCTGTTGAATTCAACTAGTTGTGTCCTATAAAAACATCTTAATTCCTGCTAACCAAATACTAGTAAGCTGAAATAGGCGAATAACATTTGTTTACTGTTTGTTTCCCACATTGAAAATAGTTCATCATCCTTCCCCCCGGGAAGACCCCCTGCCTTCTTGTCAAGAAGGTGGGAGGCCAGCTCCAAGCCAGAGAGATACCCTGTGTTCCGGTGAAACAGGCCTCTCCGCCCCACGTCCCTCCGCCCGCCACCTCCGTCCCTGGGACTGACTGCCCTGTCTCTCCCCAGGTGCCTGAAGACCCCGCTGGAGACCCTGTCGATCACCAACTGCCTGATTTCAGACTCGGACCTGAAGTACCTGTCGCAGTGCCCGAGCGTCAGCCTGCTGAAGGACCTGGGCCTCAGCGGGGTCAGCCTGACCAGCCTTAACTTGGAGCCCCTGCAGGTCCTGATCGAGAGGACCTCGGCCACCCTGCAGGACCTGGACCTGGACGAGTGCGGCATCATGGACTCCCAGCTCAGCGCCCTCCTGCCCTCCTTGAGCCGCTGCTCCCAGCTCACCACCTTCAGCTTCTGTGGCAACCCCATCTCCATGGCCGTGCTGGAGAGCCTGTTGCAGCACACCGTGGGGCTGAGCAGGCTCAGCCACGTGCTCTACCCCGCGCCCCTGGAGAGCTACGAGGATGTGCGCGGCACCCTGCACCTGGGCCGCCTGGCCCAGCTGCACGCCCGCCTCAGGCAGCTGCTCTGCGAGTCGGGGCGGCCCGGCATGGTCTGGTTCAGCGCCAACCCCTGTCCGCACTGCGGCGACCGGACCTTCTACGACCCCGAGCCCCTCCTCTGCCCCTGCTGCATGCCCGCCTAGCCCCGCTCACGAGTTGCAGGCTTCGTCCCCGGCACTGGGACACTGCCATCCAGACCTCAGTGCCTCTGGAAGGAGCACAAACCATGGTTTCAGACAGTTCAGGGCATGCGGGAAAAGGAAGGGTGATTTAGAGTGGGCAGTGGGGAGGGGTTGGTGGGATGTGGGGAGAGATGTGTTCCTACAAAGTTAGAAGTGTGAATCTGAATTTTGGAGGGGGAATTTGGGCTTGGGAGGTTGAAGGGGTCATTACCCCTGTGTTGGATTGTTACAAAGAAATAAAGGGAACTTCAGTGTCAGTCATTTGGTGTTCTCTGTGATCTCTGACCATGATTCTCCCCTTTAAACTCATGACTCTCCTGTTAGTGGTTAATAAAAGGGCCTGAGCGTGAGTGGGGCCTAGATGCTCTCTGATGGACAAGGATCGGTTACAGGAGTTCAGGGCACCATTTCTTACCCACTCCCTGTGGCTCTCATTTCCAGGGCATCCACCTCCTCACTTACTTCTGAGGTTGTTCAATCTGTCATCATACACAAGGTGTGTCCTCAGGGCCTGGAACGAACTAAGTGTCCAGGAGTGAGCACCGCTGGAGGGAACCTTCTTCCAAGGGACCCTCGCTGCTAACCCAACTCAGGCCCTGGACTCGAGCATTTTCCCCAGTGTATCCAGCAAATGCAAAGCCTCCATCTCGGACCCTGAGCAGTGCCAAGACGGGTTCACTGTGCAAAGTCGGGCCCGGAGTCCTGGGGGATATTCACCAGTGGACCATCTGGAGCCTCTGGGACCCACCAGCCCATGCCCACCTTCCCACTTCTTAGTCATATCTGACTCTGGGACCCCATGGACTGTAGCCTGCCAGGCTTCTCTGCGCATGGAGGCCTTCTGGAGCCTCGGACCCACCAGGCTGTGCCCACGTTCCCACTGCTCAGCTGTATCTGACTCTCCGGGACCCCATGGACTATAGCCTTGTCAGGCTTCACTGCCCATGGAATTCTACAGGTGAGAATACTGCAGTGGGTAGCTGTTGCCCTTTTCCAGGAGATCTTCCCAACCCAGGGATTGAACTCGGGTTGCAGGCAGATTCTTTTTTTTTTAATTTATTTTTATTAGTTGGAGGCTAATTACTTTACAATATTGTAGTGGGTTTTGTCATACATTGACATGAATCAGCCATGGAGTTACATGTATTCCCCATCCTGATCCCCCCTCCCACCTCCCCCTCCACCCAATTCCTCTGGGTCTTCCTAGTGCACCAGGCCCGAGCACTTGTCTCATGCATCCAACCTGGGCTGGTGATCTGTTTCACTATAGATAATATACATGTTTCGATGCTGTTCTCTCGAAACATCCCACCCTCACCTTCTCCCACAGAGTCCAAAAGTCTGTTCTGTACATCTGTGTCTCTTTTTCTGTTTTGCATATAGGGTTATCGTTCCCATCTTTCTAAATTCCATATATATGTGTTAGTATGCTGTAATGTTCTTTATCTTTCTGGCTTACTTTGTATAATGGGCTCCAGTTTCATCCATCGCATTAGAACTGATTCAAATGAATTCTTTTTAACAGCTGAGTAATATTCCATTGTGTATATGTACCACAGCTTCCTTATCCATTCGTCTGCTGATGGGCATCTAGGTTGCTTCCATTTCCTAGCTATTATAAACAGTGCTGCGATGAACATTGGGGTGCACGTGTCTCTTTCAGATCTGGTTTCCTCAGTGTGTATGCCCAGAAGTGGGATTGCTGGGTCATATGACAGTTCTATTTCCAGTTTTTTAAGAAATCTCCACACTGTTCTCCATAGTGGCTGTACTAGTTTGCATTCCCACCAACAGTATAAGAGGGTTCCCTTTTCTCCACACCCTCTCCAGCATTTATTGCTTGTAGACTTTTGGATAGCATGCAGGCAGATTCTTTACCATCTGAGCCTCCAGGGAAGCCTCCAGTTTCTAAGAGACAACCTAAATGTGCTTTTATGCCACTTAATACCCTACAGGTTTTATTTTCTTTTTACATTAATAAAAACTTACATGATTATTTATTCAAAGGCTGACGGAAATCCATTCCCAATCGTCGAAATCACTTCCGATTTCAGTATTTCAGGGTTGAGTGTAACTTGGCATTTTTCTCCTTGGTGTGATTCATCTGTAACTTTTTTTAAAAAACCTTAATCCTTAAGTTTTTACCTTAAGCCACATGGTAAAGATAAAAATTTCCTCCATATCCTGGTTCTCTGCCAACCTGGCAGCACTGAGGCTTTTAACTTATTCTCTGCCCTTCAGAGCCCTTTGCTGAGACCAAGTCCTCTAAGATTCAGAGAAGATGTAGCAACTAAAAATAACAGCACCCCCTCAGAGTGGAGGGCTCCAACTATACCCTGTTTTGTGACCGAAGGAGCTGGGACCGGCATGGATGGCCAAAATTTTGATCTAGGAATGTCCTGGAAATTAACATCACCTTGATTTGAGCTTCCCCGGTGGCTCAGATGGTAAAGAATCCACCTGCAATGCAGGAGACTCCAGCTTGGTTCCTGATTCGGGACGATCTCCTGGAGAAGGGAGTGGCTACCCACTCCAGTATTCTTTCCTGGAGAATTCCATAGAGGAGCCTGTCAGGCTACAGTACATGGAGTCACAAAGAATCGGACAGGACTGACTAACACTTTCACTTCACTTTTAATACTGTGGGTAAGCAGATGGTACAAGTCATCATTGGTTGAGTTTTTCAATGTGTCACTGTCCATTATGTTTTGGTCCCTCTCTGTCCCACCCTCGCATTTAAGCTGCGAAACCATCCTTTTATGATTTCTTACTCAGGGAATTAGAACTGAGAGCAGAAGTGGCAAGAAGCCAGACGCTCTGCACTGATTAGGTGAGGATGAAGGAGGAGAGTGAAAGAGCCGGCTTAAAACTAAGTATTAAAAAAACTAAGATCGTTGCATCTGGCCCCATTACTCCATGGCAAATGGAAGGGGAAAAGGTGGAAGTACTGACCGATTTCCTCTTCTTCAGCTGTACAATCACTGCAATGGTGATTGCAACCATGAAATCAAAAGATGGTTGCTTCTTGGCAGGAAAGCTATGACAAACCTAGACAGTGTGTTGAAAAGCAGAGACGTTACTCTGCCAACAAAGGTCTGTATAGTCAAGGCTGTGGTCTTCCCAGTGGTCACGTATGGGTGTGAGAGCTGGACCATAAAGAAGGCAGAGCCCCCAAAGAATTCTTGCCTTCGAGTTGTGGTGCTGGTGAAGACTTCTGAAAGTCCCTTGGACAGCAAGGAGATCAAACCAGTCAATCTTAAGGGAGATCAACCCTGAATACTTGTTAGAAGGACCGATGCTGAAGCTGAAGGTCCACTATATTGGTCATCTGATGTGAACAGCTGACTCACTGGAAAAGTCCCTGATGCTGGGCAAGATTGAGGGCAGAAGGAGAAGAGGGCGTCAGAGAATGAGATGGCTGGATGGTATCACCAATGCAATGGACATGAACTTGGGCAAACTTCAGGAGATGGTGAGGGACAGGGAGGTCTGGCACGCTGCAGTCCATGGTGTTGTAGATACAACTGGAGAAATGAACAACAGCAATCTCTTAAGATAAAGCTGTCCCAGGGAGTGTGGAACAGGAAAAGGCTTGTGAGAATAATGGAAGCTCCAAGCTATCCCCTAGAGACAGAGGAAGTGGGTAGAGGCTGGCCACCTGGATTAGTGTCCTCTTGAAAGGTGTGCCTTCCGGCCACATTGTAGAGTCCACTTCTCACACAGCCCTGATCTGTAGGTCAGCAGGCACCAGCCTGTGTCCCGAGAGCCTGATCTCCTCCTGGGTACCAGATTGTCAGTTGGTGTGAGATGCCCAGCCCTGTTGGTGGACACTCAGGCTGACCACATGTCGCTCCACGGCTGCAAGCCCCAGGGAGCTTCCTCCTTGACCACAGCAATGAACCAGGACTAGAGTTGGCTTTGGGGTTGTCCATGGAAGGAAAGGTGGAAACAGGTCATGTCTGTCTTTCTATTTTTATGTTTCTTTTGTTGGCCAGCCAATGCAGCTTGCAGGATCTTAGTTCCCCGACTGAGGATGGAATCCACGCCCTCAGCAGTGAAAGTGCAGAGTCTTAACCGCTCCAGGACTACCAGTAGGTCATATCTTGAGCCTGGCAGACGGCCCAGAAGTCTGACGTTGGCTGCTGAGAGGCAGCCTTTTATGGGTCAGGCTTTGATGAAGTCACCAAACATTCCTCTCTCCCTGACCCGTGGGAGCCCTGTAACCATGGCCCATATCATAGAAACTTCTGGAGGTAGAGAGGACTGAAGGATGACATACCCCCTCCCCACTCATATTCCTTTCCTGGCTACAGACCCAAATGCCTTCCAATAAGTTCGTCTGATCTCAACCCATCTACAGAAAGCACGCTGACCTCCTTCCTGGAAACCTTCCCTGCAGAAGAGGTTGAACTCATGTCCTCTGCTTCTTCCTAACCGAACATGTGAAGGCTTTTCTGTACATCTGGTGATAAGCTTCAGTGTGTTCTGCTGGACAGCTGTGGTTTGTTTATCTTCCTTTTTTTTTTTTTTTTGTTAAAACACATACTCCCCTTCACATCCAGGATGGTTTGAGCACAGGCCTCGCTCTGTTCTCAAGGTTCTGTCCCTCACAGTCTAGGAGAGAAGTAAAAATGTTGGGGCCAGAAAGAGAGTTGGGTGGGGATCTTTAGCAGCAGTGATCTGCAAGAAGTGGTCTGCAAGAAGTGGTCCACAGGAGCAGGCTGTGTCCTGGAAAATCTGGGTGGGTGGGCATTTGTTGATGGGCCGGAGTCACCTGGGAGCTGAGTCATCACCTGCATACAGCCTACCTGTCCTTGAGGTGAGCCCTCTCTAGGGACTCCTGATCTAAAGAACGTGTTAAAGGACAAAGGTGGCCCCAGAAACACCACAGACTTAAACAACAGGAAATTGTTCTCTCCCAGTTCTGGACGCCAGAAGTCCAGGATCAAGATGTTGACAGTGTGGTGTCTCCAGAGGTCTCTCTCCTTGACGTGCAGACAGCTGCATTCTCGTGTCCTCCCGTCCCTTTATGTCCAAGAATCCTTGATGTCTTGTGTGTCCTAATTTCCTCTTTTTTTTTTTTTTTTTTCTGGCTGTGCTGCTTCGCTTCTGGGTCTTAGTTTCCAGACCAGGGATTGAACTTGGGCCCTTGGCTGTGAAAGCTCTGAGCCCTAACCACTGGCTTGCTGAGGAATTCCCCTCAGTGACCTCGTTTTAACTCAATCACCCCGTTAAAGGTATTATCTCCAAATACGGTTACATTCCACAGCGTTGGGGGTTAGGACTTCTACAGATAATTTTTTAAAATTAATTTATTTATTTGACTGCACCAGGTCTTAGTTGTGGCATGTGGGATCTTAGGTCTTCCTGGCAGCATGTGGGATCTAGTTCCCTGATCAGGGATCGAAGCCCAGCTCCCTGCACTGGGAGTGCAGAGTCTTAGCCACTGGACCACTGTGAAAGTCCCCTCAACATATGGATTTTGCAGGACACAATGAAGCCCAAAACAGGGTTGATGGTAGGGTGATATGCCTGGCTGCACATTTGCACCCTACCTGCTCCTTAGAACTATCTGAGACCTTTAATAACGTAGACTCCCTGGTCCCATTCCTGGAGATACTGATTCTGTGGGTTTGCAGTAAGATCGGGAGAATCAACCAGGAAACCAGGACACCAGTACTTTTCAAAAGCTCTCTAGTACTCACTGTTTAATACGGACACCTTAAGCAGCCTGGGCAACACCTGGAGCTTGTGAGAAACTCAGACTCTCAGGCCCCACCCACAACTGTTGGACGAGAATGTGTTTTTGCACAAGACACGTAGGCAGTTCCTTAGATTCACTGAGGGTTAAGAGGCACAGCCCAGATTTGAAAGTGTGGCCCAAACTGAGAAGTTTGGATCCAGATCTCTGGGCTCTGCTTATACCCTAACTTCCTTCAATACCAAGGACATCCAGAAGCCCCTAGAGACAGTGTGGGCATCCTAGAATCTCTGAAGGGTGGTGGGGAGGATGAAGCTCCCAGCTCATGCTACAGCATCTGATTGGTTTATTGAGTTGCCAATAACCTGCTCCTCCCAAGGCAGGTGCTCCATGTGTCACATGAAGAAAAAATGAATTCCTCACCCTCAACCCTCAGGCTCTCTTGAAGGAGTAGATTCTTGGGTATTTTAAACATGTTCTTATTGTTGTTTGGGCTTCCCTTGTGGCTCAGCTGGTAAAGAATCTGCCTGCAATGTGGAAGACCTGGGTTTGATCCCTGGGTTGGGAAGATCCCTGGAGAAGGGAAAGGCTATCCACTCCAGTATTCTAGCCTGGAGGATTCCATGGGCTGTATAGTCCATGGGGTCGTGAAGGGTCGGACACGACTGAGCGACTTTCACTTTCACTGTTGTGGTTTAGTTGCTAAGCTGTGTCCCACTCTTTTGTGACCCCATAGACTGTAGCCTGTCAGGCTCCTCCGTCCATGGGATTTCCCAGGCAAGAATACTGGAGTGGGTTGCCATTTCTTCCTCCAGGGGATCTTTCCAACCCAGAGGTTGAACCCAGGTCTCCTGCATTAACAGGTGGATTCTTTACCGCGGAGCCACCAATGTTTCCCAAAGTGTTGGAGGGTTTCACACCCTGAGATACCCTTCACTTCAGAATCAAGTGAGGCAAACATTGAACTTTCAGATACCCAGGCCCCCTCCTCTGACAATTTGAGTGTCTTAGGTGTGATATGCAGCCCTGGAATCTCTATGTTTAACAATGGTCAGGTGATTCTGAGATTTGAGCAATCTTTAGAAGCATATGAAAGTGAAAGTGTTAGTCATCCAGTTGTGTTCGACTCTTTGCAAACCCATGGATAGTAGCCTCCCAGGCTCCTCTGTCCATGGAATTCTCCAGGCAAGAATACTGGAGTGGATAGCCATTCCCTTCTCCAGGAGATCTTCCCGATCCAGGGATCAAACTCCGGTCTCCTGCACTGCAGGCAGATTCTTTACTGTCTGAGCCATCAGGGAAGCCTAGAAGCATAAAGAAGTTGTCAAAATTTTCCTTCCTTTCCCCTAAGTTTTTGCAAGCATTTAAAAATTTACATCCAAAATGTTTTTGTCGTAATTGTAAACACTGGAAAGGATGTGGCTTTTGGCATACAGTAAAAATAAACCCTTTAAATAAATAAAACTAGGAATCCCCTGGCAAACCAGTGATTAGTGCTCAATGCTTTCACTCTGGTGACCTGGGTTCAGTCCCTGGTCAGGAAACTAGGATCCTGCAGGAAGTCTCATGGTGTGTCCATAAATAAACTGTTAATATCATGCTTTCAAATATATCCAGAAGAATGTAAATAGCATAGAGTTAAAAAAATATTTATTTTTATTTACTTATTTGGCTGCCTTGGGTCTTAGTTGTGGCATGCAGGATCCATCATTGGTTCTACTGCCCTGCGGCATGTGGGATCTTAGTTCCCCAACCACGGATCAAACCCACGTTCCCTTCATTGGAAGGCAGATTCTCAACCACTGGACCACCAGGGAAGTCCCTAGCCTCGGGTTTTGATGCTCACCAACATTGGAGAAGGACATGGCAACCCACTCCCATATTTTGCCTGAAGAATTCCATGGATAGAGGAGCCTGGCTGGCTACAGTCCACGGGGTCGCAAAGAGTCAGACACGACTAAGTGACCAGCACTCACCATCAACCGCCTTAAAGGAGTATATAATGAGCTCTTTTCAATGGTCATTTTTTTTTTCCAGCTTCATTGAGATGTAATTGACATATATTGTGTAAATTTAAGGTGGACACATGCTGATTTGATAAGAAAGGTGTTTTTAATGTTGTATCTGGTTAAAGCACTTGAGATCATGTTCATTAGTGAACTTCATTTTTGTTCTAATTCAGTGACTCTGTTACCTTATAAAGAATGGAAATACACATATTTCTTGTCTGAAACCCTCCCTCCCCCTAAGAACCTGTGTGCAGAGGGCTATAAAGGCAGTGGGAGGGAAAGCTTGAGATATAATCTAGGTGGTGCAAAGGGGAAGGAGAGAGAAGAGGGGGAGTGAGGGAGGAAGGGAGAGGGAGGGGGACCAGGGTGTGGCCTAACACCCTGACGTGGTTTAAGAAAGCATGAGCCCCTGCCTAGAAAAAGCTCCTGGGGTTCAGCATGAAGATCCACAGTGAGGACCCTGGGAATCCAGTGGGTGCTGAGTCTTCAAGTGCAGATCACTTGGGAGTAAGCTTGCTTCCTGCCCTCCTCACCCCGCCCCTCTACCCCCCTCACCGCCACCCCCCCACCGCCCCCAGAGGAGAACAGGGGTTTGCTGTTTGCAGCTGGAGAATTTTCTGGCATTGGAAGAGGACCCTTGCCTTTTTAGGTTCCTGACCTCAGCCCGAGCTCTGCTGGAATAGCTGTGTGGACCACCCTCCCCTGCCCTTAAGCTGCTGCTGCTACTGCTAAGTCGTTTCAGTCGTGTCCGACTCTGTGTGACCCCATAGGCGGCAGCCCACCAGGCTTCCCCGTCCCTGGGATTCTCCAGGCAAGAACACTGGAGTGGGTTGCCATTTCCTTCTCCAATGCATGAAAGTAAAAAGTGAAAGTGAAGTCGCTTAGTTGTGCCCGACTCTTAGCGACCCCATGGACTGCAGCCCACCAGGCTCCTCTGCCAATGGGATTTTCCAGGCAAGAGTACTGGAGTGGGGTGCCATTGCCTTCTCCAGCCCTTAAGCTATTGACCCCCAAATAACTACAGATGCAGATAAATTGGAGATAAGGTGGTGGGCCTCTGGATGCCAGAGAGGGAAGTGGGGACTCTCACCACACTGAGACCCGGAAAACAGATCCCTGGGCGAGGTCCTAAAGCCCCACCCACATTCTTTCCTCTCTCTAGCAATTTGGTAGAAAGGTTTCTAGTTGAAAGATCCTGTGGGGAAAAACTGGTTCAGAAACCTGATTGGAGCCCAGTTTGGATACTATGGATTGGATTATAATGGGCTTTAAAAGGCTTGGAATCTCCTGATCCAGCCTCACTGAGAAAAGGCTTTTGGAGAGCCAGGTAGGAGTTCCACAGACACAGGACACAGGAAGTGGTGCTGGTATTTCGAGAGAAATCTCTCTGGGACGAGGAGACAAAGACACTCCAGCTTTGCCCTCCACTGGGGCTCAGAGTGGGAAGTGCTGAGCTGAACTGAGTCAACTGGACTTCAGGAGCTGGTGAGCCATGGGGTTTGGAATGCTTCATTTTGTTCTCCGCAGCCGTTAGTCTGCAAAATTTCTCTGTAAAGGGCTAGAGAGTAACCAGGCATTAAGGGCGGTCTCTGCCATAGCGGTGTGAAACAGCCTCGGGCAGCAGCAAATGATCACAGCTGTGTTCCAATAAAACTTTATTTGTGACACTGAAATTTAGATATCATATAATTTTCACATGTCACAAAACATTCCTTTGTTCCCCCCGAAATTAAAAAAAAATGTAAAAATATTAAACATATTTTTAAAAGTTAAAAAAAAATGAAACATAAAAAATCATTCTTAGCTTGCTGGTTGGAAGAAAAAAACAAACAAACAGGAGGCAAGCCGATTTGTCAATGCCTGTCTAAACCATTTGCCTATTAATGCAGCTAGCATCCCATTAGTGACTTGTAACGTGAATTTAGTAGGCTGGATTCTGCTTATGAAAAATAGAAATTTTCATTAAATCTAAGATGACATCAGCTGTAAGATACAATATTATTCCTTTTTTTTTTTTTTTTTTGGCCACACTCTGTGGCATGTGGGATCATAGGTCCCTGACCAGGGATTGAACCCATGCCCCCCGGAGTGGAAGTGAGAAGTCTTAAATACTGGATCACCAGGGAAGTCCCACAGCATTATTTTTCATGCCACTATAAAATTTTATATCTTTATATACATATGTATGCATGTGTGCTCAATTGCGTCAGTCATATTTGACTCTTTACAACCCTTTGGACTGTAGCCCACCAGGCTCCTCAGGCCATAGGATTCTTCAGGCAGGAATACTAGAGTGGATTGCCATGCCCTCCTCCAGGGGGTCTTCCTGACCCAGAGATGGAACCTGTGTCTCTTACATCTTTTGCATTGGCAAGAGGGTTCTTTACCGCTAGGGCCACCATTTACACACAGCCAAACAAACTATGATATGCTACTGATGAAATGTGATCTGGTATCAGAAACGGTCAAATGTAAACTTTAGAATGTCCCTTAATGTCAGTGAAACGTGTTAATGGCATGGAAGCTATCAACAAATGTATTATATGGAGAGAAATTGTGTTACAAACCTTTTATTTCAATGACCACCACTGCCCCTGTCAGCATCCAGCTACATACTGGCTGATTTTCTCCCTTGCATGATAGTTTTAAATCACTAAGATTTGGATTTCATTAAATGCTTGGAGAAATCGCTTCTCAGCCTTTTGGCTAAGATTGAGTGTAAGTACCTGGGTAGCCAGGAATTAGTGGGTTTGAGCCTGTGGTACAGATAAATGACTGTATCAATAACAGTTACTGTTTATTTATGCAGCAGACATGTAGCACTGACAGATGCCACATGTTGTTCTAGAAACAAAAATACAGCAACCCAATAGCTTTGGAGGTGAATATGGCTTGTGAGTTGGTGGGGGGTGGTGATTTCTGACATCATGGTTAGGGAAGCCTGGTAGAGAAACTGTGGACCAGAAGCAGATCAGGAGCTGGGTTGCGGTACTTGAGACAGCATCCAAGGCAGGGGGAGCAGCAGAAGTCCTGAGAAGGCACCCTCCTCCCTCGGTATCCTTGGGAGACTGGATCCAGGAACCCTGCACCTGCAGATACCAAAATCCATGGATGCTCAAGTCCCTTATATAAAATGGTGTAGTCTTTGCATGTAACTTCAGGAGATGCCCCCACATGCTTTAAATCATCTCCACATTCCTTATAATACCTAATACAATGTTGATGCTGTGTAAATAGTTTCAAGTACAGTGTAAATGCTATATATATATACATATAGTTGCCAGCATGAGACAGGTTCAAGTTTTGCTATTAGAACTTTCTGGAATTAAAAAAAAATATATTTTGGATCCATGTATAGAGTCTGGTGCCTTCTGGACTCACAGAGTGGAGGGAGTGAGGGACACCCTCAGCGGATACCTGTAACCTCACGCAGTATCAGACTCTATATACACAATGTTTTTTCTATACAAACATACCTCTGATGCAGTTTATTTTATAAAAGCACAGTAAGAGATTGGCAACTAATAATAACAGGAAAGTGAAAGTGAAGTCACTCAGTCGTCTGACTCTTTGCGACCCCATGGACTGCAGCCTACTATGCTCCTCTGTCCATAGGATTTCCCAGGCAAGAATTCTGGAGTGGGTTGCCATTTCCTTCTCCAGAGGATCTTCCTGACACCCAGGGATCGAACCCGGGTCTCCCAAATTGTAGGCAGACACTTTATCATCTGAGCCACCAGGGAATGTGTAATAATAACATAGAACAATTATAACAATATACTTTTATAAAAGTTTTGTGACTGTAGTCTCTATGTAAAAAATATTACTGTACTAATTCAGTGATTTTTTTTTTCACCCTAACTTACTACGCTCTGTGGCCATAACTTTTGCAGTTTGAGGTTTGACAGCAAAACTAACTCAGATTTCTTTTCACTTCTTCATATTCACCACAGATCTTCGCAACCTCAGCATACAATTTTTTCTCTTTTTATGTCAAATTGAGAACTTTGATCTTTTCACTTAAAGGTAGCACTTAATGGACTCTCTCTGGCATATCTAAATTGCCAGCATCACTCCACTTATGCTCTGGGGCCATTATTGAGTAAAATAAGGGTGACTTTGACACAAGCCCTGTGACACTTCAATAGTCATTGTGGTGACCGAGTGACAATCAGGTGGGATGTGCAGGACTAAGGAGCGATTCACATTCTGGGCAGGAGGAAGCAGAACAGTGAGAGCGTCCCATCACACTCCTCAGAATGACATGCAATTTAACACTTATGAGTTATTTATTTCTGGAATTTTCCATTTAATATTTTCGGTGATCAACTGAGGGTTAACTGAAACCACAGAGAGTGACACCTGAGATCGGAGGGGATGACCTTGTCCTGTGGTGCCTTTAGGTGGAAAAAGCACTAGAAGAAGGGGCCACTTGAAGCCAGAAGTGGTTGTAAAATGGCCCATCTCTTCCCGTGTGAGGAAGCGCAAGCACCACCATAACCCGAGAGAAAAACCGGAGGGTCCAAATCCAGAGATGAGGACGGTGACGATGCTGAGGTCATTGCTGGAGTGGAGCACATCAATGAGGATGCTGAAACCCTCTTTGTCAGAGTGATTTCAAGTTCAAAGCCAGTCATTTCTAACATTTTGAACAGAGTGACCAGGGACTCATCTTCAAAAAGAAAGACGGGACATGTGAGTCCAGATCCCACCTGCACATTGCAACCTGCAAATCTCAGGACCCCAGCATCAAAGCCAGTGGCCGTCTCGCCAGCTTCTCAGTCTGAATGGGGAGGAAGAGACAGTCCTATTATTTTCGAGCCTTTGTCTAAACCTGATTATAAAATGAGTTCTGTGCAAGCCGTGCTTCACAACTCTTCAGAATTGCTCTCTCCATGGCCTCACTATCTGGAGCTATTCTCTCATTAGGAGGCAAGGATGAAAGTCCTCTTAATTCAAAGCGATGTCCTACTTCAGATGTAAATTTTAACAGTGGGAATCCTGAAAGACCTAAACTCAGCGGTGGAACCCCAGGGGGACCTGCCCACGTCATGGCCCCTCCAGGAATCTCTCCTACAAAGAACACAGTTATGACCTTGGAAGATCTCCCGACCTCACCGAGCCATGTTGATGGTGGGGCATCATTTCACGGACTTCATGCAAATGACCAGGCATGCTTCAGTCTTATGGATCCAGACAGAACATGTAGCTTGGAAGGGCTGGAGAAAACAGACTTTTTGACTCTAACAAGTCAGAGCAAGACTGTTGATCCCATGAAAGGAAAACTGATCATGTTACTTGATGACTTACTATGGACAGCATACAGGAAATGGGCAGCCAGAACCGAAGACTCACACGGCCTTTGATTGCCTCAGCTGCTTGAGAGTTCTAAAAAGTGTCAAGTTTATGACCCACGTGAGGAACCATCTGGAGCTTGAGAAGCAGAAGGGTGACAGCTGGGAGACCCACGCCACCTGCCAGCACTGCCACCGCCGGTTTCCTATCCCGTTCCAGCTGCAGAGTCACACACCGGCAGTGTCCACACTTCCCGGGAGCCCTCCGCGGTCTGTAAAATCTGTGAATTGTCCTTCGAAACAGATCAGGTTCTCTTACAGCACATGAAGGACAGTCACAAACCTGGCGAAATGCCCTACGTGTGCTGCGTTTGTGATTACAGAGCGTCAGCCTTTGCCGATGTAGAAGTGCATTTTAGAACGTGGCATGGAAACACGAACAATTTGCTTTGTCTGTTTTGCCTCAAAATTTTCAAGCTGTCGATATCCTTCGTAAATCATGCTTGGAGGCACTGGAACAAGAGGGTCTTTCCATGTTCCAAGTGCCGGCTACTGTTTTTGAACCTGAAGGAGAAGACAGAGCACCAAACCAAGAATCATCAGTCATTCAAAAAGCCAGAGCAATTGCGGGGGTTTCCTCCTGAGACAGAGGTCATGATCCAAACCTCAGTTCAGCTGGGACTGAGAGAGATGGCATCCGTCATTGTGAGGAGCACGGACCCCCAGGTGCCACCCAGAATAACTACAAAGATGACTATGAACACAAAATATTCCAGACGTGTTGCAGCAAGGGATCTGGCTAAAAATTATGGCCTACCCACCTCCAGAAATTTGAAAAAGTCCTATTGAGGTTCAGCCAACTGTACATAAAGACCCTGTCTGGCTTTTGTTGTTCAGTTGCTCAGTCGTGTCTGACTCCCTGTGACCCTATGAACTGCAGCACGCCAGGCTTCCCTGTCCATCACCATCTCCTGGAGCTTGCTCAAACTCATTCCACTGGGGTGCTGATGCCCTCCAACCATCTCGTCCTCTGTCACCCCTTCTGCTCCTGCCTTCAATATTTCCCAGCATCAGGGTTTTTTCCAATGAGTTGACTCTTCCCATCAGGTGGCCAAAGTATTGGAGCTTCAGCGTCAGTTCTTCCACTGAATATTCAGGGTTGATTTCCCTTAGGATTGACTGGTTGGATCTCCTTGCAGTCCAAGGGACTCTCAAGAGTCTTTTTCATTCTCCAGCATCACAGTTCGAAAAGATCAATTCTTCAGCACTCAGCCTTCTTTATGGTCCAGCTCTTCCATCTGTATCTGACTACTGGGAAAACTATAGCTTTGACTTTATGGACATTTGTTGGCAAAGTAATGTCTCTGTCTTTTAATATGCTTTCTAGGTTTGTCACAGCTTTTCTTCCAAGGAGTGAACGTCTTTTAATTTCATGGCTGCAGTAACCGTCCACAGTTATTTTGGAGCCCAAGAAAATAAACTCTGGCTTTACTGTAACTGAAATTGTACTTGCTTCATCTCTCTACCATCAAGTAGCTTTGAAATCTCCATGCTCCTTCCTGGCCACCCTCTGCTCCCCAAAGTAACCACTTCTCTGACCTCTAGCACCAGGGATTCATTTTTCTTTGTTTTAAACTTTAAATTAATAGAATCACACAATAGAGTTTCTGTTCCCCTGGTCTTGGTTTTCTTTTAAATAAGTGAGATGCATTCTTATTGTATGTAGCTGTGGAACATTCTTTTTCATTGCTGGGTAGAATTCCCTTGGATGAATGGGCATAGTCTTATATGTCCATTTTACTGTGCCTGAAATTTGAGGCTCTTATTTTGCCTTTTTGAATAAACCGCCTATGAACCTGTGTGTGTCTTTCATAGTAATTTCTCTAGGATAGCTATATCTGTATGTCTAGATATGATATTATTTTCTGATAATGCATGTGGTAGTGGTTTAGTTGTTAAGTGGTATTTGACTCTTGCAACCCCATAGACTCTAGACCACCAGGCTCCACTGTCCATGGGATTTCCCAGGCAAGAATACTGCAATGGGTTGGCATTTCCTTCTCCGGGGGATTTTCCTGACCCAGGTTTGAACCCTGCACTGCAGGCAGATTTGTTACTGACTGAGCCATTCTAATATGCAGGTACAGTCAAATGCTTTTTCAAAGTGATTGAAGCAATGTGTATTTCCATTAACAGTATTGGCATTTCCATTTCTACCAAACACTTGGCACTGTCTGGCTGTTTCATCATATAACTGAGCAGGACCCTGCAGGGCTTTCTCAGGGACAGACCACTCCCCCACCCCGAACCAATGTACCCTGTCTCTTATTTATAGAAAAATCTCAGGTCCTAGACCTTCCATGAGTTTCAAAGAACAAATTTAATTAGAAGTGAAAAACTGCAGAAACAAGAAAAAAATCAAGCAAAACAAACAATAATTTGTTGTTGTGCAGCCATGTTCATTCTTTGCGACCCCATGGACTGCACCACACCAGGATTCTCTGTCCTTCACCATCTCCTGGAGCTTGCTCAAGCTCAAGTCCATTGAGTCTGTGATGCCATCCAACCATCTTATTCTTTGTCATCCCCTCCTCCTCCTGCCTTCAATCTTTCCCAGCATTAGGGTGTAATCTAATGAGACAGCTCTTCCCATAAGGTGGCCAAAGTACTGGAGCTTCACTTTCAGCATCAGTCCTTCCAGTGAATATTCAGAGTTGATTTCCTGTAGGACTGACTAGCTTGATCTTCCTGCAGTCCAAGGGACTCTCAAGAGTCTTCTCCAACACCACAGTTTAAAAGCATCAATTAAAAAGGTGCTCAGCCTTCTTTATGGTCCAAATCTCACATCTATACATGACTAGTGGAAGAACCATAGCTTTGACTACACGGACCTTTGTTGGCAAAGTAACGTCTGTGCTTTTTAATATGCCATCTAGGTTTGTCACAGCTTTTCTTCCAAGGAGCAAGCATCTTTTATTTTCGTGGCTGCAGTCACCATCTGCAGTGATTTTGGATCTCAAGAAAATAAAGTCTGTCACTGTTTCCATTGTTTCCTCATCTGTTTGCCATGAAGTGAGGAGAACTTTGACTTTGTGGACCACAACAAACTCTGGAAAATTCTTAAAGAGATGGGAATACCAGAACACCTGACCTGCCTCCTGAGAAATCTGTATGCAGGTCAGGAAGCAACAGTTAGAACTGGACATGGAACAACAGACTGGTTCCAAATGAGGAAAGGAGTACATCAAGGCTATATATTGTCACCCTGCTTATTTAACTTATATGCAGAGTACATCATGAAAAATGCTGGACTGTATGAAGCACAATCTGGAATCAAGATTCCTGGGAGAAATATCAACAACCTCAGATATGCAGATGATACCACCCTAATGGCAGAAAATGAAGACCCTCTTGATGAGGGAGAAAGAGGAGAGTGAAAAGGCAGGCTTAAAACTCAGCTTTCAAAAAATGAAGATCTCAATATCTCATTCCATCACTTCATGGCAAACAAATGGAGAAAAAGTGAGAACAACAGCAGATTTTATTTTCTTGGGCTCCAAAATCACTGTGGATGGTGAATGTAGCCACAAAATTAAAAGAAGCTTGCTCCTTGGAAAAAAAGCTACCTAGACAGCATTAAAAAAAGCTAAGATATCACTCTGCTGACCAAAGTTCTTATAGTCAAAGCTATGATGGCTCAGACAGTAAGGAATTCACTTGCAATGCAGGAGACCTGGGTTCAATCATGCTAAGGACATCCCTGTAGTCCAGTGGTAAGACTCTGTGCTCCCAAATTAGGGAGTCCAAGTTCATTCCCTGGTCGGGGTATTAGATTTGCACATACCACAACTAAAAATACTGCATGTGACAATTAAAAATCCTGCATCCCACATGCTACATGAAGATTGAAGAGCCCTTGTGCTGCAATTAAGACCAAGCACAGCCAAGTAAATGAATAAATATTTGAAAGAAAGAAAGAAAAAGACATGAGAATTCCCTTTTGGTTCAGCAGTTAGAACTTGGTGCTTTCACTGCAAATGGCCAGGGTTCAATACCTGGTTGTGGAACTAAGATCCCAGAGGTTCTGTGGCATGGCCAAACAAAAACCCAGAAAGATAATTGAGGAGGAAAGAACTCCCAAAGTTTGAAAATGAAGCACTATAACTGCAAACAGGCTGAGGATAGAGTAAGGATTGCCAGGAACCCAAGGGCAAAAGTGGCACCTCTGTAATTCACAAGCCTCTTTAATGTTGTGGTTTAGGCTCCTCCTACTCCTGCTTCTGAACCTAAATAACTTGTAGCTCCTAAGAGAAATTGTTATGGAAAAAAGAAAATATTTGAACTGAATGATATTGAAAATAACAAATTTTTTGAGACAGAGCTAAAGCAGTTTCATGTGTTAAAGTGCATTATATTTGAAAAGAAGAAAGGTTGGCAAAACAATGATCTAAGTCAGTGCTATTCATGGAAGTTTCTGCAGCAATAGAAATTTTTAAAATCATTGTTACATGTATTCCCTAATAAGGACGATCAGCTTTTCACATATATAAATGCATATTTTTCTCTTCTGTCAGGTGACCTATTTATATCCTTTATCTGGTTTTTCAGACGGGGTGTTCATCTTGTAGGAATTTTTTTTTTTTGGCCTTGCTGTGAGGCTTAAGGGATCTTAGATCCTCAACCAGGGATCGAATCTCTGCCCCCTGCAGTGGAAGCACAAAGCTCTAACTACCAGATCACTAGGGAATTCCCAGTGAAAATGTTTTCTATCTCCTTGTCTAATATGCCACTTTGGAGATGTTAAAATGTAGCTAGTGTGACTGAGGTATTAAATCTTTACCTGTGCTCAGTCGCTTCAGTTGGGTCCAACTCTTTGCGACCCCATGGACTGTAGCCCACCAGGCTCCTCTGTCCATGGGATTCTCCAGGCAATAATACTGGAGTGGGTTGCTATTTCCCTCTCCAGGGGATCTTCCTGACCCAGGGATCGAACCCACGTCTTTTTACGGGTTGGATTGGCAGGCAGGTTCTTTACCACTAGTACCACCTGGGAAACCTATTAAATCTTTAATTTAATTAAATTTAATTAATTTAAAATTAAAATATATGGCTAGAGGAACCAAATCTTCCTTATAAATGAGTTCCAATTAATTTGTACACTCAGTAATTTGTGTATCTCTTAGATATTTTCCTCAAGATGAGAGTCCATGCCCCTCCCTAAGTGTAGGCTGGGTTTAGTGACTTGTTTCCAAAGAACAGAATATGTCAGGGGGAAGGAGATAACTTTATAGCAGAGGAACTAGTGGTAAGTCATATTGATAGTATGAATCCTTGATGGGAAGTGATGAGAAAGATATATTGCCTTGGAGGTATAGTTCTAAAAATATATAAACCCCAGTGCAACCAGGAGAAACATATCAAACCCATATTGAGAGTCATTCTGCAAAATACTTGTCCCTGAAAGACTCCTGAAAATTGTCAAAAGTCATGAAAAGCAAGGAAAGTTTAAGAAACTGCTATAGACCAGAGTACGCTAAGGAGGTATCTAGCTTTTTGGTATATATCCTCATGCAATTTAGTATCCTATATGGGAATATGACACTGGAAAAGAACATTTGTGGAAAAACTGGTAAAATTTGAATAAAACCTGGAACTTAGTTAAAGGTACTGTACTGAAAGATGCTGGAATAATTGTGAGGCTTAAAGGAGGTCATTTCACATATATACATTTTAGACATTGCAAGTATTTCCTCTACATCACTGATTTTGACTTCACTGGTATGGAAATCTAAAGTATGGTATGCTTAACTGAATGGACATCTTCAAATACAAAGGATCAATATTTAAACTGTGTGATCTGACCATAATGCAATAATGAGAAATTGACAAAGAAACATCTTTTAAAATGCCATTCATTTGGAAAATATCAATAAATATATTAGTACATAATGTATATCTCCATGGAATTTTCAGGTAAGACTACTGGACCATTATTTTCTCCAGGGGATCTTCCTGACCCAGGATCGAACCTGGGCCTCTTTTGTCTCCTGCGTTGACTGGAAAGTTCTTTACCAGTTGAGAGGCCAGAGAAGCCCATATAATATATAATCTTTGCCTTAAGAAGAGAATATTAGGATATACTTGTAAGTGAACGACAATGAACATACTATTCAGCAAAAATCGTGTGACACAGTTAAATTTGTATGGGGAAACGATGGAAACAGTGACAGACTTTATTTTCTTGGGGTCCAAAATGATTGTGGATGGTGACTGCAGCCATGAAATTAAAAGATATTTGCCCCTTGGAAGAAAAGCTATAACAAACCTAGACAGCATATTAAAAAGCAGAGACATTACTTTGTTAACAAATTCCCTTTAGTCAAAGCTACGGTTTTTCCAGTAGTCATGTATGGATGTAAAAGTTGGACCATAAAGAAGGCTGAGTGCTGAAGAATTGATGCTTTTGAACTGTGGTGTTGAAGAAGACTCTTGAGAGCCCCTTGGACAGAAAGGAGATCAAACCAGTCAATCCTAAGGGAAATCAACTCTGAATATTCATTGGAAGGACTGATGCTAAAGCTGAAGATCTAATACTTTGGCCACTTGATGTGAAAAGCCAACTCATTGGAAAAGACCTTGATGCTGGGAAAGACTGAGGGCAGGAGAAGAAGTGGGCAGCAAAGGATAAGATGGTTGGATAGTATCACCAACTCAATGGACATGAGTTTGAGCAGACTCCAGGAGATAGTGAAGGACAGGGAAGCCTGGTGTGCTGCATGCAGTCCATGGGGTTGCAAAGAGTCGTACATGACTGAGGGACTGAACAACAACAACAAATTAAGGTAAATTTATAGCATTACATGTAAGAGAAATGAGAGTTACAAATAATTATCTCAAAAAGTTGTAAAGATGAGCAACAGAACAAACTTATAGCAATAAGAAGGAATGAAATTAATAAAGAATGAGAAGTGAATATAATAGAGAAGAAAATATTGTAACAAAACCAAAACTTTATTCCCCCATATGACTACTAGGAGACTTCCAGCAGAACAGGGCATTTAAAAAAGACTCTGTAAAGGGCCAAATAAGAAATACTTTAGGCGTTGCGAATATGATCTTTGGCGATTAATCAAGTTTGCAGCCATAAACAATAACAAAAGGAACTTGCAAGTCCCTATTCCAACTTTAAGGACTCTGAAAATTGAATTTCACACAATTTTCACGTCAGAAAATATTATTCATTTCGGTTTTCCTCAGCCATTAAAAAGTATAAGGCTCTAAAATTTAAAAAATAAGTAAAGCTCATTCTCAGCTCACTGTAGGCTGTGCAAAAACAGGGGCAGGCTGCCCTGCATTGATCCAAATGGAATTCCAAGAGGAGCGGCTTCAAGACCCAGGTGTATGGTCAAGTTTCTTAAGCAAGGGGCAGGTCACTCCTGAGGTCTGTGAGTGCTGGACACCATCACTGGACTCCCCTGGTAGACTCGGATGCCGCTCTCAGCTCTGTGCCCTGGAGACTGTGCAATCTGTTCCCCGCCCCCACCCCCTCCCCCCCCTTCGGTGAGCTGCGCGATCTAGACAGCCCTCAAGACCCTTGAGACTCAGGTTTAGCCTGACCGCGCCCCCAGCGGTTGCCTCCAGAGGTGCCACCGCGCGCGCATGCGCCCAACTTGGCCTCGCGGCCAATCAGATTGCAGGCGCCGACACCTGGCAGCCAATCATCGGTGGCAGCGGGCGCGCCTGTAGGGGCAGCTGCGGCGGCGGCCCGGGCCTGAGGAGGCGTTGTCGCCCCAGGCTTAACCCGGGGACCGCCAAGGGGCAGGTGAGCTCCCGGCAGTTCTGTCACCGCCGCCAACGGGGACCGGTAAGGGCTGGGGCGTGGTGCGGCCAGAGCGGTGCCTGAGGGCCGAGGGTAGGGTTTCTCGGGTCCCCACGCGCGCGGGGCCTTGCTCGGCGGGGCGGCCTGTGAGGGCCCGCGGGCCCTCAGGAGGGAGCGTGCGGCCGGGCCCACAGGCCGCGAGGACCCTTTCGCCCTCTCCCCTCTCCAGTCTGGGCGGGCGCTGCTCTCCGCAGCCTTCTTGCCCCGGGGGTGGGACGAGCCAGCTCGGGGGAAGGGCCTGTCAGGCCCCCGGCCTCCGCCCAGGTCTCCTGTGGAACCTAATATATTTAAACACACACACAGAAATCTTCACGGAGGGTTTGTGACTCGGGCCTGACCGGATTCTGGACACCCGTGGACCCAGGCACAGTCAGGCGGGCGCAGCAAAAAAAATCGATCTAGTGGCCTCTTCACTACCGCGGTGCCTTGGTCGTTTTCCTGTTTCCTCTGCCTCTCCTCGGACTCCAGGGCTGCCCCTGTTCCTGGGGGCCCCGAGATTCAGGCCTTTGGTTCGGGAAGTTGGCAGATGAGGTATTTGTTTGTTTGTTTGTTACTGAGAGAAGGGAGGTGGGAGGAAGAAGCTCAGGGAAGAGGAGTTCAATCACTTGCTCTGGTTGAGTGTGAGACGCCTGGTCAGCATCCGTAGGGTAGGACCAGGTAGGGCCTGGGGGATAGAACATTCCCGGAGCACGTGACTCATCCTGACCTTTCCCTCTGCCCGCCCCCAGGATGTGACCTTCTCCTGCCTGGGAAGTCTCCAGTGCTCAGGTTTTCAGTGTGCCCCTGAGGTAAGGTGACAGACATCTTTACAATAAGGAACAAAGTTGTGTCTTTCTTGCCTTCCGTTTTTCTCCTTTGATTCATGGGCTCACATGTTGCTGTTGAGACAGAGTTCTCCTGATTGGGGATTAGCTGACCCTGATTGCGGGTGGTGACTTAAGGGGAGTCATGGTTTCAGGTCACTCTGGAGCCCTCTGAGTTGCAACCTTTTTTAAGGTTTTTACAGGCAGGGAGGCCGGTGGCTTGCTTTCTCTTGCCATCTTGAAAGAAAAAAATTAAGAGCACCATGGGTTTTGAGCTGTGTAGAGCTGACTCCTACCACTTGGTGAGGCTAAAATGGAGCAATGCACATATCCTAAGGTTTTAGCTACAGAATCAAAGTAATGAAGTGGTGGGAGTTCCCTGGTGGCCTGGTGGTTAGGATTCTGGGCTTTCACTGCAGTGGTCTGGGTTCAATCTCTGGTCAGGGAACTGGGATCCCACAAAGCCGAGCAGCATGGCCAAATGAATAAATGAATAAAGTGGTTCATTCAGAGAAAATGTGTTGTGATTTAACATGTTTACATGGGATTACTTGCTCATTTCTGTACCCTTAAGGGCTTTATTTCATTAAGTAATTGAACTCCACTGAATGGGGGTGGGGGACCATCTGAGTTCATTTCATGCCAGTTCAGTTCAGTTCAGTTCAGTCGCTCAGTTGTGTCCGACTCTTTGTGACCCCATGAATCGCAGCACGCCAGGTCTCCCTGTCCATCATTAACTCCCGGAGTGTACCCAAACCCATGTCCATCGAGTCGGTGATGCCATCCAGCCATCTCATCCTCTGTTGTCCCCTTCTCCTCCTGCCCCCAATCCTCCCCAGCATTAGGGTCTTTTCTAATGAGCCAACTCTTCTCATGAGGTGGCCAAAGTATTGGAGTTTCAGCTTCAACATCAGTCCTTCCAGTGAACACCTAGGACTGATCTCCTTTAGGATGGACTGGTTGGATCTTCTTGCAGTCCAAGGGACTCTCAAGAGTTTTCTCCAACACCACAGTTCAAAAGCATCAATTCTTTGGCACTCAGCTTTCTTCACCATCCAACTCTCACATCCATACATGATCCATTCATGCCAGTAAACAAGATCATAGGTAGCTCTATGCCCAGCAGCTTGTGCCTATAGCTCCGTTGTATAGTTATCTATTGCTGGTACAGCTTTGAACTTGACAGCATATCAATTTTGCCATGTTTTGTTTTGGTCACACCATGTGGCTTTATAGGATGTTAGTTCCCCAACTAGGGATCGAACATAGGATCTTGGCAGTGAGAGTGTTGAGTCCTAACCACTGGACTGCCAGGCAACTCCTGTTTTTAGGTGTTTTGGTTTGTTTTGTGTTTTTTAATTTTTGCCATATTTATAGGAGAACTATTCTTTGTGTAAGTATGATGTGAACGATAACTCGAAATGTTTGTGTTGTACCCATTATCTCAAAATTGAATAGTTTGAAAGAACTTAGGTTTATTATCTCTTGGACTAGAATCCAGTTGGGCAGTTTAGCCTCAGGGTCTCTCCTGAGGTTGTAGTCAAGCTTTTATCTGGTTTGGCAACCTCTGAAGACTTGACTTGTTGAATCTAAGTTCTCTCACTTGGCTGTACTCATGAGGCCTCAGTTCCTCCTTCTGTGGGCCTCTTCAAGGGGCTGCTTGTGTGGAGGTTGCTGTCTTCTCCCAGAATGAGTGATTCAGGAAAGAACTTGCACCCAAGATAAAGTGCAGAGTCTTTTTCGGAAGTTACACATCTTCACTTCTGTATTTGCTTAGTCTCACAGGTCAACCCTGTGATAGTGTGAGAGAGAACTACACAGGGGTGGGAATATCAGATGTGATTCACTTGAGGTCATCTTGAAGGCTGGCTGTTGGTGCTGCTGCTAAGTCGCTTCAGTCGTGTCCGACTCTGTGCGACCCCATGGACAGCAGCCCACTAGGCTCCTCTGTCCACTGGATTCTCTAGGCACCAGTTCTGGAGTGGGTTGCCATGGCTACCATACCCATTAATCCACCATGCCAGCCTTTCTTCATATCTCAGTTCTGTTACTGTGAGTGAATTATTCGGCTTGTGTACACTTCTTGTGTGCTAGATCTACTCAATTCTTGTTTATTCAGTGGTATTCTAGCAAGTCTCTTCTTTGTCCTGGATTAAGTTTTCTGTTTCTCTGGATGGTTCCCATCAGCAAACAGATTGACTGTAATGTCACCTCTCGTTAAAAATCCGTCTTTTGGTGACACATCCTGCTTTTGCTTATTTTATTTCATATTTGCTTATTATAGACTTCTACAGAGTTGTTTGTAGAATTTGTTATCTCCAATTCTCTCATTTTCCTTTAAATCCACTCTTGTCAAGGTCATCAGTGAATTCCAAATGTTTATTTAACTCAGTGGTCAATTTTTAGTTTTTATTTTATTTAATTTATTTTCAGCCTTTATCAGAGTAGATCATTTCCTTCTCCCTGAAAAAAATTTTTCATTTGGATTACAGAATGCTTCTCTTTCCTGCTTCTCTTCTACCTACAGTTCTTTCTGCATACAATGTGTGACCTTTGTGTCTGGCTTTATTCAGATATCATCTTTTCTTTTTAAATACTTATTTGTTTGTTTAGCTATGCAGCATGTGGGATCTTAGTTCCTAGCCCAGGGATGGAACCTGTGCAGAGTCTTAAACTGGATCTCCAGGGAAGTCCCTAGTTTGTGTATTTGCAAGATTCATCCATTTCATGGATGTATAGCAGTGCATGTTTTTTTATGGCTGAATATGGTATATGAATATGAATATGGTATATGGCTTACATGTAGTCCATTGTGAGCATATACCACAGTTTATTTATCCATTCATCAATTAATGGATAATATTTGGATGGTGCACTCTTTGTGGCTGTTGTGAGTAATGTCGCTATGAACATTGTTTTTGCATGGACTTAACATTTTCAGTTTTTATGGATATATACAAAAGAGTGAAATTGCTGGATCATATGGCTACTCTATATTTAATTTTTGAGGTACTGACAAACCACTTTTCCAAAGTGGTTGTACCATTTTACAGCAATTACATCAACAATATATGAAGATTCCATTTCTCCACATCCTCTGCAGCACTTGTTATTATTCCTCTTTTTGATTATAGCCAACCTAATGGGTGTGAAGTAGTGTCTCACTGAGGCTGATTTACATTTTCCTAATTATGTTAAGCAGTATTTTTTGTGATTGTTGGCCATTTGTATATCATCTTTGGTGAAATGTCTATTCAAATTCTTTTCCTGGTTTTTAAATGTTTTTTTTTTTTTTATTGTTGTAAAAAACATGTAACTTAAATTTTACCATTTTAACTATTTTTACACGCTAAGTATTTTACACACTTTCATCAGCCTTTTTGGAGAAGGAAATGGCAACCCACTCCAGTATTCTTGCCTGGAGAATCCCATGGACAAAGGAGCGTGGTGGGCTACAGTCCGCGGGGACACAAAGAGTCGGACATGACTGAGCGACTAACAGACACACACAGTCACAGTGTTGTTTTGTTGTTGTTGTCATTGTTTCAGCTGTGCTATGCAGCTTGCAGGATAGTTCCCTGGTTGAGGATCATACCCAGGTCCCTGATAGGAAAGTATGGAGTCCTAACCTCTGAACTACCAGGGAATTCCCTATCACATTGTTATGAAACAGATCTCTACACCTTTTCATCTTGCAAAATTGAAACTCTCTACCCATCAACATAAACAACTTTATGTTTATGTCCCATAAACAACTGCTCTTTTCTTCCCTGTTTCCCTAGACCCTGGAATCCATTGTTCTTCTTTGTTTCTTTTCTATTGCTTGACTATATTAGATATTTCATGTAAGTGGAAACATACAGTATTTGTCTTTTTTATGACTGGCTTATTTCATTTAGCTTGATGTCTTAAAGGATCATGCATGTTTTAGCATGTGGCAGGATTTCCTTTATGTGGCTAAATAATGCTTGATTGTATGTCTATATCACATTTGATGGACATTTAGGTGCTTCCACCTCTTAGTTGTTGTGATTAGTGCTGCTGTGAGCATGGCTGTGCAAATATTTCAAGACCCTATGTTAACTTCTTTTGAATTTATATCCAGAAATGGAATTGCTGAATCATGTGGTAGTTCTATTTTTAATTTTTCGAGGAGCCTTTATACTGTTTTCTGTAGCAGTTGCACCATTTTAAAATCTATCCATAACACACAAGGATCCGGTTTCTGTACGTGCTTGCTAACAGTTGTCCTTTCCTTCCGTTCCCTTTACCTTTCCTTTCCTTCATGTGTATACACACACACACGCACGCACGCATAATTTTTTTATATCCTTTTCCATTATTGTTTATCACAAGATATAAATATAGTTCCTTGTGCTATACAGTAGGATCTTGTTTATCTCTTCTATATATTAACATTATAGTTTGCATCTGCTAATCAGCAGCTCCCAATCTGTGCCTCCCCCACCCTTCTCCTCTTGGTAATCACATAGTCTGCTCTCTATGTCTGTGAGTCTGTTTCTGTTACATAGATAAGTTCATTTGTATCATATTTTAGATTCCACATGTAAGTGATACCAAATGATATTTGTCTTTCTCTTTCTGACTTCCTAAGTATTCTTTTTAATGCTAGTGTAGATTGAAGTGTTTACTTAACTTCATTTTCAGAACATTTGTTGCTACTGTATGGAAATGTGGTTGATTTTTTAAATATTTATCTTGTATTCTGCAAACTTTTTATTAGTTGTAATACTTGTGGTTTCTTCAGGATTTTATATATACAAAAGTATGTTATCTCAATATACTTTTACTTTTTCCTTTCCATTCTGAATGCTGTTTTTGTTCTTTTTAAAACAATAATAACAACAACTCCTTTTTATTACCTGATTGCCCTGGTTATAGAACTGCCAGTATAATATTGAGCCAAAGTGGAGTAGATATCCTTGTGTTGTTCCCAATCTTAGAGGGAAAGCTTTCAGTTTTTCATTATTAAGTATGATGTTAGCCGTGGGTCTTTTACCAGATACCTTTTGATTGAGAAAGTTCTCTTCTGTTCTTAGTTATTAAGTGTTTTTTTTAAACCCCTATTATGAAAAGGTGCTAGATTCAGGGAAATGCTTTTTCTGCAGGCAGATGTGTTTTTTGTCCCTTATTCTATTAAAATGGCATAATGTTGATTGACTTTCATATAATGAACCAACTTTGCATACCTCCATAAATCCCATGTGATCATGGTATATAATCTTTTTTTAAATGTTGTTAGATTTTGTTTGCCAGTATTTTGTTGAGGACTCTTGCCTCTTTATTCATAAGGGATATCGGTTGTGTGTGTGTGTGTGTGTGTGTGTGTGTGTGTGTGTGTGAGATGTCTGTCTGATATTAGTATTAGAGAAATACTGGCATCACTTTGCCTGCTATGTGGGGAAGAGACATGTGGAATGAGGGATGAAGCATTGTTGGATTTAAGTTTAGTCAGGATTAGAGGGAGAAATTTAGGCTATATCAGTGTGGAATTGTGGTTAGATTATCAAGAGAGTTCATTCTCAATTTGCTAGCCCTGTGTTAAGTGCTTGACATTGAATTATGCTGTTTGTTAACTATGTATAGATACTTTATACTTTGAGTTTGCTACCTATTTTCTGTATTAACATTTATGAAATTAGTGTGTGTGAATCAATTGTAATGTGCATTTAAGATACGTTTTCTTCCAATTTTACTTCAAAACAAGATGCCATTGAATAGCTGATGCTTTTTAAAAAGAGCTGTTAACCTTAAGTCTAAGAAATAGCATTTTTGTCTTTAAGATACAGAAACACATTTAAAAGTTATAAATATACCCAAAAAGATGCAGCTGGTGTATAGCTAACTTAGAATTCCAGCTTAATCCTCTTTGATTCCAAAGTTCATGTTTCTAAACACTGTATAATAGTGCTTTTGTAAAAATACTAGTCCTTTACATGTGATTTCACCTAATGATCAGTGGTGTTGGGTTTTTTTTTCTTCTTTTTTTTAATAGAAGAGATTAAAATTAACATGGAACAAAGCTATGATTCTAGAGTCATGTAGACTTGTAGTCATAGGTTTCTCAGCTGTCATTTAGTCTCTTTGACGCTCAGTGTCTTTATCTATAAGATAAGGGTGTTTATAACTACCCTAGAGTTTTGGAGATAATTAAATAGCGCATTTTTCTGTACTTAAACTAATATGTAGTATGTTTATACTTAGGTGGCAGTTTATATAAAGGAAGCACTGGGACTTGTGGCCACACCCTTCAAGAGTAAAAAAGTATTTAAAATATGGAACCACCATGTACATTACGTGAAGAAGAACAAGAGCCAGAACCACAGAAAAGTGTAGGAGAAACCAAACAAGTAGATGATGAAGATGCTGAACTGATTTTTGTTGGAGTGGAACATGTAAATGAAGATGCTGATCTGATCTTTGTTGGGATGACCTCAAATTCAAAACCAGTCGTTTCAAACATATTGAACAGAGTTACCCCAGGTTCATGTTCAAGGAGAAAAAGGTATGGTCACTTCAGGAAAGATAATGCTCACAAATTACAGCCTGTTAGTCATGTGACTCCTACATCGGAAGCAAAGACTGTCTTGCCGGTTTCTGACTCTGAATCAAGATCAACAGATAGTCCTATTATTGAGCCTTTGTCTAAACCTGATTATAAAAATATTTCACCACAAATAGTGCCTAATAGCTTTTCAGAGTTATGTTCTCCTTTGATTACCTTCACAAGTTCATTGCAGCATCCAGTAGAAACAGCAGTTTCTGCAGGAGATATGAATAAAAGTCCTCATGTATCAAAGCGACTTTCCACTTCTGAAACAAATAGCACAAATCCCAAAAGGCCTAAACTCAGTGATGGAATTATAGGGGAACCTTCTTTAGCTTTGTCCCCTTCAGGTATTTTTCATACAGTGACTACTCAGCAAAGCACACCAGACAGTGTTCATACCTCATTAAGCCACGTTCAGAATGGAGAACCTTGTCCAACAGCTTTTCCAAAGGACAATGTTCATTGCAAGCCTGTAAGTTCTTTTGGGGAAAATGGACTGACAAAAACTGACTTTCCAAGTTTAGCAAGTCAAAACAAGATTGTTGATCCCACAGAAGGAAATCCGATTGTGTTACTTCGTGACTTCTACTATGGACAGCATACAGGAGATGGGCAGCCAGAACCGAAGACTCACACAGCCTTTAAATGCCTCAGCTGCTTGAAAGTTCTAAAAAATGTCAAGTTTATGAATCACATGAAGCACCATTTGGAACTTGAGAGGCAGAGAGGTGACAGCTGGAAAAACCACACCACCTGCCAACACTGCCACCGCCAGTTTCCTACTCCCTTCCAGCTGCAGTGTCACATTGAAAGTGTCCACACTTCCCAGGAGCCCTCTGCTGTCTGTAAAATCTGTGAATTGTCCTTTGAGACAGATCAGGTTCTCCTACAGCACATGAAAGACAATCATAAGCCTGGTGAAATGCCCTATGTATGCCAGGTCTGCAATTACAGATCATCAGTCTTTGCAGATGTGGATGCACATTTCAGAGCATACCATGGAAACACTAAGAATTTGCTTTGCCCGTTTTGTCTCAAAATTTTTAAAACTGCAACACCATACATGTGTCATTATAGAGGGCACTGGGAAAAGAGTTTTCACCAGTGTTCCAAATGTCGGCTACAGTTTTTAACTTTCAAAGAGAAAATGGAGCACAAGACCCAGTGTCATCAAATGTTTAAGAAGCCTAAGCAGCTAGAAGGATTACCTCCTGAAACAAAAGTTGTTATTCAGGTATCACTGGAACCTCTTCAGCCAGGATTGGTGGAAGTAGCATCCATTACTGTGAACACATCTGATTCTGAACCATCACCCCCCAAATCTAAAAGTAGGATTTCAAAAAAACCCCGTTAACTCTACTTTCAGTAAGTCTGAAGCAAGTATTTCAGTCAAAGTTAAAAACCCCATTAAAAACAAAAAATCCAAATTATAACATTATTCAATAGTATCAAATATAGTGAAAGCAATGGGTAATTTATGTGTTTTTTTTTTAATTCATGAAGTAAAATTTTGTTTGAATGTTGAAATGTTATTTAAAAATACATTACCTGTTTTTCATATAATTGTCTTAACACATAAAAGGTATGTGTGCGTGTGAGAGAGAGAATGAGAGAGGGGGAGAGAGGAAGAGTAACAACCTATTTATTTTGGTATTTCATGTTATTTGTAAGTTCGAAAGCTCTACTATACATATAATCTGTAGAGTGTTTTAGCAACGTAATTTTCAACTGTTTTCATGCCTTGAAGATCTCAGTATTAACTATATAGCCAGATTGGAATGGCTTTGTGATGGTATGGTTCCGTGTGCTGCTGAACTCTCCGAAGTGCCTCTGTTGTGCTGATCTAAGATAACCTGGCTCTGAAAGCCTGGTGTGGAGAATTTGATGGAGAAGCTGTGATGTGAGTTTGGACCAGGGGATTTCGCCAGCGGAGAGCAGTGGCTTCTTTGTCCCAGTTGAGGAAGAGGCACAGATTGATTGCAGGCATAGAGCCAAGGCAGAAGGAACACTGTCTGAGTGTCTTTACCTAGCCCAGGGACATCTAAGGAAGCCAACCATTAAAATGCCTGTGTTTGGTGAAGGGCCCCTGCAAGCATCAAGCAGGCCCTGTGTATCATTGACTGCAGTTGGAGAAGCAGAGATAGTTAATAGAATGAGGCCTGGTGCCCATGGACCTCCTGTTGAGTGATCAAAAGGGGAATTTGATTCATTCCATCCCCTTTCCCTTCTGGCTGGCCTTCAGTTAGAGTGAAGTAGCCATATCTGTCTCAGTCACAGTAGTAAAGCAAGTTAAGATTCCCAAGGAAAAAAGCCTTGATGTCCAGTTTGATTTGTACTGGACGCATAGTTTTAACTGAAAAGGATCAAACACAGGGAATCTGTTCAGTTTATGAATTGGGCTAAATTTAGTTCTCTTACCCTTAAGCTACAATGGAGTTGTCCTAGAATAGTAAGTGTAGTGAATAAAAATGGTCCAGGGTGATTAAACCCTTTATAGAACTTTTCCTAACCTTTTCCAGTTACATGTGTCTTACCCTAGTTGAACATGTGAAGTTTTCAGTTTTGTATCTTATCTTGACTTGGACACGAATGTATTACAGTTAACAGTTAATTCTTTGTGTGTGTAACCCATTTTATCAAACTAATATTGAGTTTCAGTCTTACTTGACACACTCTGATGTGCAGGAATTGTCTTGTTTATTTCAGTAATTATCAGGTCATAGAGTTATTATCCTTCCTCTAATCTATCCACCTATCTAATCTGTGATTATACTTGTGGAAACCTTCTTCCAAGGGCTCTTTCACAGAACTGCGGGGTACCCTCTAAGTATTGGTTCCTGAACATCAGCACACTCGGCTGCCTCTGTGGGTTCCTAGAGTTGAGTCTCCTTAGGCATGTTTTAATGCCATCCCTTCTCCGCTTCTGGCACAGATAACCTAGCAATCTCTGTGCACCATTCAAGGAACCTGGGATCCTGGCTGTAGACCTATGCCAAGAGAAATCTCTCCTTTTCCTCTTCCTTTTTCCTCCTCTTTATCTCTCCCCACTTCTTTTTCCCCCTCCTCAATTTATTTAAATTCTCTGAGCTTTCAGAAAATGCTGGAAAGTGATAATCATCAAGGGGTTAGCATCCCTCTTAGAACTGAAGAGGAAGGACTACAGATAACTAAGTTGTAGTGAGTATATTGTCTATATTTTAGATAATTTCCTGAGTATAAATTCTATTGTATTTATTTACTCAATGCTTGATCGATTGATTTGCACTTTGAATATTTTACTAGGCCTTTCCAGTTAGTTTGCTTGGGCCAAAGCACTTTGCTAAGTGTCAGCTTAAACCACTTTCTTTAGGTGTAGAAAGAGTGTATGTGTGTGTTCTGGTCTCAGGTGAAAACTATGTATAAATAAATGTGCAAACTTTTGCATACTTATCTCCTTTATTCTATTTCTGTAGTAAAAATAAGAAATGTTTTAGTTATGTGTTTTTGTTGTTGCTTAGTATTATTAACACTGTTACTGTCATTTGCTCTGAAGTATGCTCCTAAGGAGTACAAGTTGTTATTTATTGCCAACTAAAAAGGTTCCAGTGATATGGTCCCTGACTACCTCCTCTCTTCCATTCTCTGTCATTCTACTCTACTGTTTTCCCCACTGGTGCACTGTTTTTGACACACTGGCCTTGCTTTTCCTCAAGCAAATTCCATTTCTTCCCGATCCAAAGACTTTGCAACTGCTGTTCTTCTGGAAACACTCTTCCCCTAGGCCTGCGTGGCTTGCTACCTGCCTTGTTTGAGCTTCACCAATGCTGTTAAAATCACACAATGAAATCTCCAACCCCCTCCCTTTACTCCTCCTCCTTAAAGGCACTTTAAGTCTCCACCCTCTTCTTCCCTCTCCAGCCTAAATTTCCTAGATTTTCACAAAAAAGCTGAGAAGAGATAATAACATCAGGGCTTTGCTTCTTAGAATTGAGTTAACTTGAGTCAGTTTCTGTGCCTGCAAATAAAAGATAGTTAATAATGAGTTGAGTTCTTTCAGGAGCTTTCTCTGTTTTTCTATTGATACCTCTATATTTTTTTAAGGCAATGTCACTTTGTTTTGTTTACAAATATATTGAATATCTGTCAAGATTACTATTTTGTTATTGCCCTTTGTGAATTTCCTTGTCTATTTTGCTTGTTCTTTCAGATAAAATTTATTATTTTATTAATGTTGCCAAAAAATTGTAAGTAAAATTAGTATTTATAGAAATAAAACGTTTTTTTAAAAAATATTTCTGCTGTCTGTCTTTTTTACAATAACATGGCATATTTTTAGTTTTTTAAAATAATCTTATTGTGTTGGCCAGGACTTCTAAACAATGATGTGTAAATGGGTTTTCTTGTTCTTAGTACCATCAAAGGCAATGAGTATATGGCTTAATAAATTTCTGTTTTTTTTTTTCTTTTCTATTTCTGTTTTTAGAATTTAAAGAGAATTGTTTTATTGGATAGTTTACAACATCTGTTGAGACATTTACTTTTCTTTCGTTCTCCCTTCCTTTCTTCCCCTGTCTCTCTTCCTCTTTCTTTCCTTCCTTCCTCCCTTTCTTTCCCCAGGTTTTTGCTTGACTGGATCTTTCCTGAAACAAAAGTAATTCCACTCAGGGTTGAATATTATCCTCTCAGAATCTCATTCCATTTCTCATTTCTAGTATTGGAATCAACTTCCTCTTCCCCTTATTAGATTTGCCACAGTTGTATCAATGTTTCTGATTTACTTTTTCCAAGAAACAGCTCTTGTTTTATTATCCCAACAAGTTTTATTTTTGTTGTTTTCTTTTATTGTTTCAATTCATATGTACCTTCTAGTTTCTTTAGGATTTTTTTTGATAACCTTGTATTTTAAAAGCTTTCTTTACAAATTTTTATGGAAATATATTTTATTTACAATATTGTGCTTCAGATGTATATCAGAGTGATTTAGTTATGCAGATATATATCTATTCTTTTTTAAGTTCTTTCCCACTATAGGTTATTACATGATACTGAGTATTTCTTTTTTTTTATAAAGGGTTTAGGAATTGACCTACCTTCATTTTTTTTAAATTAAAAAAAATTTTTTTTATTTTTCATTTATTTTTATTAGTTGGAGGCTAATTACTTTACAATATTGTAGTGGTTTTTGTCATACATTGACATGAATTAGCCATGGATTTACATGTATTCCCCATCCTGCTCCCGCCTCCCACCTCCCTCTCTACCCGATCCCTCTGGGTCTTCCCAGTGCACCAGGTCCGAGCACTTGTCTCATGCATCCAACCTGGGCTGGTGATCTGTTTCACCCTAGATAATATACATGTTTCGATGCTGTTCTCTACCTTCATTTAATGACCTACCTTCATTTAAATAGCAGTTTTGTCTGAATCCCAAATACTTTTATGTATACATTTTTTAAATTAAAATTTCATTCTCTATGATTTTTGGCAAGTTAATTCCAAAGATTTCACTATTTGCACGCTGAATGTTTTAATTTATAGTTTACTGAGAAGTTTTCCTTGGTGCTCTGACGGTATGTGTGTATATACACTGACATGTCTATATACACATCCTTTTCAGATTACTACATAGGTTTTTTTTTTTTTTAAGATATATAAATATATTTTAAAAGATATTTTCTGTTTGTATGGTAAAAACGTGAAATATTTTAATTCTAGAAATCTATTCCCCCAAATGAATATAGTATAAAAAGGTATGAAAATATTCCTTTGAGACTAATTCCTAGTAACAGAACTTGGAAATGTTAAAAAATTATTCATAACACTTATTAAAAGTGGTAAGAAAAACTTTATTCAAGGTAAGAGTACTACAGTGGGGTCTTATACTAGGGGAGAGAAATTGAGCTTAAGTCTGACTGGCAGGGACACAGTTGGGATTGATAGCTAAGGAACAGGGTGGGTCCATGGGGTTGCAAACAGAGACTGGGCAACTGAAAAGCAATGAAAAACAGCAACAGGGTGGTGGACCTCAGGGTTAGGGTGGATTCTGGCTGAACTGAGAGGATCATTGCTGACCTAGGCAAGGGTGATAGGATACTGAGGTGGGTGATAAGGAATTTGATCTGATACTGAGGGTGGTCCCATCAAGGGTGTGGTATTTTTTCAAACTCACTTAGCAGATTCTGGCTAAAATTGGACTGAATGGACAGGCGCCCCTGGATAAAGACATGGCCCAAAGTTGGCAGTGCATTAATTAACTACTGCTGCATAACAAATTACCCCAAACTAACAGCTTAAAACAATATTATCTCATACTGCTGCTGAAAGTTGGGAATCTAGGAGTAATTGAGCTGAGTGTTCTGGCTCAGGGTTTCATGAGATTGCCGTCATCTGAAGCCTTGACATGGGCTGGTGGATTTCCTTCCAAGACGGCTTACTCACATAGCGGTTGAAACCAGTGTCCTTGCTGGCTGTTGGGAGAAAGCCTCCGTTCTTTCACGCGGGCCTCTCTACTGGGCTGCCTGAGTGTTAAGATGCGACTGAGCTGGCTTCTAGCGTGAGTGATCCAAGAGGATGAGCCAGGAGGCTGCAGTGCCTCTGATGACCTAGTCTCAGACCCTTCATGTTCATTTCTACAACATTCTACCATTGGAAGCGAGCCGCTGAGTCCAGCCCACATGTGAAGGGGAGCATAAGGTCCGCCCTTGAAGGAAAGGATTTGTGGACATAATTTCAAACCATGTGGTACACACATGACCACAAGTTGTTTACATACCTCTCTGTCCAAAATGCATTTTCCTGCCAATGCTTTCAAAGATTTTATCCATTAGAACATTAACTTGAAGTTCAGGACCTCGACCTTTGCCTGGAGAAGGAAATGGCAATCCACTCCAGTATTCTTGCCTGAGAAATCCCACGGACAGAGAAGTCTGGCAGGCTACAGTCCACAGGGTCACAAAGAGTCAGACACAACTGAGCGACTAACACTAGCTTGCCTAACTAAATATATAATTTCAAGGAACCTGCTCAGTTTTGTTTGATTCTCTACTGTTTTAGCATTTTCTATTTTGTTTTTCTCTGGGCTTCCCTGGTAGTTGTTTTTCTCAATGTTAATATTTATTGTTTTCTTCCTTCTGTTAGCTTTGGATTTAGTTTTTTCTGTTTTTCTAATCAGCAACTCTCCTGTCCCTAAGGGCTGAGTCCTCTGAGCACATGAGGAGGTTTTGTTGGCACTTCTCCATGGGCTTACATCACTGGGCATTTGTGAGTTCCTTGACCCATACACAGACCACAGTGATAATTGGCCTCATCCTCAGAGGGGGCTCCCGTGATGGTGAGGAGAGTTTTGTTCCCAGAGATGGAGCCAGAAGCAACTGGGGACCCCAGAGGGGCGGCCGCTTGGGCTGTGGATAAGCATTTGGGGTGCCTGGCCTGGGGGCTACTGGTTCCAGCTGGGTGGGAGAGTAGGCTGAACCAGAGCTGAGGCCGCAGGTGAGGATGACCGTCCCTCCTGGAGACACTGAGAGTGACGGCTCCTAGACCTAGCCCAATCTGAGCATCCACCCCTAAAAGTGACAGGAGAAAGACAGGGGTTGTTATGGAGACAAGGACTCTGAGACCCTGCGTGGAGGTGCCCCAAAGATGCAGAGTCCCGGCCCCTGACATGAGCCATAAGTGAGGAACCTGAGCAGAAGCACCATCCAGGCCATGGTGCAGACCCTCCCAGGTTGCAGCTCCTCAACCTCCTGAGCTGGAGGTGGGGTCCTGGGCCTTTTCATACCTCCCATCCCATCAGGAGGAAGAGGCGCCTCATGCAAATCACTTCCTCCTCTCCCTGCCCAGATCACCTGATGTCCCCTGAGGGGTGCTTCTTGAAGGAGGCAGATGCTGGACCTCACCCAGAGTGGGGACAGCATGCAGAGGAGACCCTGAGTGATGGGGTGACAGCCTTCCCCTAATCAGGCCCCTACCCCCACATCCTTCGTTTCTCAAACCTGAATCCTTCCCTGCAGATGTGAAGCTGAGTGATAATTGGATGTGCTCCCCTTCCTGCCCCAGCGATCCTGTTCACCGCAACACCACGCTCCCCCCATGACTGTAAACCTCTCTTCCCTCCCCAGTGGAATCACTTCCTGCTCCTTGTGAGGAGGGTCCTGCTTCCTCCAGCAGGAAACCCAACAGGAAACCAGAGAGTCATATTTGCTCTGTGAAGGGACAGGGGTCTCCCCACCACACGGGCTGTGAAACCCCTGCCAGGCGCCACCCAGTGCATCAGGGCTGGGGGAGTCAACACTCACACCCGCCCCAGGCATGGGGAGATAGCTATCCTGTGCTCAGAGAAACCATCAAAAAACCAACCATCAATATGCCTGCAGATTTTTAGAAGAAAGTTAACAATGCAATCATTACATTGAGATTCTTCCAAAATGTCAGATGAAAATAATAGAAAAACACATGACTCAAAATCAGAAATTAAAATGACCCCGTGTCTAAACAAGTTGGTGTGTACATCATGGAGTGTTCTAAATTCCCTTTCTTCTAAATGGTCTTACATGGAGCAGAGGGACAGTGATGGGCAGGTGAGTGGGTTTAGGATGAACACTTGTGCAGTAAGTTTTGAAGATGGCCACAACATTCTTGTTATCTCCCAGTGAACGACATACAATTTCATGTCCATTTCAGAGCTGCTGCTACAGTGTCTGCTTCACACAGTGTGCTGGTAATTGTGTTCTTTTCTCTTCCTCTGTGTCTGAGGCCTTCCTCTTTGTCTGAGTCACATCAGACAAAGGTACGCGTTAGTTGATTTGGAGCCTATTAAGCAAAGTTACTCTGATACAGTGGAAAATGTGCAATTTTGTGTGCATTAAATTTGAAGATAAGGAAGATTTAAGGCTTAAGAGAAAAGGGAGAATTAGAAGGATTGATTGCAGAGTAACTCGTCTCATATATTTCGGGGTCACCTGAAATGTGAGTTTGCGTCTTCCAGGGTCTGGGGTCATTACCTTCCACCTTTACCTTGACCCACATAAAAAGGTGTAAGGCTCTCAGAGTATAATGTGCCTCAGACCTCATACCCATTCTCCCCGGTTCTCTTTCAGTTTGACTTCTGTGGGGGTGGCTGTTGTTTCAGCTTTTCCCGTCAGATCCCCTCAGCCCACATGGCAGAGCCTTTTGATGCCTGTCTTTGCTATGGAGTAGATTCCAGGGGGTGGGAATCTACACTCTAGGTCCAAGAGAACAGATATTTATCCAACTTCTTTCCAGAAACCCAGGGAGAGGAGATCTGCGGACCTTTGGGGATTAAACTGGGAAAAGTGAGCAAGTGAGGGAGTGGCTGTGTAACCAGGAAGGGTTCATTCTGACTCCACGCTGGATCTGTTTCTATGAATTTTACCCTTGTTTTTGTCATTTTTGTTATCATCGTCTTACACAGTGGCCTGCTTCAGAGAACCCTACTCCCTCTGCCTGAGCCTTAAACTAAAGTGCCTTTGTGTAGCTCACAGGGAGATAGTCTGAGCCTGCCCACCTGTGAATGCCTGTAAGAAAGGAAATACCATATCCCCCTGCCTGAGGCTTGCCATTCTAGGGAATAATTGCAAGAATGAAATGGTCTTTTTCACTTTGTTTCCTTACTTTCCCCCTTCTCTCATCCGTACAAGAACCTAGAATCCAGGCCCCAAGAAGATGGTTATTTTGAGGTGTTAGTCTGCTAACTTCTGTGTCAGCTGACTTTCCGAATAAAGTTGTATTCCTTTCCTCTTGAATTCATTGACCTGTTGTGAGGTGAGCAGAGTGAGCTTGGACTTGGTAGCAGCTGCGAACATGTAGATCAATCTAGCAGGACTGAGGTCACCTTAACAGTATGAGGTTGTCCCCGTCGTGATCTCAGGGCTCCTTTCACTTATTTACATCTGTGTTAATTTCTCAACAATGTTTTCTTGTTTTCACTTCATAAGCCTCTCACCTACTGGGTTAATCATATTCCTAAGTATTTTATTTTTTTGATGCTATCATTAATTGAATTTTTAAAAGTATCCTTTTTGCTTCTTCATTTTTAGTAACTGGAAAACGATAGGTTTTCCAGCATTACTTCTCGTAACCCTGCGGGAGATCCTACATAGAACAGGTATAGTGTCAGGAAGAGTGCTGGTTTTCCTGTTTGTGGGGCAGGTGACAGGCAGTGGGCAGGTGGGACTGTGAGGTGGTGTCTGCAGCCCACGGGCAGTAAGATGACCACACGAAGGGTGACCTGGGATATGTGACCATCTAAGGAACTGAAATGGCCCCAGGTTGCATTCACTACTTTTGGGGGAAGGAAAGGAATGGAACATGTCTATTTTTTGTTTTTCATTTTAAGAAAAATGTCATCAATGTATCAAGACCTTAATACGTGATATTGTAAAGGCACCAACTATTCTCATATTGGTGTCTGGTGACAATAATTTGTGGAAACTCCACAAGTGAGGAGCAAAGTGAACTTAATCTCCATAACAATAACTCAACATCATATGGCAAGTGTTAGAAAAGAAATTGAACAGGAAGAATCAATGGTGGGTCTCAGCAGTGAGGGCCATGAAGAGGCAGTTGTTCCAAAAGACCCAGATGTAAGATGCACCTTACATGCTCCCGTGTTGGTGCGCAGTAACCGAGGAATCTCCCCAGTGAAGAAAAAGCACAGGCGTCATGATGAGGGCCGATGAGAGGGGTCAGAGCTCTAGAAACTCCTGGGAATGGGCAGATGCCCCAGTGATGGAGATTAAAGGCTCCCGAGTCAGAGTTCAGATTCCGAGATGACCTCAGCCAGACCCCAACCTCAGCCCCTGAATTCAGGGCTAAGAGACGCTGTGTCCCTAGTGATGGGGACATGAACTTTCTGTTTCCTTTGATACCTTCTCCTGGGAATGGGCCGCTGGAGGGCCTTCAAGGACAGAGGGGACAGGAGGAGCCTCCATGCCCAGGCAGACGCCTGGATGAGCTGGAGTCGGGGAGACAGTAGCGGCAGCAGGTCCAGCCAGATGCCGAGCAGGAAGCAGCTGGGCGGCCCCACCTCCCCCAGATGGAAGGGAGTCCGTACCATTTCTGTCTAGTTCCCGCAGGCCTGGAGCTCTGGGTGAGCCTGAGAGGCTGTCACAGGAAAGGCAGGAGCAGCAGCCTGGTATCAGCTCAGCCCAGTGATGGCCAAGGAGCCAGAACTCCAGATTTGAGACCTGGGAAATGAGCAGAGACCCCGAGATCTGAAATGGAGCAGGGACCCCGTGCGTCCACTACTAGCATCAGAGAGAAGGAGAGCTGTTGGGACCAGGACCCACACTGGACGCTCTGATGAGTCCAGAATCAGACGGAAGTGTACTGTGTCTCTCTGGTTCTGACCTGACCCATCATGGACTCTGACCCCAGGGCACCTGCCCCTGGCACCAGGGATTTCTGCTCAAATTGAGAAAATCAGACAATGAGTTGTTGCAAAGGAAATCTGAAGAAGGGGTGAATTAAGAAAGATGTGAACAGAGTTTTCTGGACTAAGTTCCCTGGTGTGATTCTGAACCCAGTCTTAGGCCAAAGAGACAAATGAAGCAGCTGCCTTTGCAGAGGATGTTTCTGCCCCCAGAGCCCACACTCTGCGAGGACAGCAGGTTTTTGTCTCACTTCCCCCCTGGCTCGGAGCACTGTGGGACTATTAAGGCTGAAATCAAGAGACGCACAGTAATAATCAGCCTCGTTCTTGGCCTGCAGCGGAGTGATGGTCAGGGTGCCTGTGTTGCCAGACTCGGTGCCAGAGGATCGGTCGGGGACCCCCGAGGGTCGTTGTTACTATCATAGATCAGGGTTTTAGGGGCTGATCCTGGGAGGTGTTGGTACCAGCTCACACCCAACATCCCAATGTTGCTGCTTCTTCCGGTGCAGGAGATGGTGACCCTCTGGCCCGGGGACGCGGACACGGAGGGCGGCTGGGTTGGCACAGCCTGGGCCCAGGATCCTGGAAGGGGGAGAGACAGAGATGGTGACTCTGGGGTCCAGACATGAGAGCACAGAGCACGGCCCGTGTGTCTTCCCAGAACCCTTCCCCTGTCCCGCCATCCAGTCACCTGTGCAGAGAGCGACCAGGGTGAGAAGCAGAGGGGACCAGGCCATGGTGGACATGGTCAGGGCGTCTTGCCTTCTGTGGCCCCACAGCTGAGCAGAGCGTCCCCACACCAATCCTTCCCCTCTTCATACTCTGAGAGGGGGAGGGGCCTTTCATGCAAATGACCCCCCCAGCTCTCTGACCCACCCTGGGCCCCCGGGTCAGGTCTCTGTGCCTGATTGGGGGCTGGGTGAGGACTGGGGCGGGGCTCTTGGGGCCCAGGGGTGGGAGGTCCCATCTGGGAGCCCTGAGCAGTGGTTGCCTGGCAACCTCAGGGGCTGGCCCGGCTCTCAGCCCACCAACCACCTCAGGAATGGCCCTTGCGCGCCCCCTGCTGTCCAGACCCAGACACGCTTCCTGTGACCTGGTGACCAGACAGCTCCTGGCCCTGCTCTGTGCCCTGTCCCCGCCTCAGAGCCAGTTCAGGGGCCTCCCCTGTGTCCCCTGCGACCTCAGGGCCCCCTGTGTGCTCCCCTCGGGCCCCTCAGGCCGAGTCTGTCCATGGCTCCCTGGGCTGCTCAGGGTCAGGACTGAGAGGGCTTCTGGGGCACAAGTTCCTCTCACGTCAGGATCAGGTCAGGGCCGTGCTGGCCCCGGGGAGGCCCATCCCCTTCTGGGCAGGATAGCGAGTCCCTCCTCTGTGGGTCCCCTCCCTGGTGGCCAGAGCCCTGCTTCCTCTGTGCTTTCCCTCAGCCATGAGGAGGAGAGGGCTTTTCTCTGTTGAGGTGGGAAGGTGTAGGTGGAGAGGTCAGGGATGTGACTCTGGATTCCTAAATGTCTGGATCCTTCCCTGTGTGAAGCTTTGCACACACTGGACCCCATCACTGTGTCCTCTCTTATGAAGTGACCCCTACTAGGCATATCTCCTGCAGGCACAGGGCACAGGCTGCAGGAAGCAGGGCTGTGATACTCAGGGCAGCTTTTATTGAGACTCTGAAAGGCTCTGAGCAGCGTCTGTTCCCACGGACCCTGATATGTGGTGGGTGGTAGGACCAACCATCCCAATTAGTGGGTCCGAGAAGATACAATTTAGGGAAAGTTTGGTTGGAGAAGCATGGCCTGACTGTAGTTTGTCCTTCACTGCATGAGTGTGTTACATTGTAGGTGTGACTTTGAGACTTTTATAAATAGTTATTTATTTATTTGTCTGGGTGGTGTCTTAATTGTGGCTTGTGGTATCTAGTTCCCCGACCAGGGATGAAACCAGGCTGACTGCACTGGGAACGTGGAGTCTTAGCCACTGGACCACTTGGGAATTCCCTGAGATAGTAAATGTATGAAAAGATGTTAATGGATTAGTGAAACTTTTAAGGCCATTACTTTAAATACGTGCATGAGTTTAGTTGAAGGGCAATCTATGCTTATTTCAATTTTTCATTGACAAGAGTTTCATATCTAAAATATAATTATCTTTGTAAGTTTATTTTCTTATTAAGAAAATATTAAACAAATGACACAAGGTGAATCTGTTGAAAATTTTTATTAGTAAGTAAAACTTAATTTTTACACAGATATTTGCATTATTAATTTTTGGGGGTCTGAGTGAAGCAGAGCAGGAATCAGCCTCTTTCTGCCACTTATAGCATCTCCACTGCAGGATTTTTATCTCTGATTGGGAAGATGTGTGTCAAAACGTGACAGTCTGAGCGATCAGAGCCATGGTGAGTCTCAGATCTGAGATGAGGGGCAGTACATGACAGGTCAGATCTGTTGTTCTCAGGGAGCTCAGAAGTGACCATAGCAGGTTAACTGGAGTTAGACGTGGGCCAGGCAGAGCAGCAGTGACAGCCACATGAGGGAGGGAACAGGGCCGCTGTGGGTCTGAAGCACCTTGTAAATACCAGTGTTTTGGTGAAAAGTAGCACAGTTATAATCAGCCTCATCCTCAGGCTGCAGCCCAGAGATGAGCAGGAGCCCTGCATTGGCCGAGGCATCTTTGGATCCAGAGAAGTGACTGGGGACCCGGGAGCCCTGGGGCTTATTGGAGTCTGACTTGAACATCAGGAGGTCCCGGGGAGGGCTCCCTGGCTTCTGTTGGAAGTAGGACATTTGCTAGCCACCAACATTGACCCACTGTTCAGGGTGCAGTCTGGGAGTCTGGCTGATGCCCCCAGAGACGCCGAGAGGGAGGCGGTCTGAGTCAGCACAGGATGGGAGCGGGAGCCTGCAGACACAGACACGGGCGAGACGGGGCAGGAGCTGCAGGGAAACCATTGAAAAAGCCGGGATACCATACTTTCCTGGGCTTCCCTGGTGGATCAGCTGGCAAACGACCTGCCTGCAACACGGGAGACCTGGGTTTGATCCCTGGGTTGGGAAGATCCTCTGGAGAAGGGAAAGACTACCCACTCTAGTATTCTGGCCTGGAGAATTCCATGGACTGTATAGTCTGTGGTTTCACAAAGAGTTGGGCACGACTGAACGACTTTCACTTTCACATCATACTTTCCTAGGAAGGTACTACTTTGGTCTCGTAGAAAATATAAGTAAAGAGATTAATTTTTTTCAGGAAAACCCGGGAAATTTTATCATTGAATTACTCCACAAAAGACATAATATATACTTATTTACTGGAAGTATCTAATAAAATATCTAGCAAACTCCAGCAACTACTTTGTTCCCATAGATTTGCTTGGTATGTTTCTTTTATAAAACACTGCAAAAGATGTAAAATTTCCTAGTTCTTTGAGAAAGCAGGTTAAGTGGTGGACATTCACCTGAAAATAAAATACATAAGTGGGAAGATTATAAATCACTCTGCTTAAATAGTGATCCAAATACTCTAAAGAAAAGTTGATAAAGTAATTCCATTATCAGATCAAGTGTTAGTGTTTCTGTATACGTTTGCTTTATAGGAAGACATTTAAAACATAAATTGAACACCAATAATAGCAAAAACCACATTAACACAGGAACAAAAAACACATTTGTAATATCCTAATACACACTCATCACACACACATAACTCCACACAGGTCACCCTGTGGGGCCTCTGCCTACAGCTTTGTCTCATCCTCTGCACAGACTCTCCCAGGAGCCACTTCTACCTGGAGACACATTCTGACACCTCACATTTCCACATCTTCTCTCTGACCCAGACTTGACAAAGACTCCACATGGATGAGAAGGAGGGACCAGAATCTGAGCTGGATGGTTAGGTTACTGACCAGAAGCTCCCAGGGGACAGACCTCAAAGGGAATAGGGACCCCCCCACCAGGGAGGACAGTTTGCACATTCCTCTAGATCCCTGAGTGGTTTCCCTGTTTTCTGGCCTGGCACCCCCTCTGGGACTCTGCATGGCACCCCCTCCTGGCCATGGGCACCTCCTCTGCCCCTGGGATGTCCCAGCCTCCATGCAGAGTGCTTGACCTAGAGAACGTGGTGGAAGCATAGAAGTTGGTCACTTGGGTGATCTGTTAATGCAGGGCAGACACACATCATAGCAGACAGGGATGGAGGTTTTCTTTCTTACACATTTGTCACTGGGTAAAAAATTCTGTTGAAATTACAAAAATCCTTGAAGAGCAGACTCATGAATCCCCTATATTCTTACCCAAGATCGACCCACTTCAGTGTGATTTCCTTCTTTCAATCTTCCACTCCTCTTAACCCTCATCTTACTTCATCACTAAAAGACAGTAAAGATCTCAATATCATCACTTTCCCTGGGACACTCTTTAGTGCATATCACATGTGCACCCAAGCAATCAATTCCAACTACTGTCACATGGATTCATTTGAAATTTATTTTCCCCAGTGGTGAGCTAAGTGAATGTTGTGTGTGCTAAGTCGCTTCAGTCATTTGCGACTCTTTGCGACCTCATGGACTATAGCCCACTAGGCTCCTCTGTCTATGGAATTCTCCATGCAAGAATACTGGAGTGGGTTGCCATACCCTTCTCCAGGGGATATTCCCTGCCCAGAGATCGAACACACATCTCTTACACCTCCTGCATTGGTAGTCAAGTTCTTTGCCACTAGTGCCATCTGGGAAGCTCCAAGTGAATGTTGTACAGATTGACAAAGTGAAGGATAACGGGGTCCTGTTCTGCAGCTTTGAAGTTCACGACATCATATGTGTCACTGAAATTTGGTCTAGATTGGCTTACATTTTACAGACCTGGGGAACATTTGCTGTGGACCAAGACCAGGAAGGTTGTGCAAAGACAGACCTTCCTCCCAGATAGGTGCCGAGTTATGAAAATACTTGATGAGGTGGAAACTCTCAAGGAAGGTCAGGAGACACCCTCTAAGCTGTGGGTCTGGGTGATGGGAGGGCAGTGGGGAGGGGCCATCACTGGGGTTTTGGTCTCACTTCTCTGCCCGTGTCACTGTGGGTTACACGAAGCTGCTCCCACTGCCATGGGCTGCCCCACAGATGTAGTCAGCCTCGTCTTCGTCCTGGATGTTCTGGAAGGTCAGGGACCCTCCAGGCCAGAGCCCAAGCCTGAGAAGCGGTCAGAGATCCCATCCCCCTTGGATCCAGCAACACCACTGGTGCCCACTCGCATCAGGAAACGGGGGCCCCTCCCTGGGACCTGCTGGTACCAGTTCACATAGTAGCTGCTGTAGCCGCAGCTCAGGGTGCAGGTGAGCTTGGCCGAGGCTCCCAGGGAGGCAGATGCAGAGGGCGGCTGTGTCAGCACAGGCTGGAAGAGGGACCCTGAAATCCCAGACACCCTTCATGTCCTGAGGAAGGACAGGGAGGTACGCTTCCTGCATGTGGTGGGAGTGGTGAGGGAGGGGGCGTCAGGGTGCTGAGGGCTGTCCTGACCTCTGCAGTGAAGGAGTGGGGTCAGGAGTGCAGGGGAGGCCGGCCGCTCCAGAGCTGTGCTGAGGCTGCCACTGCCCGTCTCTTAGCCCCCCACCCCCAGGAGAAAGGGCCCCTCAGACAAATGTGCCCCTGTCCTCTGACCTACCAAACACCTCCCTGGGTTCTGTGTGTCCCCCAGGGTTCAGTATCATATCTGGGAGGGTGGCCTGAGCTGGGTCTGTCCTGAGGTTCCCCTGGGACACAGAGAGGACCCACAGCTGAGAGTCTGAGACCTGAGGCTTCTGGAGAAGGGAGATGTCAGACAGGTTCAAGGGGAGGATGAGGAAGTGAGCGTCCCATTCAGGAAGATCTGGAAACACGTCCATGACCTTTGACAAAGTGAACTTGATCATTCTGGAGGAGGTCACGGGGTGGAGGGCTGTAGAAAGAAGGGAGCCCGGGACTGGGAGGAAAGCCATGAATCAGAGTGGAAGGGAGGGAACGGAGGCTCTTAGGGAAGCGCTGAGGAGGAGCGGGAGGAGACTGAGGGGAACTGAGGGGTGCATGGGGCCGGGATCCGGGAGCTCCTCCCCTCCTCTGCTCCTGGGGAAGAGGGTGGAGCCTGATTACCACCTGAGCCCAAAACCCTCCAGGTCTCACTCATGGGCCCCCTTTGCAGCTTCATTCCCAGGAGGAGGCCTGGGGGTTCAGGGCCCTGAGTCTGTCCCCGGAGAGGAAGCACCTGCTGTCACGTCCAACTCGGGCCACTGAGCCTGGGGACTCGCCCAGTCAGGGGCCCACCTGGTGTGTTCAGGCTTTGCCGGTTCTGAGCACGTGCACAGCGCCCCCTGGTGACGCGCTCGGGGAATGACCACGGTGGGGAATAGCGAGGAAGGAGGGGCGGCTGCCTGTTCTCAGGTCATGAAATACTCCAGCCATGAATTAATTAAACAACAGTAAGTATTACATGTCTTTGATTTCAACAGATGAATTTCTTTTTTACTTTCACCTGTTGAATTTCTATGTTTCTGCCTACTTTGTTCTCATGGTGGTGGTGGTTTAGTTGCTAAGCCGTGAGTCCAATCTTGCAACCCCCGTGGTCTGTAGCCTGCCAGGTTCCTCTGTCCACGGGATTCTCCAGGCAAGAACACTGGAGTGGGTTGCCATTTCCTTCTCCAGGAGATCTTCCAGACCCAGCAATCGAACCTGGGTCTTTTGCATTGCAGGCGGATTCCTGCATTGCAGGCAGATTCTTTACCGACTAAGCTATGAGGGAAAAGCCCCACTTTTGTTCTCTGAACTGTATTTTTTGCATTTATGTCCTTTTCCCTTTGCCCCAAAAGTGCTTATACTTGCTCATCAAATAGATTTGATGGTTGTTCACTAAAAATATCTGTCACCTGATTTCATCATCTGAGTCACCTCAGCATTGATGTCTATGTAAGTCTCTTTTCCCATCATTACTTACTTTCCTGGTTCTTGATATCAGTGATATTTTTTACTAGGTCCTGGACTTTGGGGAGATTACATGAAGCAACTTGTTGGGACCAGCGCAACAACGAACCAATCTGAGGGAGCAGTGCTGCAGAAAAATAAGGGAAAATAAGACTCAGAAATAAAGTGGGGATCAGGGGTCTGATGCCATTCACAGGGAAAAGCCAAGATCCTAATCCTTGCATGCCTTTTATTGTTAACTTCTACTTCCTTAATCATGCTTTAGAGATATCTGTTCTTTACAATCTCAGATGGGGGATAAAGATATAGAATGCACAGTCCTCGATGTCAAACCTTCAGGCCTTTCATGACTTTGTTTAGCCCTTCGGCTAGTGACGCCCTTTCTCAGCAACTCCCTCAAGGCTCTGGTTATGGGAACAGTCACTAATGGTTTTCCATCAGTCACATCAGTACTTCAAGATGTCTTTCCACGATGTACTTTTAACTACTCCCAGCCCTTCACCTGGGGGTGATGAGAAAGTCATGCTTGTTTGTCAAAGAGGCCCTGGTTATTATAGCACAGGCCTGTGCATAGCATATTCCCTGCAGAAACTGTGATTCCCATTTCTTATTCTTTTTATCTGGAGAGCCTCCTGCAGCAGAAGGTCAGAGGTGTGTGTTCACTGACCGGTGACCCAGCAAAGGGGGCACTGACCCCAGTTCTCTGAGCTGCTGACTCTGACCTGGGGACGTGGGGCAACGACTGTCAGCAGCTCCTTCCATCCGGGTGGGTGTGAAACCACGCTCTGCTGGGCTGCTGCCCTCAGGGAGGGGAGTCAGGCTGAGGGGGCTGCTATGCTGCAGTGGGTCGGCTCGGACCCTGGGCTCCCTGGCTTCAGTCACCAGAGAGGGAGCGGGTGACTGCAGGGCCAACCGCCTGTGCCCACCTGGTATTCAGCACTGTTGACCTGGGGGGGGCGGGGGTCAGGCTCATGTCCTCACTGGCCCCACAGTCACAAACAGGGGACAGGAGTGCAGACATGCCTGCCTTGTCCCTGGGGTTCTGCTCAGTCACCTGCAAATGGCAACTCGGACTTGGTGACTGAACAGATCTGCGTGCCAAGCAGATCCGCTCATTATCCGCAGTAGTAATGGGAACAAGGCTTTGAGGAGCTGTGACTTCAAAACACAAGCTCACCAGGACTCAATGACACAGTGGATATAAAGTGGCATAAAGCAGAAGATGACCTCGGAAACTTTTACTGTTTTTGGACTGAGGGGAATGTTAAATTATACACATAGATAGAAATAGAGTAGTATTAATATAAAGTATCTTAACAGACCCAAGACCAGGATTGATAAGTACTAATAACTTTCAATAAAGCAGATGGTGATTGCAGCCATGAAATTAAAAGACGCTTACTCCTTGGAAGGAAAGTTATGACCAACCTAGATAGCATACTAAAAAGCAGAGACATTACTTTGCCAACAAAGGTCTGTCTAATCAAGGCTATGGTTTTTCCAGTGGTCATGTATGGATGTGAGAGTTGAACTGTGAAGAAAGCTGAGCGCGGAAAAATTGATGCTTTTGAACTGTGGTGTTGGAAAAGACTCTTGAGAGTCCCTTGGACTGCAAGGAGGTCCAACCAGTCTGTCCTAGAGGAGATCAGCCCTGGGTGTTCATTGGAAGTACTGATGCTGAAGCTGAGACTCCAATACTTTGGCCACCTGATGCGAAGAGTTGACTCATTGGAAAAGAGCCTGATGCTGGGAGGTACTGGGGGCAGGAGGAGAAGGGGAGTACAGAGGATGAGATGGCTGGATGGCATCACCGACTCGATGGACATGAATTTGAGTAATGTCCAGGAGTTTGTGATGGACAGGGAGGCCTGGCATGCTGTGATTCATGGGGCCGCAAAGAGTGGGACACGACTGAGCGACTGAACTGAACTGAACTGAATGACTTTCAAAATTTGCTTTATTATTATTATTTGTAATTATCATCTCTGTGTTTAGCACCCAATTGTACTTGACCCAGAGTTGCCTACCTGAACCCCAACTGACCAGTCCAAGGTTACCAGACAAACATAGACCCTTCTCTCAGATAGGACATCCCTGGGGCTTATAGAATGCTTCCTAGGACCAAAATCAGAGGTCAGTCTCATGTCTAGTGATGCGAATGATTCTTTACACTGTGGTTATATGTACGTCAGGGATTCCCATTTACATCCAGAGGGTTGAGCCTGGGGGACAGTCTCTCACCTTGTGATTCTCAGGGGATCCATGGAGTTGACACACAGTGGACGTGAGACCAGCATGGAGGCGGCCCTCAGACAGATCCCATCACAGGATGTGCTGAGGCTGAAGGAGGAACAGGCAGAGCTGGACTCCGTCTTAGGCCAGGCTGCGAACATTAGGCTACACGCATGGTCACCCTCCCAATGGACTCTGAACTTTGTACCCGATGTTTATAGAAATGGCAAGCCAATGGGAAACCAGACCCCCTGGATAAAAGAGCCTCAGGACTTGTGCTTGGACTCTCTGTTGCCTAAAAGAATGTGCTAATTATCTCTGTAACAGAACAAAGTGGTAAATTCCACCATGTTTACTGGGATCTGACCACAGGCCTGTTGATAAGTATCCACTGTTTATCTAGTCTTGTGACACATGAATCATGGGTTAACTGTGATCGTATCTCTCTTTTACCTTGTCCAGACTAGTTTCAAGGAATTTGGGGAGGTGGGTTTGAGCACGTACACTTAGGGTATATAAGGTTTTCACAAAAACTGGTCGGGGTCATTGGCTAAGAGGAGACTCTGCCTTGGGACCGCCGGTGTAATATAATAAACTGCACTCCACTATCTGCATTGTCATTCTGAGTGAGTTTGTTTCCCAGAATGTGTGGCTACAAGACCCCAGCTCCAGACCCTCCAATGTGGGGAGGACGATATAACAGAGAAGCCAGTCCTTCCACTGCTGCTGGACACCTGTCATCGCAAAGAGCCATCAGCCACCAGGAGGTTTCTGTCGCATTTCCCCACAGCCCTGGGCACCGTGGGAACACTGAGGCCGCGGGCCCACGATGAACAGTAATAGTCAGCGTCGTCCTCAGCCTGCAGCCCAGGGATGGTCAGCGAGGCGGTGGGACCAGAACGGGAGCCCGAGAACCGGGCTGGGATGCCCCTGAGGAACTGGTGCCGGCTCTCGGGTCGCCGCGTCCAGTTCAGGGAAATGGAGGAAATGACAGTGATTCAGCCGAGGCTGACAGTGAGGGGGGCGGCGGAGGCTGCGTCCACACCGAGTGCCCGGCGGTGCCCACAGCAAGCCCACAGGGGGCCTGCCCAGCTGCCGGAGGGTCAGGGAGCAGGAATTTACACCAAACCCAAAGGGTATATGTAGGAGTCAGCTGTGGGCCAGTTCCTCTGAGCCTCTGAGGCCCTAGGGAAGCAGAGGAAGCCTCGCCTGCGGGCCCCAGATTGCGCCTTCTCCCCAAAGTAGAAGCTGTGATGCTGACACTCCTCCAGCCCTTCCTGCTCCACACCCACCTCCATCACACACACACACACACCTCCATCACACACACACACCTCCATCACACACACACACCTCCATCTCACACACACACCTCCATCTCACACACACACACACGCATCCCTCCATCACATGCACACACACACCCCTCCATCTCACACACACACCTCCATCACACACACACACACACACACACACCACTCCATCACACACACACACACACCTCCATCTCACACACACACCTCCATCACACACACACACATACACACATACCACTCCATCACACACACACAAACCCCTCCATCACACACACATGCACACACCTCCATCACACACACAAAGACATACACACACACACACCACTCCATCACACACACACACACACACACACCCCTTCATCACACACACATCAGGACCAGGTGTCAGGGGACTGGGGACAGTCTGTGGGGAACATGACGACACCTCCCCCTTTCTCACAGATGCGGGATCTCCCAAAAGGTTCTTCTCCCTGGAGAGGGGCCCTGGAGACGGTGGGTCTTGGGGAAGTGACATCACAGGCTGTGCCATCACCACACTCTGCGCCTCCCTCATTCACTGGGGTGCCCTCAAAGCTCCCCCACTGCATCCAGGGCCTGCCTGCCCTTCCTCACAGGGGCCCCTGTGCCCATAGCCTCCCCTTCACCCACCCCGGCTGAGCTGACCTCAGAGTCAGGATCGCTCACGGCTGGAGTGCTGGCCACTCAGCCCTTCCTGCTGCTGTTCTGAGCCCAGATCTGCACTCAGGGCTCCTGCCTCCGCATCCCGGGTCTCCTCCTCCAGGGCGAGGACACAAGTCCTTCCATCCCCTGAGTGGGGCCAAGCCCCACGTAGAGCAGCTCACGGCGGGCCCCGGGATGGCCGCTCTATCAAGAGCCAAGGTTTCAGTCCTGTTATGGTCTTGTGGTTGCTGTTTACCCGAATCACAGACACGATCTCTTTCAACTCCCCTCTTTGATGGGTGAGTTTAGCGAATCGGACTGAGGCAGGGAGATTCAGAGTTTGCCCCCCAGGAGCGACCAGGAGGAAGCATCTCCCGGGATCCACAGTGGCCTGTGAGCAGGGACCCTGCCCAGGCCAGAGAGGACACCCTGCTGAGTGCCCATCACACACAGAGACCCACTCATCCAGACCTAGTAGTTGGTGGGGGCGGGGGCCACACAGCAGGGGCTGCCCACAGGTCAGACCCTGGGGAGACCCACAGCGCCCCTTATGGTCCCCACAGACCAACTCTCGGTGGAAGTGGTGCTGGGCCGGGCTGATGCCGGCTCACCGTCAGCTCAGGAGCACACCCAGCCATGCCGAGTGCTGTGAGCACAGTTAGCGACTGACACCGACTGTCCCGCCTCTCAGGGAGCAGCACTTTCATCGTCAAATACATGTGCATACGTGCTTCCACATGTATGCATATACGTTTCATGCATCTATATACACGGGTATGTGCGCTAAAAAAGCTACCAATATGGTCGTCAGTAAAATTCATAGAGATTTCATATGGCGTTTTAAAATATTGAAACTATGTCAGGTTTGAAAATGAAAAAAGCCTAGAAGTCTGAGAAAAGACTTCCAGAGAGCAGGAGCTGTCTGGGGCAGTATCAGACTTGCAGGCTTTCAAAGCTTCTTTTCCATGATAGCTTCAGGGCGATGACTGTGAGCACGTGGTGTATAATCAGACCAGCACGTGTTCTGTGGATCAGGCTATCGCACACATATAAAGAAGTGTTTAGGGATTACTTTATTCTCCATCATCAAGTTAACGAAATTGAGTATGTCTCTTGAAACTCTTTGAACAAGAAGGGTCGTGCTGGCTGTTGGGGGTCTCTGAGTCTCTATGTTGTTGATAAAATGTTCACCTGAGCCCCTCTACCCGTCCTCTTGGGGACCTGGACACACCTGGGGAGAGACTGCAGGAGGCGCGGGGCCGTGGACCACTAGACAGGGGATGGATCCGGAGCCTCCCTCCCCACAGGGGAGCTGACCACTTCCGCCCTCTCCTGCCTCTAAAGGCTGAGCCCTCTGAGCACAGGCAGGTTTTATTTGCACTTCCCCATGAGCTCCCATCACTGTGCAGCTGTAAGTACCACTGCCCTTGTACAGTAAGCAGTGATAGTCAGCCTCGTCCTCGGGTTGGGCCCCCGTGATGGTGAGGGTGGCTTTGTTCCCAGAGATGGAGGCAGAGAAGCGATCAGGGACCCCAGAGGGGCGGCTGTTTGTATTGTAGATAACATTTCTGGGAGCCTGGCCTGGGGTCTGCTGGTACCAGCTGGGTTCGTTGTACGTAGTGACTGACCCAGAGCTCAGTCCACAGGTGAGGGTGACCGTCCCTCCTGGAGACACTGACAGTGACGGTTCCTGGATCACAGTCTGAGCTTCTACCCCTAAGAGCGACAGAAGAGAGAAAGGGGTTGTTATGGCGATGAGGTGCCCTGAGACCCTGAGTGGAGGTGCCCCAAGGGTGCAGAGCCCCGACCCCTGACCTGAGCCGTAAGCCAGCAGCCCGAGCAGAAGCACCGTCCAGGCCATGGTGGGGACCCTCCCGGGACACGGCCTCCTCAGCCTCCTGGGCTGGAGGTGGGGTCCTGGGCCTTTTCATGCCTCCAGCCCATCAGGAAGAGGAGGGGCTTCATGCAAATCACTTCCTCCTCTCCCTGCCCAGGTCACCTGAGGTCCCTGGGGGGACTTGAAGGCAGATGCTGGACCTCACACAGAGTGGGGACAGAACCAGAAGGAGCCCCTGAGTGATGGGGTGACGTCTTTCAGCAAATGTGCTCCCGAGACCTTGGTGACCTCGGTCTTCTATCTACTCTCTGGAGAGTCTGAGGCTGAAGGAGGAGTTTGCAAGTCGTCCTCTCTTGCCCCAGTAAACTAGCCTTTCCCAAATCTGAGCCCATCTTTAGAACACTCTCTGTCCTTCTCAGGGAACCGCTGTGTCCTGTCTGTTGATTCTGTCCGTCCTTGTGCCTCCAGCCCTGAGCCCAGTAGAGTATCCAGAACCTGTGTCTGGTGTGAAGGGTAAGGCGTGGCCCCTGAACACAATCTTGTAAAGTGTCTGTAGTCCCAGCGGTGGGGGGACCAGGCCTGGAGGTGGGGAGTGACATGTACAGACACAGGGCCAGGCTTGGGGTGACGGCCTCCCGTGCTGTGAACAGCCATGACCATGGGGAGTAGCGTCACCAGAGCCGCGGATTTTAGGGGTAAAGGTCATCATGTCCTCATGCAGTTATGATGGCGTGCAAGTTCAGTTCCCACAAAGCTGGCATACATGTCTCATCACAGAAATAGAAAAGCACAGTGTGTGAACAGGTAGGTGTGGTGAGCATCGTGGACACTGTAAAACTCCCTTCCCTGCGGTTCTGCTGTGGAGCCGATGGACTCGGGAGGAGGAGGGATGTGGGGGCAACGAGGACGAGAAGGAGCTCAGACATCTCAAGTGTTAACGTGTGTGGAAGAGACGGGAACAGTCTTGTTCATCTCTTGTTTCTTTGACATAAAAATGTAAATATTATTCTTATTTTCTATTCATGTTAGATTTGCTGCTAAAGTAGCTGTTTAATAAAATTCCCATGATTTTTGTCAGAGGTGTTAGAGAACCTCAGCTCATAGAGGTGAAAAATATATATTTCTACATAATTCTTTTCTTATTATACGAACATATTGATGACAGTTTGGCAGAACTTGTGATTTCATATATTTTATGTTACAAGTGTGAATATAAAGTATTAAAATAAAGGGAAGGAACGAGTAAGGGAGCCACAAAAAGTGAAACAATACCAGTTTCCATAGTTCAGTACAAAATGTTGAAATTGCCAAATAACACAACAGGGAACATTTTTAAATGACATAGATGGTGACAAAGGGTCCTTGCCTGCAGCCCTCTCCCGCTGTGAACACCGGGCGTTCTGTCGGCAACGGGCAGCCCCTCTGCAGGGATCTCTCATCCCCTGCCCAGGTATCCCTGGAGGTCGAGGTTACTGAAGGAAGTTCATTTTTGCTGTATGACCGTCCCTCTGTCTTTGGCTGGATGTCAGGTCTGGACACTGATCTCATGACAGAGGAGCAGGAACTGAGAGGCAAGCCTGTGGCTCTGAGCTGAGAGCTGCCGCGTCCCCTGGGGGCCCAGGTGCAGGAACGTCACCCTCCAGTGAGGACCCTGCTGCCCGCGTGGGTAAGACCCAGGGTAGGAGGTGCCGGCCTGCCTGGCCAGGACTCTGAGCTCTCAGGACCAGGCCCACAGCGCCCCCTGCTGGACTCAGACCTCCTCCTCCCCCACTTCACACCACAGCCTCCTGGAAGGGCTTTCTCACATTTGCAGGAGGGTCATTCTGATGTCACCTCACAGGGCCTTCGTCGAGTTTGGGCCTGGTCATTGATTTTTCCAGGTACCTAATGACCTCAGACCCCTGAACGGTATGCTGATGAACTAATGAATTTCAGGATTCCCTGAGGTCTGAGTTTGCTCTGCCTAGCTCGTGGGTTCTCTACCAGAACACAACCACCTGAACCAAGTCCCAGGATTCAAACACCCGGCGTGCCCGTGGGTTGTGCCTGGTCATGATTCTGTCTGAGTTTCCTTCCCAGGTTGATATGTAGTCAAGGCTGAATTTGCAGGGCCTCCCGGGACCTTCCCAGCCCAGGCTGCATGGCTGTGTTCTTATCTCTCTCTTTGCAAAGAGAATAGGAGGCTCTCAGGTACAACAAATCTCTTCTTGATCTCTTCCAGGGGTTCTCATTTATCCTTGATCATAGTCCTCACAGTACTTTTTTTGACTCAGATATTTACAGATATTTTTAGTCTAATTCTGTAATCTTTCCATATTAAATGTTTGATATAAAAGATTATGCCTATAAATGGGAATCTCATCCTGTCTGGGCTCCTGTTTCATTGCTGGTTGAGAAAACCATATGACCAATTAACCTGATCTTCACTGGACATGGTGAAGTCTAACCTTCTAACTTTCAATTATTACAATCCATAGATTTAATGGAGATGGGTTTATAAGGTCTGTGTCCAAAATAGTGACATTTATCGAATATCATCTCAAACAAGGAACCAGGGAGGGAAAAGGGCGATCATGAGGCAAAAGACGAGGATATGGGCAAGTGAGGAGTCTGAGAGCTGCGTCCTAATGGGGAGGGTCTCCCAGTACCCGCAGAGAAGGGCTCCTCAGGCAGCAATCCCTGGGGAACGGGAGGACCGAGCTTCCCTAAGGGTCAGGGTTGAGGCAGAGCACAAAGCCTGGAGCAGGACAGGAATGTGCGGGGGGATGGGAGAGGCCCCCTGGGGCTCCAGGGCACAGATGCTGGACTTCTGCTTCCTCGGCATCCTTCTCAGTACCTGTGAGGGACTCTGTGTATCTGGGCACATGGGCATTGTGCTTGGATTTGGAGACCAGAGAGAAAGGGAGACAATTTCATGGGCCCCATAAAGATGGACCTGGACGAGGAGGTGAGACTGCCTGGATTTAACAGCAGAAGTGACAGCAGAGACCTAACCCAGCACTGCTGAGATCACCGGCAGGCTCAGGGCAGGGATGGGTCCCACCCTGGAGTAGAGGGCAAACTTCCATCAGACATCCCCATCACACGGGAATTCCTTGTGGCTGTGGTTAGTGGTGAGCTGTGTGACACTGACGACCAGCCTCTTCATCAGGATGGGGTCCAAAGTGATCCAGGAGGGCGTGGGGACCAACCAGCAGCCAGAGAGCAGGGCCTAACCTCTCAGTGTCCCTCACCTCTGTCCTGGTCACAAAGGCAGGGCTTTGCCTGGAATCTCCTGTCATCATTGCCATGGTGATCCCCACTTTCCCGCTGTTCTTTCTGCAAGACATGGGGCCCTCGGATCTGGACTCATTGGGGGCATCACAAACAGGGGGACACGGGCACATCTTGGGGAGCCCCTGCTCCTGACAGTCCACAGACCACCCCAATCCTGAAGTAGGAAATGCTCCGATGGGGTAGAGAGGAGAGGAGGAGAGGGGAGGACACAGCCAGCACCTGTGGGTCAGGAGAACCACTCCCGGGGTTCCCTGCCTCCTGGGATGTATCACCGGTGCCCCTCACTCCTCAGGGTCTCTGCTCTGACTCTTCAGGAGCGACATTCACACCCTGGGGGATGGTGTTCCTGCTGGGATGGTCCACAGACTCTGCTGAAGGCGCATCTGGGAAAGCCTCCTGCTCCTGATCTCAGCTGAGGGAGCTCAGATCCACGTCTCTCTTGATCACACGGATGATCGGGGTGCACCTCACTGGTGTCAGAATCTGTTTACATTTTCTGAGACTTCAGCAAAACTGACTGTGAAATTGGGAGTAGACTGATTATGAACCAGAACGTACCTCAGGAATTAATTGATTCCGGGGGATTTATTGGAAATTTGACAGTTCTCTGAGAACAAGCCCCTGACAGGCTGAGGTTCTTGTCCCCGTTTCCCATCTGCCTGTGTCTCTGTGAGAAACCCTGTTGTACCAGCCTGCATGGTCAGAGACAGCCTCGTCCTCAGGCTCCAGCATAGAGACGAGCAGGAGCCCTGCGTGGTCCGAGGCACCTTTGGATCCAGAACACTGGCAGGGACCCCGGAGCCTGGTTCTTCCTGGAGTCTGAGTGGTAGGACAAGGAGGACTGAGGAGGGCTCAGTGGCTTCTGCTGGTCCCAATATAGAGCACAGCGGCGACAGGGATGTCCCTGCTCAGGGTGCAGGGAGCCACAGCGTCACCTGTGGTCTGGGGGGTCAGGGGTCTCCCCACACACAGCCCATGAAAGCATTGCCGGTCACAACAGTCCATGGTTCAGGGCTGCTGATCCAATATTGACACCCACACCAGCACCAGGGGATCAGCTACTTTGTGGTGAGAGAAACCATCAACAAACGGGGGTGGACTCAATATACTTACAACTTAAGTTGACAATACAACTATGAAATTAAGATTCTCCAACAATACCAAATGAAAATAACAGAAAGACTCATGACTCATGAGCGGATCTGAAAATGATCATGTGTCTGAACAAGATGGTGTGATTGTCGTGGAGTATTCTAAATTCCCTTTCCACTAAATTATCTTACAAGGAGCGCAGGACTGAGAAGAGCAGATGAGGGATTTTAGAGTGAAAACCTTGGCAGTAAGTTGTGAAGTGCAGCCACAACATTCTTATTCTCACCGTGTAAAACAAAATATGATTTTATGTCCATTTCTGAGCTGCTGCTACAGTGTCTCTTTCCCACAACGTGCGGTAATTGTGTTCCTTTCTCAGTATCTGTGTCTGAGGCCCGACTCCATCAGCCAAACATCTGTACTGATTGATTTGGAGCCTATTAAGCAAAGATCCTCTGATACAGTGGAATATACGTCATTTTGTGTGTATGAAAATTGAGGATAAGGCAAATGTAAGGCTTAAGGGAAAAGGGAGAATTAGAAGGAATAATCCCGCACATTAGAAAATACATCACTGTTAACTGTGGCCTACAGCCCAGCCCGGCCAACTGTGGAGACCCTGCATGTGTGTGTGAAAGGACAGTGACAGGGACCAGGAACAGCCGTGGTGACCTGTGCTCTGTGACCCCACCTGGGGGTGAGCCCGGAAGCTCAGGGTTCACGGTCACTTCCTCCTGGCCTGAGGCCTGCTGTGAGCAGCAGGGCTGAGTCCCAGCTGGGCAGGAACAATCAGCCTTGTCCTTGGGCTGGAGCCCAGAGATGGTCAGGGGACCCCACCCGACCCAGAGCCCGACAGCCTCGCTGAGCCCCTGAGGGCTGGTTATGACTCCTGTGGTCAGGAGTTCGGGACTCAGCATGAGTAAGTCGGCAGCCAACTTGCCCCCTTGGTGCCAGCAGTGTTGCTGTTTCCAGGCAGGTGAGTGTGGCTGAGTGTCCACAGAGTCATCGAACCTGGCTGAGTTCCCCCTGCCTGAGCCCCGGACACCAGGAGGGACAGAGGAGGCTAAGAGCAGGAGAGAGGGCAGAGGGCAGTGGGGGCCTCCGAGGCCTGAGATGATGTCAGATGGATCTCCCACCTTGGACCCTGAGATTAAGACAAACAGACCCTGTGTCCCCAGTGATGGGGACACAGATTTTCTGTTTCCTTTGAGACCCTCTCCTGGGAATGGGCTGCTTGAGGGACTCTGAGGACAGAGGGGAGAGGAGGAGCCTCCATGCACAGGCAGCGCCCCCGATGACCTGGACCCAGGGTGGAGCAGCAGCAGCAGAAAGTCCAGCAGAAGCTGAGAAGGAAGACCCTGGGCAGCCCCAGCTCCCCCAGTGGGAGAGGAACCTGGTCTAGTTTCGCAGGCCTGCAGCTCTCGGGGAGCCTGAGAGGTGGTCACAGGAAAGGCAGGAGCAGCAGCCTGGGTCTCAGCTCAGCCCAGGGTTGGCCAAGAAGCCCCAAGTGTCCTGAATCAGACAGAACTGGAGTATATCTCTCTGGTTCTGACCTGACTGTCAGGGACTCTGTCTGCCAGGAACTGCTTCTGGCATTCAGGGCCTTCTGCTCAATTTTAGACAATCATATAATATGTGGTTGCCTAAAAAAAGCCTTGGTGAGGGGGCAGAATGAAGAAGATCTGAAAATATTTTGTCTCCCAAATCCCCGGTGTGAGGCTCAGACCCCCGTTTTAAATAAAACAGACAACAGAAGTGTCTGCATTGGCAGAGGATGGTTCATCCCTGGGAGACCCCTGTCTGGGGGAGAGCAGGTTTTTGTCTCACTTCCCCCCTGGCCTGGAGCACTGTGCCATCATAGCTCCTACTCTCAGCAGCTGCACAGTAATAATCCCCCTCGTCCTCAGCCTGCAGCAAACTGATGGTCAGGGTGGCTGTGTTCCCAGACCTGGAGCCGGAGAATCGGTCAGGAACCCCCGAGGCTCGACTAGTAACATAATAGGTAAAGGTTCTGGGGGATGATCCTGTGATCAGTTGTTACCAGCCCACGTTATTGCCATATCCACCATTGCTACTGCTTCCAGAGCAGGAGATGGTGACCCTCTGGCCCGGGGACCCAGACACACAGGGCGGCTGAGTCAGCACAGCCTGAGCCCAGGATCCTGGAAGGGGGAGAGACAGAGATGGTGATTCTAGGGTCCAGAAACAAGAGCAGGGAGCAGGGCCCGTGTATCTTCCCAGGGCCCTTCCCCTGCCCCCCATCCAATCACCTGTGCAGAGAGCGACCAGGGTGAGGAGCAGAGAGGACCAGGCCATGGTGGACATGGTCAGGGCGTCCTGCCTTCTGTGGCCCCACAGCTGAGCAGAGCATCCCCACACCGCTCCTTCCCCTTTTCATACTCTGAGAGGGGAGGGGCCTTTCATGCAAATCACCCGCCCCTCCCCAAACCCCCGGCTCCCTGACCCCTCCCTGGGCCCTGGGTCAGGTCCTTGTGTCTGAGGGAAGCCAGGGCGTGGGTAGGGGCAGGCTGTGGGCCGCCCAAGGGTGGGAGGTCACAGCTGGGCGCCCTGAGCAGAGGCCACTGGGCAGTCAGCGCTGGGCCCAGCTCTCACCCCTGACTGTTAGGAACAGCCCCTGCGCGCCCCCGGAGTCCAGGCGCAGACACACATCCTTGATCTGGTGACCAGGGTCCCTCAGGGACAGCGCCTGCCCCTGCTCTGTGCTCTGTCCCCGCCTTCGGTTCAGGCCAGGCGCCCCTTCCGGGCCCCTTGTGACCTCAGGGCCAACTGTGGGCTCTCCGCAGACCCTTCATGACGAGAGTCTCCACTTCTCTCTTGGCTGCTCCGGGGTTGGGGTGAGGGGGCGTCTGGGACATAAATTCCTCTCAGATCGGGATCAGATCAGGGCCGCTCTGTTCCCAGGGAGGCCCGTCCCTGTCTGTGCAGCACAGGGGTCCCTTCTCTTGGGGGCCCCTCCCTGGTGGCCAGAGCCCTCCTTCCTCTGTGTGTGCCCTCAGCCCTGAGGAGGAGGGGAGGCGGGTGTGGGGAGAGGCCTGGGGTGTGACCCTGAATTCCTAAACGCCTGGGTCTCTACTGTGAATGAGCCTTTCCACACACTGGGCCCCGTGTTCAAGTCCTGTCTTCTGAGGGGACCCCCCCCCTCCCCCGGGCGTCTCTCCCGCAGGCACAGGGCACAGGCTGCAGGGAGCAGGGCTGGTGATGGGCCTGGCAGTGTTTGATGAGACTCTGAAGGGCTCTGAGCAACTTCTGTTCCCAGGGAGTCTGATACGTCATGGCTGTTAGGATCAACCGTCCCAAATAGTGGGCTTGAGAAGATACAGTCAGGGACTGTTCTCCTGGGAAAGACCAGCTGGCTGGACTTTGCCCTGCTCGGCGTGTGCGTGTTACACTGCAGATGTGTGACTTTGAGATTTTAAATGTATCAGAACGTGTACATGAATTCAGTTCAGTTCAGTTCAGTTGCTCAGTCATGTCTGACTCTTTGCGACCCCATGAACTGCAGCACGCCAGGCCTCCCTGTCCATCATCAACTCCCAAAGTCCACCCAAACCCATGTCCATTGAGTCGGTGATGCCATCCAACCATCTCATCCTCTGTTGTCACCTTCTCTTCCTGCCCTCAATTTTTCCCAGTATCAGGGTCTTTTCAAATGAGTCAGCTCTTCGCATCAGTTGGCTAAAGTATTGGAGTTTCAGCTTCAAAATCAGTCCTACCAATGAACACCCAGGACTGATCTCCTTTTATTAAGAACATTGTAATTCAGTGACACAACATGTATCCTATGAAGCTTTATTTCTTAACAGATGATATAGAATTTTTACAAAGATATTTGCATTCTTAATTTTTTAAAAATTCTTTAATTTTTTGCCCTCTGAGTGAGGCAGGGCTGGTAGCAGCCTCTTTCTGCCACTTATTACAGTTCCACTGGGAAATTTTTATCTCTGAGCAGAGATTTCTGTCTGAAACAGAGAGGGCTGAGGTATTGAACCATCGGTCAATCTTAGATCTGAGAGGAGGGACAGACCATGACAGGTCAGATCTGTTGTTCTTGGGAAGCTCAGAAGTGACCATATGAGGTTAATCAGAGTTACACGTGGTCCAGACAGAGCAGCCCCACGGGGAGGGCTCGGGGGACGTTTTAGTCTCACTTCCTTGTGTGTCTGGAGCACCTTGTTAGTATCTGTGCTCCTGTGATAGGCTGAACAGTAAATGGTCAGCCTGGTCCTTGGCTGCACCCCGGAGGTGGGCAGGAGCCCTGCGTTGGCTGAGGCAGCCTTGGATCCAGAGAAGCGGCTGGGGACCCCGGAGCCTTGATGCTTACTGGAGTCTGAACAGAACCTCAGGAGTTACTGAGGAGGCCCCCCTGACCTCTGCTCGTACCAGTATAAAGCATAGGCGCAACCACTGTAGCCGCTGCTGAGGGTGCAGGAGAGTCTGGATGATGCTCCCGGAGACGTACAGAGGGAGGCGGGCTGAGTCAGCACAGGCTGGGAGATGGAGCCTGCAGACACAGACACGGGGGAGACGGGGCAGGAGCTGCGGGAAAGGTTCCCGGAGTCTGCGCCCCGGGGGCTGATGCAGCCCGGGACCGAGCCCTGGTGCGCGGGGCCGTCACTACCTGTGCAGAGAGAGGGGAGCTCGAGCAGGAGAGGAGTCCAGGCCACGGTGCCCACAGGACCCTGGTCCCCACAGAGGGCTGGGCTGCCCCAGGCCTCCTGTTCTCCCCCAGCCTCTGAGAGGAGGGGCTGCCAGGCAAATGGTGGCCCACCCAGGGCCCACCCAGCCCCTCCTTGCCCCTGGTGCTGGATGGAGCTCAGCTCACAGCCCAGACTCAGGTGAGGTAGGGGCTACCCTCTTTGATGCCCTGGGAGGAGGCACCTGCTGAGACCACACAGCTCCCTGCTCAGGGACTCTGCATCCCGAGAGGACACACTGCTGAGTCCCCCCAGGAGCACAGGCCCCGCCTCCAGCCCAGCTCCTGGAGTGAGGGGTGCTCCCTGAATAATCGTGAAGGGACCCCAGGGCAGTCCCACAGCCTCCTGTGGGAGGCCTCCTGCCGGTAGCATGTGGGAAAATGTTGCAGAAAAAGAGATGAAATTCATACTTTTATAAGAAGGTCGAACATTGGCTCTAGTAGAGAAAAATTAAAAAAAACATTAAAACACTTAGAAAAACAGAAAATTTTATCATGGAACTACTACACAAAAGACAATGTATCCTTATTTACTGGAAATTTGTAACAGTTCAGCTCAGTTCAGTTCAATCGCTCAGTCGTGTCCAACCATTTGTGACCCCGTGGACCACCACAGCCAGGCCTCCCTGTCCATCACCAACTCCCAGAGTTTGCCGAAACTCATGTGCACCGAGTTGGTGATGCCATCCAACCATCTCATCCTCTGTTGTCCCCTTCTCCTCCTGTCCTCAATCTTTCCCAGCATCAGGGTCTTTTCAAATGAGTCAGCTCTTCACATCAGGTGGCCAAAGTATTCGAGTTTCAGCTTCAACATCACTCCTTCCAAAGGACATTCAGCACTGATCCCCTTTACGATGGACTGGTTGGATCTCCCTGCAGTCCAAGGGACTCTCAAAAGTCTTCACCAGTGCCACAGTTCAAAAGCATCAATTCTTTGGCGCTCAATTTTTTTTATAGTCCAACTCTCACATTCATTCATGACTACTGGAAAAACCATAGCCTTAACTAGATGGACCTTTGTTGGCAAAATCATGTTTCTACTTTCTAATATGCTGTCTAGGTTGGTCATAACTTTCCTTCCAAGGACTAAGCGTCTTTTAATTTCATGGCTGCAGTCACCACCTGCAGTGATTTTGGAGCTCCCCAAAATAAAGTCAGCCACTGTTTCCACTGTTTCCCTATCTGTTTGCCATGAAGGGATGGACCGGATGCCATGATCTTTGTTTTCTGAATGTTGAGCTTTAAGCCAACTTTTTCACTCTCCTCTTTCACTTTCCTCAAGAGGCTCTTTAGTTCTTCACTTTCTGACATAACTGTGGTGTCATCTGCATATCTGAGGTTATTGAGATTTCTCCTGACAATCTTGATTCCAGCTTATGCTTCATCCAGCCCAACGTTTCTCATGATGTACTCTGCATATAAGTTAAATAAACAGGGTGACAATATACAGCCTTGACGTTCTCCTTTTCCTGTTTGGACCAGTCTGTTGTTCCATGTCCTGTTGCTTCCTGACCTGCATACAGGTTTCTCAAGAGGCAGGTCAGGTGGTCTGGTATGCCCATCTCTTTCAGAATTTTCCACAGTTTATTGTGATCCACACAGTCAAAGGCTTTGGCATAGTCAATAAAGCAGAAGTAGATGTTTTTCTGGAACCCTCTTGCTTTTTCGATGATTCAGCGGGTGTTGGCAATTTGATCTCTGGTTCCTCTGCCTTTTCTAAAACCAGCTTGGGAAAGACTATATAGAAGAGGATCTGACTCAAGTCTGAAGCTACAGGACAGCCAGACCCAGGAGCTCGTGGGGGTCTAATTCTCACTTCCACTGTATAATCATAAGGGATCTGATTTAGGTCATACCTGAATGGTCTAGTGGTTTTCCCACTTTCTTCAATTTTAGTCTATATTTGGCAATAAGGAGTTCATGATCTGAGCCACAGTCAGCTCCCAGTCCTGTTTTTGCTGACTGTATAGAGCTTCTCCATCTTTGGCTGCAAAGAATATAATCAGTCTGATTTCGGTGTTGGCCATCCTATGATGTCCATGAGTAAAGTCTTCTCCTGTGTTGTTGGAAGAGGATGCTTGCTATGACCAGTGCATTCTCTTGGAAAAACTCTGTTAACCTTTGCCCTGCTTCATTCGGTACTCCAAGGCCAAATGTTCCTGTTATTCCAGGTGTTTCTTGACTTCCTACTTTTGCATTCCAGTCCCCTATAATGAAAAGAACATCTTTTTGGGGTGTTAGTTCTAAAAGGTCTTGTAGGTCTTCATAGAACCGTTCAACTTCAGCTTCTTCAGCGTTACTGATTGGGGCATAGACTTGGATTACCATAATATTGAATGGTTTGCCTTGGAAACGAACAGAGATCATTCTGTCGTTTTTGAGATTGCATCCAAGTCCTGCATTTTTCACTCTTTTGTTGACTATGATGGCTACTCCATTTCTTCTAAGGGATTCCTGCCCACAGTAGTAGATATAATGGTCATCTGAGTTAAATTCACCCATTCCAGTCCATTTTAGTTCGCTGATTCCTAGAATGTCAACGTTCACTCTTGCCATCTCCTATTTGACCACTTCCAATCTGCCTTGATTCATGGCCCTAACATTTGTAACATTCTAACTGGTGATAAAAGCAAGGTCTGATGCTGTAAAGAACAATATTGCATAGGAACCTGGAAATATGAAACAAACTTCAGCGATCCCAGGCTTCCCATAGATACGCTTTATATATAGATATTAAATTGAAAAGCATGAAAAATTTGTGGTTCTTGAGGAAGCAAAGGGTTGTACATAACACTGTACATAAAACACATAAAAAGGACATTTGTACGACTTCCCTTGTGGTCCATTGTTTAAGGTTGCCAGTGGAGGAGACATGGGTTCAGTACCAGCTCTGTAAAGATTCCACATTTCTGGAGAAGGCAATGGCAACCCACTCCAGTACTCTTGCCTGGAAAACCCCATGGACGGAGGAGCCTGGTGGGCTGCCGTCTATGGGGTCGTACAGAGTTGGACACGACTGAAGTGACTTAGCAGCAGCAGCAGCCTCTCCCAATCTGGAGTCATTCCTCTGTCTTGACCTGTCCTTCGTGTTCCTCGCAGTTTCATAGGATACACCTCTCATCCCAGAGGATAACCCTCCAGCTGGGCTCGTCTGATGGTTCCTCGCAAACAGACAATGATCAGGCTTTCCTGGCAGGAGCACCACAGGCCTGAAGGAGGACATCAGGGACAAAAGTCATAGCCGTGTTTAAGGACCTTCTGCCCTCATCATTTAGTGTCAGATTGCTTACACTGTCCAGTCAGCCACTCCTTGTTATCATACTGATAGTGAAATCTTAGACGGGGAATAAAAATTTCTAACATGGGAAAAAAAAAAAAAGCTTCCACATTTTGAGGGACAACGAAGCCCCAGAGCCCCAACCACTGAAGCTTGCTCACCTGGAACCTGTGCTCTGATTAAGAGAAGCCACCACAATGAAAAGACTGCATACCGAGGGAGAGTAACTAGATCTCCCGGCCACCCGAAAAGCTCGTGAGCAATGAAGACCCCACACAGTCATAAATAAACAGATTAATCAAGTTCTGAGAGAACAGGAAACCAGGAACTATTACTGTCAACCACAAACAGGCACTTGTCAAGAGCATTTGCTAACAGCTGAACATCAACAACGAGAGCACTTGTCACCTGCCGATGCAACTGTCCCCGCTGACCTTCGCCGCTTCATGAAAGGAGTTCAGGGTGGAGAGCGAGGCACTCGGTGCTCCAGGGAATCCAGTGGAGCAGGTCTATAGGTAGTTAGATATTTTCAGGAATTGATTTCATGATCCCAGTGCTCGCATTTCTTCAATCTAGAAAATCACTAAATTCCTTCATGGGGACATCAGCTCCTTGTGACTAGCAGAAGGCCTCTTGTAAAGTAAGTGCCTGATTGCACTGAACTAGCAGCCCTTCACCAAAATGTTATATATCGGTTGCTTTGACAGGGGATGGATCAGCCCCAGGAGGCCCATGACTGTGGGGAGAAGAGGTTTTTGTCTCACTTCCCCCCTGGCCTGGAGCACTGTGTTACCACTGATACTGTCGTCATAAGTTGCACAGAAATAATCCCCCTCGTCCTCAGCCTGCAGCGAACTGATGGTCAGGGTGGCTGTGTTCCCAGACTTGGAGCCGGAGAATCGGTCAGGGACCCCCGAGGGTCGACTGGTACTACCATAGATGAGGGTTTTGGGGGCCGATCCTGGGATCTGTTGGAGCCAGCCCACACAATTACCACCGATGTTGCTGCTGCTCCCAGAGCAGGTGATGGTGACCCTCTGGCCCGGGGACCCGGACACGGAGGATGGCTGAGTCAGCACAGCCTGGGCCCAGGATCCTGTAATGGGGAGAGACAGAGATGGTGACTCTGGGGTCCAGACACGAGAGTGGGGAACACAGCATGAGCGTCTTCCCAATACCCTTCCCCTGTCCCCCCATCCAGTCACCTGTGCAGAGAGCGACCAGGGTGAGGAGAAGAGGGCACCAGGCCATGGTGGACATGGTCAGGGCGTCCTGCCTTCTGTGGCCCCGCGGCTGAGCAGAGTGACCCCACACCGCTCCTTCCCCTCTTCATACTCTGAGAAGGGGAGGGTCCTTTCATGCAAATGACCCCCCACCCCCAGCTCTCTGACTCTTCCCGGGCCTGGGTCAGGTCCCTGTCCCTCGGGGTAGCCAGATCAGGGGCGGGGTTGTGTGGGGCTTGGGAGTGGGAGGTCCCCGCTGGGAGCCATTCATGCAAATGACCACCCCCACCCCGTGTTACACTGTGGGTGCACAACTCTTCAGGACTGCCTGGGAATGTCACCTGGTGTCCAGCCCAGACACACTTCCTGTGACCGGGTGATCAGAGCTCTTCAAGTCAACTTTCCCAGAACTGGTTTTGAAATTATACAGTTTAGAAATTGTTTGGTTGGAAAAGGACAGGCAACTATAGTTCAGCCTATAGTGCGTGTGCATGTTACACTGTGGGTGTGTGACTTTGAGATTTCAAATGAACCAAAATGTGCTAATGGATCTGTAAAAATCTAAGGTTGTCACTTTAAATAGGAGCATAAATATAACTGAAGGAAATGTTGTTGTTCAGTCACTAAGTTGCTTCCGACTCTGGTTCTGTTTTAATTTGCATTGCCACGGTACTGTTTCTAAAACACAACATTCTTTATAGTCTCTGCTCATTAAATATGATAATTCTAACTAAATCACATGAGAGGTGTCTTATGAAATTTCATTATCAAGTAAAAGAACATTTTCACAAAGATATTGGCGTTCTTAATGATATTGGACTCTGAGCGAGGCAGGGCCAGAACCAGCCTCTCTAACACTTATGGAATCTCCACTGAGGGATTTTCGTGTCTTAGCGGGAAGCTCTATCTGTGAAAACAGGGCAGGCTGAGTTATCAGAGCCACGGGTCCGTCTCAGGTCTGAGATGAGACACAGGCCATGACAAGGCAGATCAGTTGTCCTCAGGAAACTGAGACGTGACCACGGGGAGCAAACTGACTTAGATGTGGTCCAGATGGAGCAGTAGTGATGGCCCCTGGGTCAGAGCCCCAGGACAGGGTCTGCTTTCCCAGCCGAGGGCCCCAATAGCTTCTCTGCTCACTGTGCATAAAATCAATCCCACAGCAGCTGACCGCAGAATCATTTCCCACATCTCAGGACCAAGGTTTCTCCTCCCCACCTGATTCCTCACTCGATGGGTACAGAGATTGGAGTTTGAGCATTCAGGGGATAAATCAGCTACTAGAGGGCTTCATGGATCTCTTGGGAAGCAATGGGGAACCTGGGGAGGAGCAGGGAAGGAACAAACTGCGGTCACACATAGACCCAGAGACCTGAGGCTTCCCGGGAGGAAGGGTTAGAGAGGTCCAAGGAGGGGTGGAGGAAGTGAGTGTCCAGTTCAGGAAGATCTGGAAACACGTCCATGACCTTCTGACAGACTGAGCTTGGTCATGACCATGGAAGGGAACAGTGCAGGTTTGTAGAGAGAGAGGCTCAGGATTGGGGGAAAGTCAGGAATGAGGGGAGCTGGAGCAGAGACTCTTAGCAAAGAGATGAGGAGGAGCAGGAGCAGGCTGAGGAGAGCTGGAGGGGTGCACGGGGTGTGTTCTGGGGGCTCCTCCCCTCCCCTGTTTCTGGGAAGAGGATGGGGACTGATGACCACCTGATCCGTTCACCCTCCAATTCTGGGTGCTCGGCCCCGTGTGCAGAGTCACTCCCAGGAGGAGGCCTGGGGGCCGCGGCTCTGAGTCTGTCCCCTGAGAGGAAGCACCTGCTGTCACGTCCAACTCAGGCCACTGAGCCGGGGTGCAGGGCCAGGTCAGGGGACCACGGGGGTGTGTTGAGGCTTTGCCAGTTCTGAGCTGGTGCACAGCGCCCCCTGGTGACACACTCGGGGATCGGTCACGATGGTGAGTTTGAGGAAGGTGCTGCTCAATTGCTTGATGGCTCAATCCCTGCTGACTCTTGTGCGACCCCATGGGCTGTAGCCCAACAGGCCTGTCTGTCCATGGGATTCTCCAGGCAAGAACACTGAAGTGGGTTGCCGTTTCTTACTCCAGAGGATCTTTCCAACCCAGGGATAGAACCGACATCTCTTATGTCCCTTGCATTGGCAGGTGGGTTCTTTACCACTAGGAACAGCTGGGAATCCTTATGAGGAAGGGGGGGCTGCCTTTTTCCTGTCACCGAATACTCTGTCAATAAACAAATGGATGAATTAAATAACAATAAGTATTACATGTCTTTGATAGTGTACAGAGACTTCTTTTTTACTTTTACCTATTGTATTTTCAGGTGTATCTGCTTACTTTGCTCTCCTGATTTTTTTTCCCCCCTCAATTTATCACCTTTTCCTTTGGACCCAAGTGTTTACATTTGCTCATCAAATAGATTAAATGATTTGTTCCTAAAAGTATCTGTCACCTGATGCCATCATCTGAGGCACCTCAGCATTGATGTCTATGGAGTCTGATTTCCCTGCCCTATTTAGTTTCCTGGTTCTTCATATAAGTGACAATTTTTACTGGATCCTGGACTGTGTGGAAATTACTTGAAGAAACTCTGAGTTCCATTTCCTTTTCCTTTAACAGGAGATCCTTCTGTGGCAGAAGGACAAGGATGTGCGTTCACGGCCCACTGACCCAGCAAGGGCGGCACTGACCCCCCTGCTCTGTGCTGCTGACTCCGACCTGGGAACCGGGGGCAATTGCTGTCAGCAGCTCCTTCATCCAGGGGTGTGTGACCACCCCTTGTGAGATGCTGCCCTCGGGAGGGGAGTCGAGCTGAGGGGGCAGCTGTGCTGAGTCAGGGGACACTCAGTCCCCTGGGTTCCGTGGTCTCAGGGACTCCAGAAAGTGAGGGGCAAACACCTTGCCCTGGGAGCCCCTGGCTGTGGGGGAAGCAGGTTTTTGTCTCTTTCCACTCTGGCCTGAAGCACTGTGGAAACTTTCAAGCTGTGAGCTCATGATAAACAGTAATAATCAGTGTCGTCCTCAGCCTGAACTGAGGTGGTCAGGGAGGCCGACTTGCCTGACTTGGAGCCAGAGAAACAATCTGGGACCCTGAGGGTTGTTTGCCTTTTTCATAGATCATAAGTGTGGGGGCAGATCCTGGGAGCTGTTGGTTCCAGCTCACATAATGACCCCAGTGTTTCCCCTGTTTCTAGTACAAGAAATGGTGATCCTTTAGCCAAAGTCCTGTACACGGAGGGCTGCTGAGTCAGCCGCCTGGGCCCAGGATCCTGGAAGAGGGAGAGACAGAGACGGTGACTGTGGCTTCAGGAAGGAAAGGAGGGAGAAGGGACATGTGTCTTCTCAGGGCCCTTCTGCTGTCCTCCCACCCAGTCACCTGTACAGAGAGCGACCAGGGTGAGAAGCAGAGGGGACCAGGCCATGGTGGACATGGTCAGGGCGTCCTGCCGTCTGTGGCCCCACATCTGAGCAAAGCGTCCCCACACTGCTCCTTCCCCTCTTCATGCTCTGAGAGGGGGAGGGTCCTTTCATGCAAATAACCGAACCACTGCCCTCACCCATTCCACCCTGCAGCTCTCTGACCCCTCCCTGGGCTCTGGATCAGTTCCCTGTGTCTGAGGGTGCCCAGGGGGTGGGCAGGAGCGTGGCTGTGGGGGCCTCAGGGGTGGGAGATCACAGCTGGGAACCCTGAGCTGAAGCCACCATGCAGTGCCAGGACACTGGGCCCAGCTCTCACCCACCAACCCTCAAGAATGGCCCCCGAGCGCCCTGGTGTCCAGCCCAGATACACATCCTATGACCTGCTGATCAGAGCCCCTCAGGGACAGATCCTGTTCCCTGCTCTGTGCACTGTCCCTTCCTTAGGGCCAAAATCACCACTGTGTCCCCCATGACCTCAGGGCTATCTGTGGCCTCCCCTCAGACCCTTCAGCACAAGTCTGTCCCTGGCGTCCTGGCTGCTTAAGGGGTCAGGACTTGAGAGGGCATCTGGAGGACATCTCATGCGGCGGGTTGTATAATAGAGTAGCCCGGGATTGGGTAGGAAAGCCATGAATCATAAGAGGAGGGGAGGAGCCCTGAGGAAAGAGTTGAGGAGCCAGAGGAGGCAGCGGGAGCTGAGGGATGCGGGGGGCTCGGCTCTGGGGGCTCCTCCCCTCTCTGCTCCTGGGAAAGGGGGTAGAGTCTGATGAACACGACGCCCTCTAATTCTGGGTCCTCAGTCCTGTTTGAAGCTTCATTCCCAGAGCTTGAGGGGTCGGGTCTCTAAGTCTGTCTCCTGAGAGGAAGCACCTGCTAAGACCTCCAACTCAGTCCAGTGAGCCCGGGGACCAGCCCAGGTCAGGGGACCATCTGGTGTGTTCCGGTTCCGCCAGTTCTGAGGGCGTGCACAGCGCCCCCTGGTGACGCACTCGGGGAATGTCCACGGTGGGAAAATGTGAGGAAGGAAGGAGCTGCCCTTTGATCTCCCAACTAATAGCCCATCAGTAAGGGTGTGTATCCTCTGCCCACTGACCCAGCAACCGGGTGCCCTGACCCCATTACTCTGTGTCTGACGCTGACCTGGGCACCTGGGGCAACTCCTGCCAGCAGCTCCTTCCACCCAGGGTTTGAGACCAGTCCTCGTTGGGCCGCTGCCCTCAGGGAGGGGAGCCAGGCTGAGGGTGCTGCCGTGCTGCAAAGCGTGATGCTCACCTCCCTGGACTCCGAGGACTTGGGGACCCCAGGGAGGGAGGGGGTGATCGCAGTGCCAACCACCGGCCCCCATCTCACATTCGGCACTGATGACCCAGGTGGGGTCAAGGCCCAGGTCTTCCTGGCCCCACAGTCACCAGCAGAGGGGACAGGGGTGGACACGAGCCTGCTTTCCCCCTCACTCAGTCTTCCCTTGCTGCTCCATCTCCCCGCGCACTGTTTATGGGAGCAGGGCCTGGGGGGCGTTCCACCTGCTGAGGAGCCCAGCCATGACCTGGCATCCGGGCACCCAGGGAGTCAGCGGAGGGTGTGGGGATTTTTGGAGTCAGTTCTGAGTAAGGTTCTTCCAGGAGCATAAGTCCTCCCATGAGCCTCAAGGTGTGTCCTTAGACAGCACAGGTTAGTGGAAATTCCTCCCAACTTCCAGTCTTAAGTTTAAATAAAGACACAGATTTCCCCATGGCTTCAGATGTGACTTGCGTTTCTGGGGTTTTGGATTTTGACCGTGAACTGGGAGTGAATGTGTTATGGGGAATTAACACATCTGGACTGGATCGTAAGACAATTCTCAGGGGTTATTTCATAATAAAAGACATACATCTGGAACTTTGATGTTCCCAAATATTTGCGGGGGGGGGGGGTGGTTTCACGTTAATCACAGATTCCTGCCACCAACAAAAGGCTGTGATTCAGGAGCTCTAGTTGGGAAATTGCATTTCTACAAATTCCACTGGTGGTGCCTCTTCAGGCAAATGGAATATTAATTTATCTGCAAGATCAAGTTCATGATGCTGGATATCTCTTAGTGTGATATTAATGACAAGAGTCCTATTGGCAATGGTGGGGGTCTGAGTGTCCCTGTGGAGCTAAGCCTCCTTCCCAACAACATGGGCAGAGAGGGGTCACCTTGGAGAGAGGGACACACCTGGGGAGAGCTGGGAGGAGACACGGGGCCATGAAGCAGTGGACAGGAGACGGGGCCCAGCGCCTCCCTCCCCACGGGGATCCTGACCTGTCCCAACTCTCTCTGCCTCTCCTGCCACTAAGGGCTGAGCCCTCTGAGCACAAGGGCGGGTTTTGGTAGCACTTCCCCATGGGCTTCCATCAGTCTGCCATTGTAACTACTAGCTCCCAGACCACAGTAATAGTCGGCATCGTCCTCAGAATGGGCCCCCGTGATGGTGAGGGTGGCTTTGCCCAGAGATGGAGCCAGAGAAGCGAGCAGGGACCCCAGAATATCGGCTGTTTGTGCTGTAGATAAGCAATCGGGGAGCCTGGGCTGGGGTCTGCTGGTACCAGCCTGGGTAGTTACTGGTAGTGACTGACCCAGAGCTGAGGCCACAGGTGAGGGTGACCGTCCCTCCTGGAGACACTGACAGTGCTGGCTCCTGGACCACAGTCTGAGCATCCACCCCTAAGAGCAACAAGAGAGAGACAGGGCTTCTTACAGAGACAGGGATCCTGAGACCCTGCTTGGAGTTTCCCCAAGGATGCAACTCAGACCCTGACATGGTCCGTAACCCAGCAGCCCGAGCAGAAGCACCGTCCAGGCCATGGTGGGGACCCTCCCGGGATGAGGCCTCCTCAGCCTCCTGGGCTGGAGGTGGGGTCCTGGGCCTTTTCATGCCTCCAGCCCATCAGGGGGAGGAGGGGCCTCATGCAAATCACTTCCCGCCTCTCCCTGCCCAGGTCACCTGAGGTGCCCTCAGCATGTTAGTCCCACGGCATGTTCGTCGTGAAGAAGGCACACTCTGGACTTCGCACAGACCTGGGACAGCACATGGAGGAGATGTGAGTGATGGAAAAGTATCTTTTACCAAATATTCCCCATGACCCTGGTGACCTGGGTCCTCCAGGTCCTCCCTAGAGAGTCTGAGGCTGAAGGAGGAGACGGGGAGTCCTCACCTCCTGCCCACAGTCTCGTCCACCCCACAGCTCCCCCCATCCCTGGGACATTTCTTCTTTCCTCAGTGAAACCCCTGCTGCGCTCTCTGCAGGGTGTTAGCAGCCACTCTCCCTGCAGCAGAGAGCCCACCGGACATCACAGCCCATATGGGGTGTGAGGGGACAGGCGTCTCCCCTGACTCAGCTCCGGTCTCTGTCCCAGGAGCAGCAGTGGGGGAGCAGGCCTGAGGGACACTCACATGTCGAGTTGCATAGCCAGGCTTGGGGTGACAACCTCCTTTTTTTTTTAAAGAAGCTTCTATCCTAAGGAATTAATTTTACTTCAGGTTTTGAGGGGACTGTTCACAGCGTCACTATGAAATTGTGACATCCTGGGCAATATCAGATCTAACAGTTTAGGAAAACATGTGTCTCATGATGGAAAATAAAAGTAACAGTATGTGAACACCTCGGTGCAAACATGAAACGTTTAAAATTTCCTTCATTTGACTTTCTGCTGTGGAGGGTGTAAGAAGATTAAGCAAGAGCATAGACTCTCCGAAATAATTGGGGAAGATGAGGAACAAAATTGGTGCTTATCTCAGTGTGAGATAAAGCTTTTATTTGGTATTCATGTTTTATTCCCCGATAAATGAGCTATTTATTAAAATTCACATGATTATTTTATTTTCTCTATACTTGCTGCTGCTGCTGCTGCTAAGTTGCTTCAGTCGTGTCCGACTCTGTGCGACCCCATAGACGGCAGCCCACCAGGCTCCCCCGTCCCTGGGATTCTCCAGGCAAGAACACTGGAGTGGGTTGCCATTTCCTTCTCCAATGCATGAAAGTGAAAAGTGAAAGTGAAGTTGCTCAGTCGTGTCCGACTCTTAGCGACCCCATGGACTGCAGCCTACCAGGCTCCTCCGTCCATGGGATTTTCCAGGCAAGAGTACTGGAGTGGGTTGCCATTGCCTTCTCCGCTATACATGCTAGAGAGAGTCAACTCATATCACAGAAATATTTGTCTTGAATCTTTTGCCTATTATGAAAATATTTGCTGATACAGTTGGATTAAATGGGTATTTTATATTTATCAAATTCTTTAATTGAAGAGAAATATTAAAAAACATGGAAAAGAAGTTATTAGGGAGGTAAAAACAAAATATCAGTTTCCACATATGTCACTAGACAACATTGAAAAATGAGAAACAATACAGCAAAATAAGAAAGAAATAATTGAAATAATGGCAGAGTTTATTGAAGCAAGTTCATTTCTGTTGTGCGATGTTCATTGCTCTTCGCTTAGACATCAGATCACCTCCAGGACGAGACAGAGGAGCAGGAACTGAGAGGCAAGCCCGTGGCTCTGAGCTGAGAGCTGTCATGTCCCCTGGGGGCCCAGGTGCAGGAAGGTCACCCTCCAGTGAGGACCCTGCTGCCCACGTGGGCAAGAGCCCCGGGAGGAGGTGCCAGCCACCTGGCCAGGACCCTGACTCTCAGGACCGGCCCCACAGCGCCCCCTGCTGGACTCAGACTCCTCCTCCCACGCTTCACACCACAGCCTCCTGGAAGGGCTTTCTCACACTTGCAGGAGGGTCATTCTGAGGTCGCCGCCCAGGGCAGTAGAATGAGTCCCCTCCGTGTAGTTGTGGTTGGTCATTGATCTCTCCAGGTCACTAATGACCTGCAGACTCATATGGAACGCTAATGTAATTTCAGATTCTCTGATGTCTCCGTTTGAGCTGCCTGTCTCCTGGGGTCACTACCAGAGCACAACAACCTCGAAACAAATACAAGGCTTCAAAGTCCCAGAGTGCCCATGGGTTATACCTGATGGTGATTCTGTCATGATTCTCCCAGGTTGAAACGTGGTTGATGTTGTGTTTGCAGGGTCTCCAGGAGGCGTCCCAGCCCCAAATGCCCATCTCTCTTCTTATTTCTGTCTTTGCTGAGAGATTATGACGTTCCTAGGGAAAACATGTCATTTCATTGATTATGTCTAGATCCTGAGAGTGTTTATTTGTGCCTCCAGCCCATCAGGAGGAGGAGGGGCCTCATGCAAATCACTTCCCACCTCTCCCTGCCCAGGTCACCTGAGGTCCCTGGGGGGACTTGAAGGAGGCAGATGCTGGACCTCACACAGAGTGGGGACAGAACCAGAAGGAGCCCCTGAGTGATGGGGTGACATCTTTCAGCAAATGTGCTCCCGAGACCTTGGTGACCTCGGTCTTCTATCTACTCTCTGGAGAGTCTGAGGCTGAACGAGGAGTTTGCAAGTCGTCCTCTCTTGCCCCAATAATCTAGCCTTTCCCAAACCTGAGCCCATCTTTAGAACACTCTCTGTCCTTCTCAGGGAACCGCTGTGTCCCGTCTCTGTGATGCTGCCCGTCCTTGTGCCTCCAGCCCTGAGCCCAGTAGAGTATCCAGAACCTGTGTCTGGTGTGAAGGGTAAGGCGTGGCCCCTGAACACAATCTTGTAAAGTGTCTGTAGTCCCAGCGGTGGGGGGACCAGGCCTGGAGGTGGGGAGTGACATGTACAGACACAGGGCCAGGCTTGGGGTGACAGCCTCCCGTGCTGTGAGCAGCCATGACCATGGGGAGTAGCGTCACCAGAGCCGCGGACTTTAGGGGTAAAGGTCACCATGTCCTCATGCAGTTATGATGGCGTGCAAGTTCAGTTCCAACAAAGCTGGCATACATGTCTCATCACAGAAATAGAAAAGCACCGTGTGTGAACAGGTAGGTGTGGTGAGCACCGGGGACACTGTAAAACTCCCTTCCCTGCGGTTCTGCTGTGGAGCCGATGGACTCGGGAGGAGGAGGGATGTGGGGGCAACGAGGACGAGAAGCAGCTCAGACATCTCAAGTGTTAACGTGTGTGGAAGATACGGGAACAGTCTTGTTCATCCCTTGTTTCTTTGACATAAAAATGTAAATACTATTCTTATTTTCTATTCATGTTAAATTTGCTGCTAAAGTAGCTGTTTAATAAAATTCCCATGATTTTTGTCAGAGGTGTTTGAGAACCTCAACTCATAGAGGTGAAATATATGTATTCCTACTTAATTCTTTTCTTATTATACCAACATATTGATGACAGTTTGACGGAACTTGTGATTTCATATATTTTATGTTACAAGTGTGAATATAAAGTATTAATATAACAGGAAGGAACAAGTAAGGGAGCCACAAAAACTAAAACAATATCAATTTCCATATTTCACTCTAAAATGTTGAAATTGCCAAATAACACAACAGGGAACATTTTAAAATGACATAGATGGTGACAAAGGGTCCTTGCCTTCATCCCTCTTCCACTGTGAACACTGTCGGCAATGGGCAGCCCCTCTGCAGGGGTCTTTCATCCCCTGTCCAGGTATCCCTGGAGGTCGAGGTTACTGAAGGAAGTTCATTTTTGTTGTATGACCGTCCCTGTCTTTGGTTGGATGTCAGGTCTGGACACTGATCCCATGACAGAGGAGCAGGAACTGAGATGCAAGCCTGTGGCTCCGAGCTGAAAGCTGTCATGTCCCCTGGAGGCCCAGATTCAGAAGAGTCACCCTCCAGTGAGGACCCTGCTGCCCCCGGGGGCAAGAGCCAGGGGAGGAGGTGCCAGCCTGCCTGGCCAGGACCCTGAGCTCTCAGGACCAGGCCCACAGCGCCCCCTGCTGGACTCAGACCTCCTCCTCCCCCACTTCACACCACAGCCTCCTGGAAGGGCTTTCTCACACTTGCAGGAGGGTCATTCTGATGTCACCTCCCAGGGCAGTAGAATGAATCCCCTTCATCGAGTTTGGGCCTGGTCATTGATTTTTCCAGGTACCTAATGACCTCAGACCCTTAAATGGTAGGCTGGTAAACTAATGAATTTCAGGATTCCCTGAGGTCTGAGTTTGCTCTGCCTAGCTCGTGGGTTCACTACCAGAACACAACCACCTGAACCAAGTCCCAGGATTCAAACACCCGGCGTGCCCGTGGGTTGTGCCTGGTCATGATTCTGTCTGAGTTTCCTTCCCAGGTTGATACGTAGTCAAGGCTGAATTTGCAGGGCCTCCCGGGACCTTCCCAGCCCAGGCTGCATGGATGTGTTCTTCTTTCTCTCTTTGCAAAGAGAATAGGAGGCTCTCAGGTAAAAAAATATCTCTTCTTGATCACTTCCAGAGGTTCTCATTTACCCTTAATCATGGTCCTCACAGTACTTCTTTTTGACTCAGATATTTAAAGATGTTTTTAGTCTAATTTTGTAATCTTTCTATACTAAATGTTTGATATAAAAGATTATGCCTATAAATGGGAATCTCATCCTTGTCTGGACTCCTGTTTCAGCTCTGGTTGAGAAACCCTTATGACCATTACCTGATCTTCACTGGACATGGTGAAGTCTAGCCTTCTAACCTTCAATTGTTAGAATCCATGGAGATTTAATGGAGGTGGGTTTATAAGGTCTGTGTCCAAAATAGTGACGTTTATCCAATATCATCTCAAACAAGGAACCAGAGAGGGAAAAGTGGGAGAGACCATGAAGCAAAAGACAAGGATATGGGCAAGTGTGGAGTCTGAGAGGCGTGGCCTAATGGGGAGGGTCTCCCAGTACCCGGAGAGGAGGGCAGCAATCCCTGGGGAAAGGGAGGACCAAGCTTCCCTAAGGGTCAGGATTCAGGCAGAGCACAAAGCCTGGAGCAGGACACGAATGTATGGGGGGATGGGAGAGGCCCTCTGGGGCTCCAGGGCACAGATGCTGGACTTCTGCTTCCTCATCATCCTGCTCAGTTCCTGTGAGGGACCCTGTGTATCTGGGCACATGGGCATTCTGCTTGGATTTGGAGACCAGAGAGAAAGGGAGACAAGTTCATGGGCCCCATAAAGATGGACCTGGATAGGAGGTGAGACTGCCTGGATTTAACAGCACAAGTGGCAGCAGAGACCTAACCCAGCCCTGCTGATGTCACCGTCAGGCTCAGGGCAGTGATGGTCCCACCCTGGAGTAGAGGGCAAACTTCCATCAGACATCCCCATCACACGGGAATTCCTTGTGGCTGTGGTTAGCGATGGGCTGTGTGACACTGATGACCAGCCTCCTCATCAGGATGGGGTCCAAAGTGATCCAGGAGGGCGTGTGGACCCACCAGCAGCCAGAGAGCAGGGCCTAACCTCTCAGTGTCCCTCACCTCTGTCCTGGGTCACAAAGGCAGGGCTTTGCCTGGAATCCCTTGTCATCATTGCCATGGGGATCCTGTGTCCCTACTGCTCCCTCTGGAGATGGTGCTCTCAGATCTGGGCTCATCAGGGGCATCATAAGCAGAGCGACGTGGGCATATATTGTGGAGCCCCTGCTCCTGACAGTCCACAGACCACCCCAACTCTGAAGTAGGAAGTGCTCTGATGAGGTGGAGAGGAGAGGAGGGGAGGGAAGGACACAGCCAGCAACTTGGGTCAGGAGAACCACTCCCGGGGTTCCCTGCATCCTGCGATGTATCACCGGTGCCCCTCACTCCTCCGGGTCTCTGCTCTGAACTTTCAGGAGCACAGTGCACGCCCTGGGGGACAATCCGCCTGCTGGGATGGTCCACAGACTCTGCTGAAGGCACATCTGGGAAAGCCTCCTGCTCCTGATCTCAGGGAAGGGAGCTCAGATCCACGGCTCTCTTGTTCACATGGATGATCGGGGTGCACTTCAGTGGTATCAGAATCTGTTTACATTTTCTGAGACTTCAGCAAAACTGACTGAACAATTGGGAGTACAATTATTATGAACTAGAACATGCCCCAGGAATTCATTGATTCTGGGGAATTTATTTAAAATTTGACAGTTCTCTAAGAACAAGCCCCTGACAGGCTGAGGTTCTCATCCCAGTTTCCACCTGCCTGTGTCTCTGTGAGAAGCCCTGTTGTACCAGCCTGCACGGTCAGAGTCAGCCTCGGCCTCAGGCTCCAGCATAGTGACGAGCAGGAGCCCTGCATTGTCCGAGACACCTTTGGATCCAGAAAAACCCGCGGGGGACCCCGGAGCCTGGTTGTTCCTGGAGTCTGAGTGGTAGGACAGGAGGACTGAGGAGGGCTCGCTGGCTTCTGCTGGTCCCAGTATAGAGCACAGCAGCGACAGTGATGACCCTGCTCAGGGTGCAGGGAGCCACAGCGTCACCTGTGGTCTGGGGGGGACAGGGGTCTCCCCACACACGGACCGTGACACACCACTGATGGTGTCAACAGTCCAGGGCATCAGGGCTGCGGTGTGGACACCCACACCACCCAGATCTAGGGGCTTAGCTATCCTGTGTGAGAGAAACCAACAATAAGCAGGGGCAGAATTCATATACCTGCAACCTTAGAGACGACAGCTAACAATACAGCCATTAAGTTGAGATTCTTCTAAATTATCAGTTGAAAATAATAGGAAAACACACTACTCAAGATCAGAAATTAAAATGATAGTGTTTGAATAAGTTGGTTTGAAATTGCTGGTTTGAACAAATTTGCTTTCCACTTAATGGTCTCACGTGGAGCATAAGGACTGGGAAGAGCAGGTGAGGACATTGGGGTGAAAATGTGAAGTAAGCTGTGAAGTACGGCCAAACGTTCTTGTTCCCACCGTGTGAAATGAAATAAGATTTCTGTCCATTTCACAGCTGCTGCTACAGTGTCTGCTTTGACAGAGATGTTTCAGCCCCGGGAGGCCCATGTCAGGAGCAGAGCAGGTTTTTGTCTCACTTCCCCCCAGGCCTGGAGCACTGTGCAATCTTCATAGCTACTACTTCCATAAGTTGCACAGTAATAATCCCCCTCGTCTTCAGCCTGGAGCGAAGTGATGGTCAGGGTGGCTGTGTTGCCAGAACTGGAGCCGGAGAACCGGTCGGGGACACCCGAGTATCGAATGGTAGTACCATAGATAAGGCTTCTGGGGCCCGATCCTGGGATCTGTTGGTACCAGTTCAGATAATTGCCATAGCCAATGTTGCTGCTGCTCCCAGTGCAGGAGATGGTGACCGTCTGACCCGGGGACCCGGACACGGAGGGTGGCTGAGTCAGCACATCCTGGGCCCAGGATCCTGGAAAGGGGAGAGACAGAGATGGTGACTCTGGGGACCAGACACGAGAGCAGGGAGCAGGGCCCGAGAGTCTTCCCAAGACCCTTCCCCTGTTCCCCCATCCAGTCACCTGTGCAGAGAGCAACCAGGGTGAGGAGAAGAGGGGACCAGGCCATGGTGGACATGGTCAGGGCGTCCTGCCTTCTGTGGCCCCACAGCTGAGCAGAGCGTCCCCACACCGCTCCTTCCCCTCTTCATGCTCTGAGAGGGGGAGGGGCCTTTCATGCAAATGACCCCCCCCACGAGGTCTCTGTCGCCTCCCTGGGCCCTGGGTCAGGTCCCTGTCCCTCGGGGTAGCCAGATCAGGGGTGGGGTGTGTGGGGCTTGGGAGTGGGAGGTCACCGCTGGGAGCCATTCATGCAAATGACCACCCCCCACTCCGTGTTACACTGTGGGTTCGGGACCCTTCAGAACAGCCTGGGAAAGCCCCCTGGTGTCCCGTCCAGACACACTTCCTGTTACCCGGTGATCAGAACTCTTCGAGTCAACTCTCCCAAGACTGGTTTTGAAATGACACAGTTCAGAAAGTGTTTGGTTGGAAAAGAACAGCCAAGCTAGTTCACCCTGTAGTGCCTGTGCGTGTTACACTGTGGGGGTGTGACTTTGAGACTTTAAATGAACCAAAATGTGTTCATGGATTAGTGAAAATCTAAGGTCATAACTTTAAATAGGTGCATAAATATAACTGAAGGAAATGTTCAGTCGCTAAGTTGTGTTCGACTCTGGTTCTGTTTTAATTTTGCATTGCCATGGTACTGCTTCTAAAACATCATTTTCTTTGTAGGTTCTGTTCATCAAATAAGACAATTTTAACTAAATCACATGACAGTATCTTATGAAATTTTATGATTAAGTAAAAGAACATTTTTACAAAGATATTGGCATTCTTAATTATACTGGCCTCTGAGTGAGGCAGGGCCAGAAGCAACCGTTCTAACTCTTATGGCATCTCCACGGAGGGATTTTCATGTCTTAGCGGGAAGCTCTATCTGTGAAAACAGGGCAGGCTGAGTTATCAGAGCCACGGGTCCGTCTCAGGTCTGAGATGAGACACAGGCCATGACAAGGCAGATCAGTTGTCCTCAGGAAACTGAGACGTGACCACGGGGAGCAAACTGACTTAGACATGGTCCAGATGGAGCAGTAGTGATGGCCCCTGGGTCAGAGCCCCAGGAGGGCGCCTGCTTTCCCAGCCGAGGGCCCAACAGCTTCTCTGCTCACTGTGCATAAAATCAATCCCACAGCAGCTGAGCACAGACACTCCTCAGCCAGGAATCATTTTCCAGATCTCAGGACAAGGGTTTCTCTCCCAACATGATTCCTCACTCAAGGGCACAGAGATCGGAGTGTGAGCATTCACGGGATAAATCAGCTACTAGAGGGCTTCATGGATCTCTTGGGAAACAAGGGGAACCTGGGGAGGAGCAGGGAAGGAACAAACTGCGGTCACACATAGACCCAGAGACCTGAGGCTTCCCGGGAAGGAAGCGTTAGTGAGATTCAAGGAGGGGTGGAGGAAGTGAGTGTCCAGTTCAGGAAGATCTGGAAACACGTCTATGACCTTCTGACAGACTGAGCTTGGTCATGACCATGGAGGTCACCAGTGCAGGTTTGTAGAGAGAGAGGCTCAGGATTGGGGGAAAGTCACGAATGAGGGGAGCGGGAGGGCAGGCTCTTAGCAAAGAGATGAGGAGGAGCAGGAGCAGGCTGAGGAGAGCTGGAGGGGTGCACAGGGTGGGCTCTTGGGGCTCCTCCCCTCCCCTGTTTCTGGGAAGAGGATGGGGACTGATGACCACCTCACCCCTTCACCCTCCAATTCTGGGTGCTCGGCCCCGTGTGCAGCGTCACTCCCAGGAGGAGTCCTGGGGGCTGAGGCTCTGAGTCTGTCCCCTGAGAGGAAGCACCTGCTGTCACGTCCAACTCAGGCCACTGAGCCGGGGTGCAGGGCCAGGTCAGGGGACCACGGGGGTGTGTTGAGGCTTTGCCAGTTCTGAGCTGGTGCACAGCGCCCCCTGATGACACACTCGGGGAACAGTCACGGTGGTGAGATTGTGAGCAAGGCGCTGCTCAGTTGCTTGGTTCTCAATCCTGCCTGACTCTTGTGACCCCATGGACTGTAGCCCACCAGGCTCCTCTGTCCACAGGATCCTCTAGACAAGAACACTGAAGTGGGTTGCCGTTTCTTGCACCAGAAGATCTTCCCAACCCAGGGACAGAACCCACATCTCTTATGACTCTTGCGTTGGCAGGAGGCTTCCTTACCACTAGTGACACCCGGGAAGCCTTTTGAGGAAGGAGGGGCTGCCTCTTTTTCCTGTCACCAAATACTCTGTCAATGAACAAATAAATGAATTAAATAATAAGTGTTATACGTCTTTGATAACATACAGAGAATTCTCTTTTATTTTCATGTATTTTGTTTTCAAATGATTCTGACTACCTTTTCTCATGATTCTTTTTTCCCCCCCTCCATTTATCTCCTTTTCCTTAGGACCCAAGAGTGTTTGTATTTGCTCATCAAATAGATTTGATGAATTGTCCCTAAAAATATCTGCCACCTGATTTCATCATCTGAGGCATCTCAGCGTTGATGTCTATGCCGTCTCACTTCCCCTCAATATTTAATTTCCAGGTTCTTGATAGAAATGACAATTTTTACTGGATCCTGGACTCTGTGGAAATTACTTGAAGAAACTCTGAATTCCATTTCCTTTTCCTTTAACAGGAGATCCTTCAGTGGCGGAAGGTCAGGGATGTGCGTTCACTGCCCACTGACCCAGCAAGGGCGGCACTGACCCCCCTGCTCTGTGCTGCTGACTCTGACCTGGGAACCGGGGGCACCTCCTGTCAGCAGCTCCTTCATCCAGGGGTGTGTGACCACCCCTTGTGAGATGCTAGGGAGGGGAGTCGAGCTGAGGGGGCAGCTGTGCTGAGTCAGGGGACACTCAGTCCCCTGGATTCCGTGGTCTCAGGGACTCCAGAAAGGGAGGGGCAAACACCTTGTCCTGGGAGCCCCATGGCTGTGGGGGAAGCAAGTTTTTGTCTCCTTCCACTCTGGCCTGAAGCACCGTGCACTTTCAAGCCATCAGCCCATGAGAAACAGTAATAATCAGTGTTGCCCTCTGCCTGAACTGATCAGAGAGGCCGACTTGCCAGACTTCGAGGCAGAGAATCGATCTGGGACCCCTGAGAGTCGTTTGTTGTTTTCACCAGTCAGGAGTCTGTGGGCCGATCCTGGGAGCTGTTGGTTCCAGCTCACATAATGACCCCCAGTGTTACTCCTGTTTCCAGCACAAGAGATGGGGACCCTCTGTCCCAACCCTCTGTGCCGGGCACGGAGGGCGGCTGAGTCAGCATGGCCTGGGCCCAGGATCCTGGAAGGGGGAGAAACAGAGATGGTGACTCTGGGGTCCAGACATGAGAGAAGGGAGCCTGGCCCCTGTGTCTTCCCAAGACCCTTCCCCTGTCCCCCCATTCAGTCACCTGTGCAGAGAGCGACCAGGGTGAGGAGCAGAGGGGACCAGGCCATGGTGGACATGGTCAGGGCGTCCTGCCTTCTGTGGCCCCACAGCTGAGCAGAGCGTCCCCACACCAATCCTTCCCCTCTTCATACTCTGAGAGGGGGAGGGTCCTTTCATGCAGACGATCCTGTGCATCACACTGACCCCTCCCTGGGCCCTGGGCCCGGTCTCTATGCCTGAGGGCGGCCAGAGGGTTGTCAGGGGTGGGGCTCTGTGGGGCCCAGCAGTGGGAGGTCACAGCTGGGAGCCCTGAGCAGAGGCACGAGGCCTCGTCAGGGAGCTCTATCAGGGGGCCCATCGTGCCTCCCGCCAGCCATCTTCAGGAATGGACCCCGAGCGCCCCCCGCCCCTCGTCCAGGCCCAGACACACATCCTGTGACCTGGATGACCTGCTCTGGGCGCTGTCCCCTCTTTAGCACCAGGCCAGGTGCCCCTTCTGTGTCCCCGTGAGCTCAGGACCATCATGGGCTCCCCTCAAATCCTCAGGGCGAGTCTGTTCATGGCTTCCATGACTGCTCAGGGGTCAGGACCGAGGGGCGTCTGAGATGCAGATTCCTCTCAGATCAGGATCAGGTCAGGGCAGTGCCAGCCCCGGAGCGGGAAGGTGGGTCTCCTTCTGTGCAGGACAGCAGGGGCCCTCCTCTGTGGGCCTTCCCCCTGGGGGGCAGAGCCCGCCTTCCTCTGTGTGTCCCCTCAGCCCTGAGGAGGAGGGGGCACTTCTCTGAGGAGGGGGTGAACGTGTGGAGAGAGGCCTGAGGTGGGACTCTGCATTCCTAAACGCCTGGATCTTCACTGTGTGTGTGAGCTGAAGAGCCTCTTGATGGAAGGGAAAGAGGGGAGTGAAAAAGTTGGATTAAAACCCAACATTTAGAAAACTAAGATCATGGCATCTGGCCCCATCATTTCATGGCAGATAGATGGGGAAACAGTGGAAACAGTGACAGACTTTATTTTTTGGCGCTCCAAAATCACTGCAGATGGTGACTGCAGCCATGAAATTAAAAGATGCTGGCTCCTTGGAAGAAAAGCTATGACCAACCTAGACAGTATATTAGAAAGCAGACACATTACTTTGCCAACAAAGGTCTGTCTAGTCAAAGCTATGGTTTTTCCAGTAGTCATGGAAAAGTTGAGAGTTGGACCGTGAAGAAAGCTGAGCACCGAAGAAATGATGCTTTTGAACTGTGGTGTTGGAGAAGACTCTTGAGAGTCCCTTGGACTGCAAGGAGATCCAACCAGTCCATCCTAAAGGAGATCAGTCCTGGACGTTCATTGGAAGGACTGATGTTGAAGCTGAAACTCCAATACTTTGGCCACCTGATGCGAAGAACTGACTCATTTGAGAAGACCCTGGTGCTGGGAAAGACTGAAGGAAGGAGGAGAAGGGGATGACAGAGGATGGGATGGTTGGATGGCATCACCGATTCAATGGACATGAGTTTCAGTAAACTGCACGAGTTGGTGATGGACAGGGAGGCCTGGCGTGCTGCAGTCCATGGGGTCACACAGAGTCGGACACGACTGAGCTACTGAACTGAACAGAACTTGCTGTGTGTGAAGCTTTGCCCACACTGGACCCCGTGCCCATGTCCTGTCTTATGAACTGACCCCTCCTGGGTGTCTCTCCTGCGGGCACAGGGCACAGGCTGCAGGGAGCAGGCCTGGTGATGCTCCTGGCAGTTTTTATTGAGACTCTGAAGGGCTCTGAGCAGCGTGTGTCCCTAGGGATCCTGACACACAATAGCTCTTAGGACCAACCATCCCCAGCAGCAGGTTAAAGAAGGCAGGGTTCGAAGTGATTGGCTTGAAAAGGACGGTTCACTGTAGTTTGCCCTGAACAGGAATAGCTATCACATTCTGGGTGTGTGAGATTTTAAATGAACCAGAAAGTGGTAATGGATTAGTGAAAATCTACAGTCATTCCTTAAAACCTGTGCATGAATTAAACTGATGGAAAACTTATGTTTTCTTTTAATTTTTCATTCACAAGAGTACAGTTTTAGAAAAGCAATTATCATGTAAGTTCTTTTTTTTTAAATTAAAAAGTTCTTTTTAAAATGACTTCATAGATATCCTAGGAAATTTCAAATATTATCCAGTAAATATATTTTTACAAAGATATTTGCATTCTTAACATTTTTGGACTTTGAGTGAGGCAGGGCTAGCACCAGCTCTTTCTGCCACATACTGCATCTCCGCTGGGGAGGGTTTGTCTCTGAGCAGCTTGTGAAACAGGGCGGGCTGAGGTGTGGGAGCCATAGGTCACCTCAGAGCTGAGTTGAGGGAAAGTGCGTGACGGGTCAGGTCTGCTGATCTCGGACACTCAGAAGGGCCCACAGGACGATAAGCTGAGGTAAAGGAGGCCTGGTAAGGCAGCGGTGAGAGCCCTGGCCTGGAGGGGATGACCTGGGCTCACACCTGAGCGTCTGGAGACCTGAGGCTTCTCCGGTAGGAGGGCTAGAGAGGTCGCAAGGGAGGACAAGGAGGTGAGCGTCTGGTCAAGGAAGACTGGACCCCGACCCCTGCTGGTAGAGGGCCTTTGGTCTGGAGGAGGAGGGCGCTGGTGAAGGGTTGGGAAGAGGAGCCCAGCACCAGAGAGGAAAGTCATGGGTCAGAGGGGTGCTCTTAGGAAAGAGCAGGGGAGCAGCAGAGGAGGCTGCGGGAAGTCGGAGCGGTGCAAGGGGTGGGCTTGGGGGCCTCCCCTCCTCTGCTCCTGGGGAAGCGGGTGGGGCCTGATGACGCCCTGAGCCCATCACCCTCCAGTTGTGGGTCCTGGCCCCGTGTGCAGCTTCACTCCCAGCGGGAGGCCGGGGGCCGGGCTCTGAGTTTGTCCCCTGAGAGGAAGCACCTGCTGTCCCGCCCAGCTCAGTCCAGTGGGCCCTGGGGCAGGGTCAGGGGACCATCGGGTGTGTTCGGGGTCGGCCGGTTCTGAGCAGGTGCACAGCGCCCCCTGGTGATGTGCTCGGGGAATGGTCATGGTGGGGAAACGGAGGACGGAAGGGCTGCCTGCATTCTTCCAACCAACAGTCCATGAATCAATGGTATGTGTCCGCTGTCCACTGGCCCAGCAAAGGGGGGTCCTGACCCCACTTCTCTGTGCTGCTGACCCCCACCTGGGAGCCTGGGGCAACTCCTGTCAGCAGCTCCTTCCACCCAGGGGGACGCTGAGACCACTCCCTGCTTCCTGCTGCCCTCAGGGAGGGGCAGCCAGGCTGAGCCGGGCAGCTGTGCTGCGGTCGGTGGTCGCTCAGCACCGTGAGCTCCGTGGTCTCAGGACACCAGGGGGAGGGGTGACCGCAGTGCCCACCGCCCGCCCCCACCTCCTATTCAGCACTGTTGATGCAGCGAGGGGGCCGGCCCCACGGTCACCGTCCCTCAGGCTCCCCTGGTTTCTGCTCCCCTCCCAAGCCAGTGCTGATGCCCTGGGGGCTCCACGCTGGGAGGACGCCAGTCCTGTCCCCGTATCCTGGGAGGGAACACAGCATAGGGGCCTGGACAAAACTGGGAGGGGTCAGTTGAGATGTGAGGGTGAGTGAGGTGGCCTCCCTGCAGGGACAGAAGGGCACTCAGATCCTAGGTCCAGGTAGGTGCCAAGGTCAGAGGAAGGGGGAGGTAGAGGCCGCTGACCCAGGGGACCGGCCACTCAAGGTCAGACCCTCGGAGCTTATGACCACCTCCTCCTAATGGAAGAGAAAAGAAAAGCCAGGGAAATAACACCCTCTTGCTGAAACCCGGAAATCCGTTTGTTACTAAGTTTCGGAGCCTCTGAAGATGCGTATGTTTCTACAGCCTCAGATTCACTCACAGGGACCTTGACCACATTCCACGCATTGCTCCTTGAGCTCTGGCTGTGTCACTGACAGTATTGTCTCTAATTTCCTGCGCAACCCTTGGCAGAGTCAGCGGGGGACAGACGAGCCCGGCTTGTCCCCCTGGTCATTCTCAGGCTGGGGTGTGGCCTAGAAGTTCAGCCCCTCCTTGGCTGCCAAGGTCTGGGATGGGGACCTGGAGAGCTGACCAGCCTGACTCCTGGCCAGGCTCAGGCTGGAGGCTGGGATGGGCTGGAGCCCCAGTGGCATCTGACCCCCAGGGTCATAGGGCCCTGCTCGCTTCAGCCAGGAGGGGCAGGGAGACCAGGTCCCCGCACAGTGATGCTGAGACCCCTGCCAGGGTGCAGTTGCTGGATTTCATCTTCCAGCCCTAGAGGTCATCAAGGGTCATCACCAAAGTCAGCAAGGAGAGTCATGCTGGTTGTGCTGGGGACTCTGACTCTCAGTGTTGTTGATAAAATGTGGACCTGATTCCCCTCCACATCTTTATGGGCAGAGAGGCGTCCCCACAAAGAGCTGGACACCTCAGAGGAGAGACAGGAGCAGGCGCGGGGCCATGAACCGCTGGAAGGAGATGGGACCCCAGAGGGTGACCACTCCCCACGGGCTGCTGAGCATTTCCACCCTCTCTCTGCCTCTCCCGCCTCAAAGCGCTGAGCCCTCTGAGCACAAGGGCAGGTTTTGGTAGTGCTTCCCCATGAGGTTTCATTACTGTGGTATTATTGTAACTACCGGTGTATAGAGCACAGTAATAGACAGCCTCGTCCTCAGGCTGGGCCCCCGTGATGGTGAGGGCAGCTTTGTTCCCAGAGATAGAGCCAGAGATCGATCAGGGATCCCAGTGAGGCGGCTGTTTGTATAGTATATAAGAGTTCTGGGAGCCTGGCCTGGGGTCTGCTGGAACCAGCTGGGGTAGTTACTGGTAGTGACTGACCCAGAGGTGAGGCCACAGGTGAGGGTGACCGTCCCTCCTGGAGACACTGACACTGCTGGCTCCTGGACCACAGTCTGAGCATCTACCCCTAAGAGTGACAAGAGAGAGACAGGTGTTATTATCAAGGCAAGGGCCCTGAGACCCTGAATGGGGGTGGCCCAAGGGTGCAGAGTCCCGGCCCCTGACCTGAGCCGTAAGTGAGGAGCCCGAGCAGAAGCACCGTCCAGGCCATGGTGGGGACCCTCCCAGGACGTCGGCTCCTCAGCCTCCTTGGCTGGAGGTGGGGTCCTGGGCCTTTTCATGCCTTCAGCCCATCAGGAGGAGGAGGGGCCTCATGCAAATCACTTCCTCGTCTCCCTGCCCAGGGCACCTGAGTTCCCCTGGGGTGGGGGGACTTCAAGGAGGCCGATGCTGGACCTCACACAGAGCGGGGACAGAACCAGAAGGAGCCCCTGAGTGATGGGGCGACGTCTTTCAGCAAATGTGCTCCCGTGACCTTGGTGATTTCGGTCCTTCATCTCCTCCCCAGAGTATCTGAGGCTGAAGGAGGAGTTTGCAAGTCTTCCTCTCTTGCTGCACTCATCTAGCCTTTCCCAAACCTGAGCCCATCTTTAGAACACTCTCTGTCCTTCTCAGGGAACCGCTGCGTCCCACCTGTGTGATGCTGTCCTTCCTTGTCCCTCCAGCCGTGAGCCCAGGAGGAAATCCCAGAGCCTGTGTCTGGTGTGAAGGGAAAGGCGTGGCCCTTGAACACCATCTTGTAAAGTGTCCCTAGTCCCAGCGCTGGTGAATCAGGGCTGGGGGTTGAGAGTGACATGTAGAGACAGAGGCCTGGGGTGACGGCCTCCTGTGCTAGAAAAACCATGACAATGTGGAGTAGCTTCAATAGACCTGTAGGGGAAAGGTCACCATGTCATCATGCAATGATGATAGCTTGCAAGTTCAGTCCCAACAAAGCTGGCATACATGTCTCATCATCGGAAATAGAAAAGCACCATGTGTGAACAGGTAGGTGTGGTGAGCATCGTGGACACTGTAAAACTCCCTTCCCTGTGGTTCTGCTGTGGAGCCGATGGACTCGGGAGGAGGAGGGATGTGGGGGCAACGAGGACGAGAAAGAGCTCAGACATCTCACGTGTTAACGTGTGCGGAAGAGACGGGAAAAGTCTTGTTCATCTCTTCTTTTTTTAAGAAAAGTCTTGTTCATCTCTTCTTTCTTTAACATTAAAAATGTTAAATACTATTCTTGTTTTGTATTCATGTTAGATTTAATGCTAAAGTAGCTGTTTAATAAAATTCACATGATTTTTGTCAGAGTTGTTTGAGAACCTCGACTCATAGATGTAAAAAATATGATATTCCTAGTTAATCCTTTTCTTATTGTACAAATGTACTGATGATAGCTTTGGGAAATATGTGATTTCATATAGCTCAAGTTTTTAGATGGAAGAAGTGGTCACATAAAGGAAAGGAACAATTAACGAAGCCACAAAACCTGAAACAATATCAGTTTCCATAGTTCACTCTAAAATGTTGAAATTGCCAAATAACACAACAGGGATAATTTCAAATGACATAGAAGGTGACAAAGGGTCCTTGCCTGCATCCCTCTACCACTGTGAACACCAGGCGTTCTGTGGGCAATGGGGCAGCCCCTCTGCAGCGGTCTCTCATCCCCTGTCCAGGTATCCCTGGAGGTCGAGGTTACTGAAGGAAGTCCCTTTTTATTGTATGATCCTCCCTCTGTCCTTGGTTGGATGTTAGGTCTGGGTACTGATTCGACAGAAGAACAGGAACTGAGCAGCAAGCCTGTGGCTCTGAGCTGAGAGCTGCCGCGTCTCCTGGGGGCCCAGGTGCAGGAACGTCACCCTCCAGTGATGACCCTGCTGCCCACGTGGGTAAGAGCCAGGGGAGGAGGTGCCAGCCTGCCTGGCCAGGACCCTGAGCTCTCAGGACCAGGCCCACAGCGCCCCCTGCTGGACTCAGACCTCCTCCTCCCGCCCTTCACACCACAGCCTCCTGGAAGGGCTTTCTCACACTTGCAGGAGGGTCATTCTGATGTCACCGCCCAGGGCAGTAGAATGAGTCCTCTCCGTGGAGTTTGGGGCTGGTCATTAATTTTTCCAAGTAACTTTGACTTCAGACCGTTTAATGCAATGCTGATAGACAAATGAGTTTCAGGATTCCCTGAGGTCTGAGTTTGCTCTGCCTCGCTCCTGGGTTCACTATAAGAACACAACCACCTGAACCAGGTTCCAGGATTAAGAATCCCACATGCTTATGGTTTGTACCTGGTCACAGTTCTGCCTGAGTTTCCCTCCCGGGTTGATATGTGGTTGATGTTGGTTTTGCATGGTCACTAGGTACCGTCCCGCCCGGAGTGCACCGCTCTGTTCCTATTTCTGTCTTTCCCTGAGTGACATCACTTTCACTTTTCACTTTCACACATCGGAGAAGGAAATGGTAACCCACTCCAGTGTTCTTGCCTGGAGAATCCCAGGGATGGCCCAGCCTGGTGGGCTGCCGTCTACGGGGTCGCACAGAGTCAGACACGACTGTAGCGACTTAGCAGCAGCAGCAGCAAGAGAATATGAGGTTCCCAGGGATGACAGATCTTCCCTTGATCACGCCCAGGGGTTCTCATTTACCCTTGAACATGGTCCTCTCAGTACTTTTTGACTCAGATATTTAAAGATGTTTTGACTCGATTTTGTAAGCTTTCAATATTAAATGCTTGATATAAAGGATTATAACTATAAATGGGAATCTTATCCTTGTCAGGGCTCTTCTTTCATTCCTGATTGAGAAATCCTTCTGACCTGTTACCTGATCTTCGCTGGACATGGCTGACATTCATTTGTTAAACTCCATAGATATCATGAGAGTGGGTTTATATGGTCTGTGTCCAAAATAGTGACATTTATCCAATATCATCTCAAACAAGGAACCAGGGAGGGAAAAGTGGGAGAGGTCGTGAGGGAAAAGAGGAGAAAATGAGCAAGTGAGGAGTCTGAGAGCTGCATCCTAAGGGGGAGGGTCTCCTTCATCTGGAGAGGAGAACAGGGCCAAACCCCTGAGTGTCCCTCACCTCTGTCCTGGGTCACAAGGCAGGGAATTTGCCTGGAGCCCCTGGTCATCATTGCCATGGGGACCCCCGTGTCCCCGCTGCTCCCACTGCAGGAGATGGTGCTCTCGGATCTCGGCTCATCAGTGCCATCAGAGGCAGAGGGATGTGGGCACTTCTTGGGGAGCCCGTGCTCCTGACCGTCCATAGACCACCCCAGCCCTGAAATAGGAAGTGCTCCGATGGGGTGCAGAGGAGAGGAGGGGAGGGCCTGTGGGCTCAGGAGAACCACCCCCGGGGTCCCTGCATCCTGTGATATGTCACCGCTGCCCCTCACTCCTCAGGGTCTCTGCTCTGACCCTTCAGGAGCACAGTTCACTCCCTGGGGGACAATCAGCCTGCTGGGATTGTCCACGGACTCTGCTGAAGGCGCATCTGGGAAAGCCTCCTGCTCCTGATCTCAGCTGAGGGAGCACAGCTCCACGGCCCTCCTGATCACACGGATGATCAGGGTGCACTCCGTGGTGTCAGAATCTGTTTACATTTTCTGAGACTTCAGCAAAACTGACTGTGCAATTGGGAACAGACTTACTATGAACCAGTATGTACCTCAGGAATCAATTAATTCTGTGAAATTTATTTAAAATTTGACAATTCTCAGAGAACAAGCCCCCGACACGCTAGTTTCTTGTCCCAGATCCAAATAGGTTATTACAAGATAATGAGTATTTCTTTTTTTATAGAGGGTTCAGGACTTGACCTACCTTTATTTAAAGAGCAGGTTTGCTATATGCAAAACAGAAAAAGAGACACAGAAATACAGAACAGACTTTTGAACTTTGTGGGAGAATGTGAGGGTGGGATATTTCAAAAGAACAGCATGTATACTATCTATGGTGAAACAGATCACCAGCCCAGGTGGGATGCATGAGACAAGTGCTCCGGCCTGGTGCACTCGGAAGACCAAGAGGAATCGGGTGGAGAGGGAGGTGGGAGGGGGGATCGGGATTGGGAATACATGTAAATCCATGGCTGATTCATATCAATGTATGACAAAACCCACTGGAAAAAAAAAATAATAATAAAAAATAAAAATAAAAAATAAGGAGCAGGTTTGTCTGGATCCCAAATATTTTTAAGTATAGATTTTCTTTTTTTTATTAATTTCATTCTCTGTATAATTTTTGGCAAGTTAATTCCAAACATTTCACTATTTACAGGCTGAATGTTTTAGTTTTAATTTATATTTTATTGAGAATTAAGTTTTCCTTGGAGCTCTGATGTCTATATACACATCTTTTCCAGATTACTACATAGGTATTTTTTTAAAGATATATAAATATATTTTTAAAAAGATATTTTCTGTTTGTATGGTAAAAACATGAAACATTTTAATTCTTGAAAGCTATTCCCCCAAATGAATATAGTATAAAAAGTAAAGGTATGAAAGTATTCATTTGAGGGTAATTCTTAGTAACAGAACTTGGAAATGTTAAAAATTTTTTCATAACACTTACTAAAGGTGGCAAGAAAAACTTTATTCAAGGTAAGGGTACCACAATGGGGGCTTATACTAGGGGACGGAGATTGAGCTTAAGTCTGACTCAGGCACACAGTTGGGATTGATAGCTAAGGAACAGGGTGGGTCCATGGGGTTGCAAACAGACTGGGCAACTGAAAAGCAATGAACAACAGCAACAGGGTGGGTGGACCTCAGGGTGAGGGTGGATTCTGGCTGAAGTGAGAGGATCATTGCTGACCTAGGCAAGGGTGATAGGATACTGAGGTGGGTGATAAGGAATTTGATCTGATACTGAGGGTGGTCCGATCAAGGGTGTGGTATTTTTTCTAAACTCACTTAGCAGATTCTGGCTAAAATTGGACTAAATGGACAGGCGCCCCTGGATAAAGACATGGCCCAAAGTTGGCAGTGCATTAATTAACTACTGCTGCATAACAAATTACCCTAAACTAACAGCTTAAAATCTCAAAATTTTTGAGATCATTCCAATCTCAAAAACGACACAATGATCTCTGTTTGTTTCTAAGGCAAACCATTCCATATAACGGTAATCCAAGTCTATGCCCTGACCAGTAACGCTGAAGAAGCTGAACTTGAACAGTTCTATGAAGACTTACAAGACCCTTTAGAACTAACACCCAAAAGAGATGTCCTTTACTTACAGGGGACTGGAATGTAAAAGTAGGAAGTCAAGAAACACCTGGAGTAACAGGCAAATTCAGCCTTGGAATACAAAATTAAGGAGGGCAAAGGCTAATAGAGTTCTGCCAAGAGAACGCAGTGGTCATAGCAAATACCCTCTTCCAACAACACAAGAGAAGACTTTACACATGGACACCACCAGGTGGTCAACACTGAAATCAGATTGATTATATTCTTTGCAGCCTAAGATGGGGAAGATCTATACAGTCAGCCAAAACAAGACCGGAAGCTGACTGTGGCTCAGATCATGAACTCCTTATTGCCAAATTCAGACTGAAATTGAAGAAAGTAGGGAAAACCACTAGACCATTCAGGAGTGACCTAAATTAAATCCCTTATGACTATACAGTGGAAGTGAGAAATAGATTTAAAAGACTAGATCTGAGAGACAGAGTGCCTGATGAACTATGGACAGAGGTTCGTGACATTGTACAGGAGACAGGAATCAAGATCATCCGCAAGAAAAAGAAATGCAAAAAAGCAAAATGGCTGTCTGAGGAGGCCTTACAAATAGTGTGAAAAGAAGGGAAGCGAACAGCAAAGGAGGAAAGGAAAGATATACCCATTTGAGTGCAGGCTTCCGAAGAATAGCAAGGAGAGATAAGAAAGCCTTCCTCAGTGATCAATGCAAAGAAATAGAGGAAAACAATAGAATGGGAAAGACTAGAGAACTCTTCAAGAAAATTAGAGATACCAAGGGAACATTTCATGCAAAATGGGCTCAATAAAGGACAGAAATTATAGGGACGGAACAGAAGCAGAAGATATTAAGAAGAGGTGGCAAGAATACACAGAAGCACTGTACAAAAAAGATCTTCACAACCCAGCTAATCACGATGGTGTGATCACTCACCTAGAGCCAGACATCCTGGAATGTGAAGTCAAGTGGGCCTTAGAAAGCATCACTATGAACAAAGCTAGAGGAGGTGGTGGAATTCCACTTGAACTGTTTCAAATCCTGAAAGATGATGCTGTGAAAGCGCTGCACTGAATATGTCAGCAAATTTGGAAAACTTAGCAGTGGCCACAGGACTAGAAAAGGTCGGTTTTCATTCCAATCCCAAAGAAAGGCAATGCCAAAGAATGCTCAAACTACCGCACAATTGTACTCATCTCACACACTAGTAAAGTAATGCTTTAAATTCTCCAAGCCAGGCTTTAGCAATACATGAACCGTGAACTTCCATACGTTCAAGCTGGTTTTAGAACAGGCAGAGGAACCAGAGATCAAATTGCCAACATCCGCTGGATCATCGAAAAAGCAAGAGAGTTCCAGAAAAACATCTATTTCTGCTTTATTGACTATGCCAAAGCCTTTGACTGTGTGGATCACAATAAACTGTGGAAAATTCTGAAAGAGATGGGCATACCAGACCACCTGACCTGCCTCTTGAGAAACCTGTATGCAGGTCAGCAAGCAACAGTTAGAACTGGACATGGAACAACAGACTGGTTCTAGACCCATCTCTCTGTAAATGACCTGTAAGCATGATCAGTTACTGTCTCAGGCTCTTTCCTCAGATATCAGAGTAAAATCCTAAAAGTAGAGATTCATGGTTTGTGCGGTGGAAATTTTTAGGACTTAAGCCCTGGAGGCAGCATCTCAAGTAACCCCTAAAAGATTGCTCTGAGGAGGCAGGGGGTGGGGGTGGTGGAAATTCAAGTTATGTAGAAGATTTATAACGAACGGCAGGTAGTCTGAACTAGGAAGGTTTTTTTTTTGTTTGTTTGTTTGTTTGTTTGTTTTTTTAATTAATGAAAACCATACATGTCAAGTCAAGGAATTCAGCACTTTTCTATGTATGGGAAGATGCAAGAGTCTTTTGCTTTGATATACACGTCAGCTATCCGGAGTCAGCATCCTGTGATTTTTACATTCTGAGATTCCTCAGGGCTCACCCTAGGGAGTGGCTGCAGCATGATGGCTGCTAGATGGCAGACTTTCTTTCCTGAGTTCCCTCAAGGCTCACCAGCCACCTTCCATGGTGGGTGCAATTGCTGAAGACTGTGACGTCTTTTGTTAATGATGTGAAAGGAAGTGTTCCATTTCTCAATGGCTGTGTGTGTGAGTGTGTGTGTGTCAGAGAGAAACTGTGTCACAGGTGTCCTCAGGAAACCTTCCTTCAAAGTCTACCTTGAGTCCTCGTGCCCATCCCAGTCTTCCCCTGCCTCACCCTGTCATCTTGTGGCTCCTTCACAACTGAGGCTGAATCTGCAGGCAAACCAACCCTGGGAGCTTCTCTGTAAGGTCTCCAGGCTCTGGGCCTGGAGCTGAGGAATCCACAGGAAGCCATGTCCGTGGAGCAGGATTTCCTTCAGACAGAAGGAGGATTGCGGCAGACACCTCTGTCGGCAACTCCGTGGAGTGGAAGGTGGGTCATGTTGAGTGGAGAGAGCTGTCCCCTGTCTTCCCTGCAGGATCTGGAAGGATGGAGACCAGCCCCACATCTGAGGGTCTGCAGGCCTACGAAGCCCAGGGTAGGAATCCATGTCCGTGGAGCAGGATTTCCTTCAGACAAAAGGAGGATTGGGGCAGACAACTCTCTCGGCAACTCCATGGAGGAGAGAGAGGTTGTGTTGAGTGGACATGGCTGTCCCCTGCCTTCCCAGCAGGATCTGGAAGGATGGAGCCCAGCCCCACATCTGAGGGTCTGCAGGCCCACGAAGCCCAGGGCAGGCGGGCCACAGCCCCATCTTCCTGCACCCATACCAGAGCCGAGGCCCCAGGCCCTGCTCTGTTGGGGTCCTTGCCGCAGCAGGATCCAGGGGTACCCTCAGAATGAACGGCGTTCCCGAATAGAGAGAGAGAGAGAGAGAGAGACCAGACCGGAGTGTGCAGCAGAGTCTGGCAGTTACTTTATTTTTCCCCGTAGCCTTTATACCCTAAGTTGGTACATTTCTAAGGGGCAGATAAGCACACAGACTTACTTTAACATTACATCAGCTTGTCCTTCACGAAACCAGGTGTTCTCTGTATATTTTTGTTTATGAGAGTCTTTTCCATAGATTTTTTTGTACATTATCTTCTGGTCTTGAGCTTAGCAGAAAACAGAAAAGTGCAGTGTCATGGTACAGCAGGTTGTAACATAGTAGAAATACCAATCCTATTAAACACAAACGTCAGTCTTTTTGCAGAAGTTCTCAGCTAAATTTATCTAAAAAGTTTAGCACACAAAGACCCTGCGGCTCCGGTGAATCAGCCTCTGTTTTAGCACTCTTAGTTAAAATTAACAATTATCTTATTGTTTTTACACTAGGGTGAAACTCTTATTTTTCTAAATCCTTAACTATAGTAATGACAGTTTCTACTGTACAACCTCAGCACAATAACAGCAATCAAACATTGGTCCAATAACCACTTTTAGAATAATAATTTTTGTGTTCTCTAATAGGGCTTCCTAACCCCCTGAAGTGCTCTGTGCCTATTAGGGCCTTTTTATGGTTAATCTCTATGTATAATATCTTTTGGCCTTCAGGCCTGTTGACATTTTATGGCTTGCACCTGGTGTAACGTTAAGCAACTTCAGTAGCCGACCCTGTCTTTTTTGTGGTTAACCTATTTTCTTTCTATTAGGCATCATCTCCATGGGAACTAGATAGGATTGCATTTTTACAGAACAGAAATGCAAAGGATTGCAAAAATAGCAGATATAGCACAAAACAGGCTCTTAGTCTAAAAGTTAACTACCTGCAGGAAGTCACCAGCTAATCTCTATCTAAACTATTTTCTATTAGGCACATTTGTGGCTATTTTATTTGTGGAGCCTTTCTCACCCCGCGGAAGGATCTATACTTAAAAGTTTCTTTTGTTAGCGTACTGTGCTTAGGATGTTTAGAACAATCATGAGCATTTTTGCAATGAGAGCACACATTTATCAAACAAGCCAGAATGCCAGCAGAAGGGTTTGAATTGAAGCATTTCCTTCATCCCTGGCCCCTTCATAGGGTACCAGCGTCCAGGAGATTTATTAATCAGGGTTTTAAGTTGGTCTTTATTCAGTGAAAGAGGAGCAGGAGAACTTTCGGCAGGCAACACAAGAATCTGCAGCAGGGCAAACAAAGACAACAGCAGAAAGGGGGGAGGATACAGGGTGGGGTAGAGGCCGGGGCCAACCTGGAGGGTCCCTTGTGTCCTGGCCTTGCGTGTCAGGTTTTTTCCTCATGACCTTGTCGTGGGTGGGATCTCCCACAACGGCTCCCAGCCCTGCTCAGGCCAGGTGTCTGCAGCTGGAGGACCAGCAGAGAGTGTCCACTCTGAATTTGGAAAAGACATCAGGAATGGGCCTTGGGGACCTGAGAAAGATGTTTCTGTGGTTGAGGAGTTTTTGGAAAATTCACAGACAGGGAACCTGGCAGAGAAGAAAGCCTGGCCTGTCCTGAGAGATGGAGCCAGGGCTTTCTCTGCTGACTCCTCAGGACTCACCTGCTGCAGGGTCTCTAAAGGGGAAAAAACCCATATCTTCCCCAGGCAGTTACTCAGAGACTGAGTGACCATGAGTTTGGGAAAATTCAGTCCTGATAGCAGCACCATGGAAATGAAGAGGGAGCCGGAGCCAGGGCCCATGTCAGTGTCTGAGCTGTGGACATGGCCCTACAGCCCGGGACCCACACTCTGGGGGACGAGAGGATGGAGACGAAGGGGAACACGGCTGTGCTGGAGCACTTCCGGGGCAGACACAGCACTTCCTCTGGGGAACTGGCTCCCAGCGCTGAGGGAGGGGCAGCTGAATTCCGTCCACACCTGTGTGGGCCTGCCCTGTCTCAGGTCACAACCCTGTGTGTGTCCTCCCTGTACCCACAGAGATCTCTGTGCAGAGAAGCCTCCCTGGCAGATCCCTTCACAGAAGCTGCTCGCTGAAAAAAAGACTCAGAGCCAAGGTCTGTGGGCCCAGGGTTTTTTGTCTCACTTCCCCGTCATCTGAACCACAGTGGGAATGATAGCTGCTCCCACTGCCTTGACATGCAGCACAGTAACAATCTCGTCTTCAGACTGGGCCCTCGTGGTGGTGAGCGCGGCTTTGTTCCCAGAGATGGAGCCAGAGTAGCGAGCAGGGACCCCAGACGGGTGGCTGTTTGTGCTGTAGATAAGCAGTCGGGAAGCCTGGCCTGGGTTCTGCTCTTGCCAGTTGGGGTCATTACTGGTGGTGACTGACCCAGAGCTGAGACCACAGGTCAGGGTGACCGTCCCTCCCGGAGACACTGACAGTGCTGCTCCTGGACCACAGTCTGAGCATCCGCCCCTAAGAGCAACAAGAGAGAGACAGGGGTTGTTTGGAGACAAGGGCTCTAAGACCCTGCTTGGGAGTGCCCCAAGGATGCAGAGTCCCGGCCCCTGACCTGAGCAGTAAGTGAGGAGCCCGAGCAGAAGCATCATCCAGGCCATGATGGGGACCCTCCCAGGACATGGCCTCCTCAGCCTCCTGGGCTGGAGGTGGGCTCCTGGGTCTTTTCCTGCCTCCCATCCCATCAGGAGGAGGAAGACCCTCATGCAAATCATTTCCTGCCTCTCCCTGCCCAAGTCACTTGATGTCCCCTTGGCGGGGCGGTTCTTGAAGGAGGCAGATGCTGGACCTCTCACATATAAGGGACACTACCAGGAGGAGACCCTGAGTGATGGGGTGACAACCTTCCCCTAATCAGCCCCCACGTCCTTCGTTTCTTGAACCTGAATCCTTCCCTGCAGATGTGAGGCTGAATATAACGGATGTGCTCCCCTTCCTGCCCCAGCGATCCTGTTCACCCCAACACCATACTCCCCCATGACTGTGAACCTCTCCTCCCTTCCCGTGGAATCACTTCCTGCTCCTTGTGAGGATCCGTGGGTGGCTCTTCCTCCAGCAGGAAACTCAAAATGGAACCAGAGAGTCACATGTGATCTGTGGGGGGACAGGGTCTCCCCACACACAGGCTGTGAAACCACTGCTGGTCACGACCGACCAGGGCATCAGGGCTGCGTGGTTGACACCCACACCATCACCAGGTGTAGGGGCTTAGCTATCCTGGGCTCTGAGAACCACCAATAAATTGGGGTAGCTTCAATATATCTGCACTTTTTAGAAGAAAATTATATCGAGATTCTTTCAAAATATTAGAAAAACACATGACTCATGATCAGAACTTAAAATGATACTGTTGGTGTGAACATCATGAAGTGTTCTAAATTCCCTTTCCCCTACATGGTCTTACGTGGACCAGAAGGACTAGGAAGAGCAGCTAAGGGGCTTTAGGGTGAAAGCTTGTTCAGTAAGTTGTGATGTACAGCCACAACATACTCATTCTCAGCGTGTGAAATGAAACAGGATTTGAAGTCCATTTCAGAGCTGCTGCTACAGTGTCTGCTGCAAACAACATGCTGATAATTGTGTTCCTTTCTCAGTATCTGTGACTGAGGTCCGATTCCGTCAGCCAAAGATCCGCACTGCTTGATCTGGAGCCTATT